>NC_063162.1:40939889-41257017 GCF_023159225.1 Perognathus longimembris pacificus
TATGAATTATTACAATGAAGCTACCTTGTACTATTGGTATATGCTAACAAAAATAGCAAAAAAAAAAACCTAAAATGGGTTTTACTTAATTATAAGCACATAGTAACCCATAGTAAACATAGTGGTTTAATAAAAATAAAAGTAATACCTTTCAGCAAGTGTTTTTAAGCTATATGTAAAGGATATTGAATTACTGTGGTTTCATTTTTTAAAAAATTATCTTTATTAGTCTTGGGTAGAGCTCACTGGTAGAGCAACTACCTCGCATGCACACCGCCCTGGAGTCTATCTCCAGTGATTGGGAGTGGGGGGAAGGGAGGGAGGAGAAGGAGGTTTTTTTGTTTGTTTGTTTGGTTTTTGTTTTTTCCAGTCCTGGCCCTTGAACTCAGGGCCTGAGCACTGCCTCTGGCTTCTTTTTGCTCAAGGCTAGTGCTCTGCCACTTGAGCCACTGTGCCACTTCCGGCCCTTTCTATATATGTGGTGCTGAGGAATCAAACCAACGGCATCATGCATGCTAGGCAAGCACTGTACCACCAAGCCACATTCCCAGCCTTTGTGGTTCTCATTTTAAGTTCTGTTTTTTGTTTGTTTTTTCATGCCGGTAGTGGGACTTGAACTCATGTTCTTGGTTAGTTTTTCCTCTCAAGACTGGTGTTCTACCACTTGAGCCATGCTTTCAATTAGGCTTTTTGCTGGTTAGCTGGAGATAAATATCTTTTCACTTTTCCCTCCCTGACCTACCTGCCTTTGAACTGGTATCCTCAGGTGTCAGTCTCCTAGTAGCTATGGTGCCTGGCTCTGTTGGTTGTTTTTGTTTTTGTGGTAGTCCTGCCTTCTGTCTTTGTATTGGCTACTCAGATGAGTTCTTTCTTTCCTTCCTTCCTTCTTTCTTTCCTTCCTTCCTTCCTTCCTTCCTTCCTTCCTCGCTTCCTTCCTCCCTCCCTCCCTTCCTTCCTCCCTCCTCCCTCCTCCCTCCCTCCCTTTCCTTCCTCCCTTCCTTCCTTCCTTCCTTCCTTCCTTCCTTCCTTCCTTCCTTCCTTCCATCCTCCCTCCCTTCCTCCCTCCCTTCCTCCCTCCCTTCCTCCCTCCCTTCCTCCCTCCCTTCCTCCCTCCCTTCCTCCCTCCCTTCCTTCCTCTCTTTCTCTCTCTCTTTCTCTCTCTCTTTCTTGCCGGAGCCAGCTGGCAACAAAAAGAAATCCTGATTGAGGGGGCGAGTATTAAAGAAAAAGAGAAATACAAGACAAGAGACAAAAGACAAAAGATGGGGTTCAGGAGGTCTGCAGCTCAAGTTTGTACCTCAAGACTGCAGCCCCATTTATTCTTAACTTCCAGCTTATATGCAGTTTAGAAACCAAGGAATAGCATAGGGTTACTAAAGTTCAAGAAAACAAAAAAGCTTTGAA
Organism: Perognathus longimembris pacificus; assembly: GCF_023159225.1. NCBI lineage: Eukaryota > Metazoa > Chordata > Mammalia > Rodentia > Heteromyidae > Perognathus > Perognathus longimembris. The sequence goes on from NC_063162.1 coordinate 40,941,294, forward strand.
GTTGGCAATACCAGCTGGCAGTAAAGACAAGATAAGGTTGGTTAACATAAAACAGACTCTTGTGGACATAGTAAAACATCTCCGATTAGTGCTGTCTTTTAAGTAAGCTATGTCCTTGCACGTTCCTTGAGCTAACAACATAGCCAGGTGTCAGGATAAACTTTGCTGTCGGCTCCCTACACTTTCTTTTTTTTTTTTTTTTTTTTGCCAGTCCTGGGGCTTGAACTCAGGGCCTGAGCACTGTCCCTGGCTTCTTTTGCGCAAGGCTAGCACTCTGCCACTTGAGCAACAGCGCCACTTCTGGCTTTTTCTATATCTCTCTCTCTATGTATATATGGTGCTGAGGAATTGAATCCATGGCTTCATGTATACAAGGCAAACACTACCACTAGGCCACATTCCTAGCCCCCATTTTTTATTTTAAAATTTTGAATTAATGTGTAGTTGTAATATAAGAGGATATCATTTGCTATTTCAATATATGTGCATAGTACCATCGACTACCTCTCTTCATATTCCTTTCTTTTTTCCTTATTACTTGTTCTTGTTTTTGTTTGTTTGGCAGTGCTGGAATTTGGACTTGGGTTTTGTGCTTGGTGGATAAGCTCTTTGTCACTTGATCCATGCCCACAGCCCCTTTTGATTTTTAGAGTTTTTTTTGCCAGTTCTGGGCCTTGGACTCAGGGCCTGAGCACTGTCCCTGGCTTCTTTTTGCTCAAGGCTAGCACTCTGCCACTTGAGCCACAGTGCCACTTCTGGCCATTTTCTGTATATGTGGTGCTGGGGAGTCGAACCCAGGGCTTCTTGTATAGGAGGCAAGCACTCTTGCCACTAAGCCATATTCCCAGCCCCATATTCCTTTCTTAAGTGACTGTTTTGAATCTGTGATATCCTGGATACTGGGGAAATCTACATGTCTAAAATTGAATGGAATCTCTCTGTACATCAATTTGACAATAAAATAAAAATAAATAAGACAATAAAATTAAATGGAATAATCTTTTTCTTTTGTCTTTTCTTTTTTGGTACTGGGGATCGAACCCAGGACATTGCATTTGCTAGGCAAGCACTTTGCCACAGAGCTACATCCCAGCCCTAAATGGAATAATCTAAAGACCAATCTTATGAGTCATGCACATGGCATTTACTTCTTCAGTGAGGAGATATCTATCCAAATGGATCCTTTCCGCTTCCCTTGTAATCATCAACTATATTTTGAATAAGTAAAGTCAATAGTTAATTGCTGTCCAATAGTAATAAACAGGATTTATTATAATGGTAAGCAGAGTTATGCTATCTTTATTCTACAAACTATTATTTTTAAGATTCTATAAAATCGGGGCTGGGGATATGGCCTAGTGGCAAGAGAGCTTGCTTCGTATACATGAGGCCCTGGGTTCGATTCCCCAGCACCACATATACAGAAAACGGCCAGAAGTGGCGCTGTGGCTCAAGTGGCAGAGTGCTAGCCTTGAGCAAAAGGAAGCCAGGGACAGTGCTCAGGCCCTGAGTCCAAGGCCCAGGACTGGCCAAAAAAAAAAAAAAAGATTCTATAAAATCTTGAATTCTATAAATATATTTTTATGAGTATCAGTTTTTTGTTGGTTTTTTTGGTCACAAGCACTTACACAAACAGCCATGGCTATGGGAAAATAACTCCTTTCTACCTTAAAAATATCAATAACCAAGCAACAAACAAGCCATTCTCACTGAGTTCTTCTTGGCCCTTCAGCTAATGGAAAGAGTGAACTAAGAGAAATATTAAAGGAAACCAAGGAGATTTTAATTTTGGCATCATGATAGAATTTTAGGGTTGGAAGGGTTCATGAAAACTACTTAGGCCGGGCGCCAGTGGCTCACACCTGTAATCCTAGCTACTCAGGAGGCTGAAATCTAGGGATCATAATTGGTGGCTAACCCACAGAAGAAACTCCATGAAACCATTATTTGTAATTAATCACAGAAAAAGTTGGAAGTGAAGTGATGTTTCAAGTGGTAGAACACTAGCCTTGAACAAAAGAAGCTTAAGGACAGTGCTCAAGCCCTGAGTTCAAGCCCTAGGACTACACACCTCTGAATCCAGATTCAGGCCTATATCCTAGCACTCAGGGATGTATTATATATTATAATATATATCATATTATAATGTGGCATATCATATTAAATCATTATAATATGAGGAAAGCTATTGAAAATACACATAAGCCATCTTATTATATCATAATATATAATTTTGTGCAAATGTGTATATAATATAGCTTTATATAATATTAATGTTATATATGATACAATATTACTATGTATTATAGTATTATATATACTTGTATTATAGTATTGTATATAGTATATATTATGTATACATATAATATATGAGATATTAATAATTATACTACATACACCTATATGTGTATATATAATATAGGTGTATATATGTATAAAACATGTGTGTGCATATGTATTTAATTTCTAGATTTGCAGATGAGGAAAGTCACCAGAAAAAGTGAAGTGACCTTCCCCAAAGCACAAAGCCAGTATTGGATAGTTTCAATGCCAATGCTCCTTTGATGCCACGATGATCATTCTGTGCTTTGGTGCAAACACAGCCTTGATAATTTTTGCCTCCATTAAGATAAATATTATAGCCCTGAGACATTTTGAAACTTGTACCAGTTTGACCTCTCTCCGTTGTAAGTGATTAACAAACAAGCAAAACCAACAAAAGCCCAGCTTAGACTAATTGAAGGAAAATGGGAAATGTAATTGAGAAATCATGTAGTTGAGAAATCATGCAGTTGAGAAATTTTGGAGGCTTGGTTTCAAGCATCCCACGATCCAGGAGCTCAAATAATGTCAACAGAACGTGATTCCTCTGTCAGGAGTCTGCTCTACCCAGTTATCCACAGTGACAACCTCTATAACCTCTGAGGTCATTCCAGTAGGGAAGGGTCATTATCTCTTACCCAGGAGTCCCAGAAGGAGACTCATGCCATTCTTTTGCAATCCTAGGAGCCAGAAAACATGTGATGCATTGATTGGCTCTGGCTTGGGACATATTTTAGTGGGAATTAGTACACAAACCATCTGATAAAAGACATATATGTCATTTGTAATTTTCTAACACACAATTATATGGCTCTTACAAATGTTACAAATACTAGTCATTTAACATCTTAAGATAGAAACTATCATTATCATTATTTTATTTTTTTGTTTGTACCGGGGTTTGAACTCAGGGATTCAACATGGTCCCTTGGCTTTTTATGCTCAAGGTTAGCACTCTATCACTTCAGCTACACCTCTACTTCTTGGCTTTCTGGTGGTTAATTGGAGATACACCTCTCACAGATTTTCCTGCCTGGGCTGGCTTTTGAGCTATAATCCTTAGATCTCAGTCTCCTGAGTAGATAGGATTACGGGGATGAGGCACCACTCCTGGCTTCATCATTGTTTTAGATATAAAGAAGCAAGTCACAGAGAGGTTAAGGACTGTGTCTAGAGTCATACAACTTAGACATAGAAGAATAGCCAGAATTTTAACTTGACAACCTTGCTCTAGGATTCTTGCTCTTCTGCAACAGGAGGGGAATGATTTAACCACCAAAGAGCATGTGGTTTACTAAAATAGTGCATTGGTGGGGCCCAAGGTAAGGAAAGGGGCAGATCTGGCTTAGGGTAGGTAATACTTAGTTTCTTCATAGTGCTTTGTGCCTCCTTTTTAAAGAATGTTTTGGGCTTTCAAAGATGTGTTCTCATGTACTCTGTGTTTGCTAATTCCTGGAACTGAGAAGATTTGCCAGTAAGTTTCTTGGAGTTGGATGACTTCTTAAATGTCATATGAAACATTGAGTTGTTAAATTGTGCTGTTTAAAATGTCAGGAAAAGCCATTATTATTATTATTTTTTTTTTTTTGCAGACCAGAGCTATATTGTGGTCTGATTTCAAATCTGTGAAATGACTCCTGTCTTTAAGGGAAAAAAATCCTTTTTCTTATTTTGAAATGTTTTGTTCAGAGGAGAAAGGTGTAGGCAACAGTTGGTTTTCCTCAGAGCCAACTTCACATAGGAAAATAGTTTTAATACTTCACTGTCTCTTTCAAGGCTGTTCTACCTCATAACTAGTTTAGTCTTCTAAGAAACTCCACGGAGGGCAACGGTCAGGCCTTCTATCTGCTTTCTTCTCCCTCTCACTCCAAAAGCAGAGCTCTAGGTGCTTCAGAATCCAGTTCCAGTTACATTAAACTTATTTCCTGCAGGGGGTAGTAGGGTTTGGTAGGATAGATTTCAGACCCTAAGAGAGTTTTGTAGTTGAGTGAATGAGGATGAAGCAGCACTCAGGCCAGTACCAAGTAATCACGAGTACTTGTGGAGACTGTAGATTTGAGGCTTTGAGTCTGTGCCTTCACGATCTCTTTTTTGCTTTAGTTTGTGACACTTGTGAGGCTTGAATTCCTAACCTTGAGTTCTTCTTGGCTTTTTTTTTTTTTGCTCATGGCTTGCATTCTACCACTTGAGCCACATTTCCACTTCTAGCTTTTGCTGGTTAATTGGAGATAAGATTCTCTCAGATTTGTCTGTCTGGGTTGGCTTCAAACCATGATTCTTAGATCTCAGCCTCCTGAGTAGCTAGGGTTAAAGGCAAGACTCTTCAATTCACACTTATCCTTTTCATACAAAGATGGTCAGGTGACTGGGTATCTTAATTAAATCACACACACACACACACACACACACACACACACACACACACACACACACACCCTGAAGTTGGAGTGATAGGTATGGAAATGGGCAAGTGATCTCCTTGCTGTGCTGAGAGAAGGGGAAATGGGAGAGGAACGGTGAGCGCTTTGGATCTGCGTAAAGCAGACCATAAGGAAGTATCTTACTAGTCAGCTCTTTCCCTTGTTGACTTCCTCTTTTGCTATGATTTGACTTGGTCATCTTCAAGTTATTAAGTTGCAGGAATTGACTCCCAATCTGTCTCTGTACCTGAAATTATATGGAAAGGCTCACCACATAATCTATAAGCAACAAAATTAATGTGGGGTTGGGGAAAGGTAATATAGGAGAATGATAATATAGGAGACTGCATCTTACCAAGATCCAGTATGAGTATATGAATTTACTTATTCTAGATAGCACTCTGAAGACAGTGAGCAAGAGGTTACAGAGCCAAAGGCCTTGTTTTCAGCATGTTCACAGGCCTATGGTTTTCAACTCTAGAACCACCTAAGTGGGTAATGTTGCACAAATCAAGAGTATTTCTGAACTCTTTTTCTCTTATGAAATGAAGAAACAAACTGTATAGTTTTAAAGACCGAGTTTTTTCATTTTGTCGTTTGTGGGACTTGAACTCAGGACCTGGGCACTGCCCCTGAGCTTTTTTCTCAAGGTGAGCACTCTGCCACTTGGAGCCACAGAGCCACTTCCAGCTTTCAGGTGGTTAATTGGAGATATATAATACAAGGCAAGCTATGGCCACTTATAGGGTACTATAAGCTAAGAAGACACAGAGCCAGGGGAGATAAGGACCATGGAGAGAGAAGTAATCCTGTCCGGTTAGGGTTTACTTTGAAAATCAAGAAGCCTCTGACTCAATTCTGGCCTACAGAGAGAGTTGTTTCCTTTGGAAACTGACTAGTTTGATGGCTGAATTTAGAGAAGCTTGGAGATTGTTAAGTCCTCTCCTTCCATTTTATTGGGACAGTCCTATGGATAAGAGTCTCATAGCATAAAAACAAAAACAAAATAAGACAAAACAAAAAAATACAAAAACAAAACAACAACAACAAAAAAGAGTCTCTTAGCCTTTCCTGCCTGAACTGGCTTTGAACCATGATCCTCATATCCCAGCCTCCTGAGTAAGTAGGATTGCAGGTGTGAGCCAACAGTGCCCAGCTAACACCTACTTCTTGAAGAAATAAATTTGTATCTCTGAAAGAAAAATTTTAAATATAGTTCATTTTATGCTCGCAAAAATGGGTCCCAATGTAACAGATAAGGAAAGTGAGATACACAGAAAGTTGTATCCCTCCTCACATCCACATCTTGAGTTCATCAGAGAGATTCTGCTCCTCATCTGCTACTTAGTGAGTCACGAGCTGACATACCACAGGCCAGGCTGGCTCTTCCATTCCCCTAAGTAACACAGTTACGCCAGTGGGTATTCCTTGTTTGGTTCTTAGATGGCTCAGCTGGGACAAGATATTTAGGATGGTTGCTCAAAAATAATTCTGACCAAGCAAAGCATTAGTCATCTTGGGAAAAACTTTATGACTTGGGAGGAACTTGTCAGGGAGGGTGAGGTAGCAAAATATCCTGTTCACCCCGCCCCCGGGGATCATTGCCATAAGTCAGGGAGGGAAGGATTTGTTTTGGATCTGCACAGAGATTGAACTGGGAATTAGATGACTTGACTTCTAGTTTAACTCTGCCACATACTTAGCACAGGGCTGGCTACAGATCCTGTCTGGCCTCTTCACCCAGAAAATGGAAGGATGGGACTCAATGGTCTCCAAGCTTCTCTAAGCTCTGACATCAAACCAGACACTTCTCAAAGGAGAAAACTCTCTCTGTGGCCCAGAACTGAGTCAGAGGCTTCTTAATTTCCAAAATTAATCCTAACTTGCATGGATGATTTCTCTCTCCATGGTCCTTCTCTCCCCTGGCTCTGTGTCCTATTGGCTTACAAATACCTCCCAATGAATGGCCACATCACAGCCTGCCTTGTATTATATATCTCCTTATAAGTGGCCATATTACAGCCTGCCTTGTATTCTAGAAAGTATGACAGGCTTCCTGTCTCTTGTGGATGCTGGGCAAATAGGAACCATTTTTTTAGGGTCTTGGCAGGCCTGGGGTTTGAACTCAGGGATATTATTCATTGGTTGGAGTAAACATAAGATAATACTACTGAGCTATACCTTTGGCCCTTTTTTTGCCCTGGTTATTTTTGAAGCTTCCTTCCCTGCATGTCATCCCTCTGTTCTTTGGTGTCTGCTATGGCTGGGTCACAGGCCTATAGTCGCATTCAGCTTCTTCCACTGAGATGGGATCTCGCATACTTCTGCTTGGCTTCACCTGGGAACTTGGTCTTGAGTTCTGTCTCACTCGTAGCTAAGGTAACAGGCTTGTGCCACTGCATCCAGCCATTGTTGAGGAGTCTCACAAATTATTATTATATTGTTTTTGGCCTAGGCTGGGCTCAAACCATGATCCTCCCAGTCTCAGCCTTCCAAGTAGTTAGGATTACAAGTATGAGCCACTGGTGCTAAGGCATTTAGGCTCTTCTAAAGTGCAAGTGGGCTGGGAATGTAGCTCAGTAGTACAGTGAATGCAGAAGCCCTGAGGTTGATCCCTATCACTGAAAAACAAAATGCATGAGGCTAATACTATCTTCCCTTTGGTTTATTAGAATTTCATAGGCAGGAAATTGCAAGTCTATAATTGCTCAATATTTCTAGTAGTATTATTTCTTAAATTTTCCATGCTAATGATTTACTAATTGTCTATGTAGCTTGTGTGGCATACTACTAAGCAAATACAGACCATCTTTGTTTATGTATATAATTATTGATTCATAATTAAGAGACAACTGCTTACATACACATATGCTTGTAATTATATAAGTATATATTTTCTCCTGCACCAGTATTGGCTTAAAGAACTGAAAGATTTTATATATTTCCTTTTCTTTTTTTTTTTTTGCCAGTCCTGGGCCTTGGACTCAGGGTCTGAGCACTGTCCCTGGCTTCTTTTTGCTCAAGGCTAGCACTCTACCACTTGAGCCACAGCACCACTTCTGGCCATTTTCTATATATGTGGTGCTGGGGAATCGAACCCAGGGCTTCATGTATAGGAGGCGAGCACTCTTGCCACTAGGCCATATTCCCAGCCCTTCCTATTCATTTTTATACTGGAACCCCAATTTTAACTTTTCCTTAGTCATTTCTAGTATCCAGTATCTAGTATCTAGTATAATGAGGTTTATATACTGAATTTTAATACTGAGTGTATTTTTCAGGTTATCTATGATCTAGTCCTTTATTTTATATTTGAGAAAAACTGCAGCCAGAAAGGAGAAAATAACATTGCTAGTGGCTAGTTGGAACCAAGGGCAGCAAGAACCAGCAGGCCTCCAGTTCCAGCACATGAGGATTTTCCTGTGTGATATAGTCATTATGGACAAATGACATAAAACATGTATATTTATACAAGTATAAACACAGAAATATTTGTGTTTCCCTTGCATTCTATTATAGAAAGGTAGAGAGATTTGGGTATAAATTTCCCTCCTGAATGTCTTAGAGATCCGCATCTTTATGGATATTATTCATTGGTTAGAGTACACATTGCTAGGTCGGTAGAAGATATGTATCCTGTTTCTTTAGAAGCCTATTTCACACAGTGCCAAAGGGATAGAATACAAGTGCTGGTTAATAATTTATAGTATGCATTCATCTCCATTTCTCTTTGACTAAAATATTAATTCCCCATTGATCATTGTTATTTGCTTTTTGCCCAGGCAATATATGATGTGCAGAGTTTGATGAAAGGGTTATTTCCTCAACTCCTCAAGCCCCCCCCTGTGCTCTGCCAGTAATTTACTGACTTTATTTACTTGTGGTAATGAGCGCATGGTATAGAGTGAGCCAGATGCTGGGATTGGCTTGAGTGTCTTTTTTCCTAGGGCAGAACAATGGACACAGCACAGCTGTTTTTCTAATTTAAAATTTCCAGCGGGTGCCTGCATTTCCATTATACATATTTATTTCAATGAAGGTGAATAGATAATCTAAAAAAGATTCTCAATCTGATTTCTACTAATAAAGTGAGTTGAGTTTATTTTAAAATATCTTGAGAATTATTTGGCTGGGGTGTGTGTGTGTGTGTGTGTGTGTGTGTGTGTGTGTGTGTGTGTGTAGAATGTGTATAGATCCTGAGACTTGATCTCAGCATCAGGGTGCTGTCCCTGAGCTTTTGTGCTCAAGGCTAGTGCTCTACCACTTGAACCATAGCTCCACTTCCAAGTTTTGGGTCGTTTATTAGAAATAGAATCTTAAAAAAACAAAAAAAAGAATCTTAAAGACTTTCTGCTCAGGCTGCCTTTGAACCATGAGCATCAGATCTCAGCCTCCTCAGTAGCTAGGGTTACAAGCATGAGCCACCAGTACCCACTTATGTCTATATTTCCATAATTTATATAAGTAATAGTAAATAGAAAAACCTAGTGTATAAGCTATCCTATGCTCTTTATGCACAGAGAACTTTTTTATATTTGAATTCGTAAAAGAAGAAAACCAATCTGCAAGTTATGCTTTGTTCTGAATTTTAATTTTCCTGAGAATTTTTATTTTTCCAAGCAATGGTTTCCTTCACTGGATTGCTAAGCCACAGAGGTGTCCTGATTAACAAGGAGCCAACACTTCCTTGCTTCCTCCTTGTGCCACTTGCTCATTCCTTTTCTTCATTTGTCCATGGTAGAGATAGATTGCTTCCCCCTCTTTTCCAGTAAGCACCAGAAGCTAGCGCCTCCTACCCCTTTGTTTTTCTGACTTTCATTTTTGCTTTCCTTTAAAAAACTGCTTTTTATTTTCTCCCACTATGCCTTTGAAATGCTCTTTTCATTTAAATAAATCTATGAAGTGCTTGAATGCTTGCTTACTGGAGCTCACATGAAGAGTAACACAACAGTCACCATCCTGTAGTTTCTCTTAGAAGAGCTAGTGATATGACAACTAGGCACACTGGGTGCTTATGATATACTGTTGTACCAGGGATTCATGTGACAATCGCTCCTACTCAGGTGGGGACCCAGTCTTTTCTGAATGCTATGGAGAGAAATCTTTGTTTTAAGTAGTCAATAAGCAGTTGGTTTGTCAGTAAGTAGTCACTTTTGAGAGATGGGGGGGCGGAGAGGGGAGAGAGGGAGAGGAGACAGAGAGAGAAAGAGAGGCTGAGAGAGAGGGAGAGAGACTTAGTATTTATACCCCATTCTCTTCAACCTGGCAGATCACCATTTTAATACATCAATTATCTATCTATCTATCTATCTATCTATCTATCTATCTATCTATCTATCTATCTATCTATCTGTACATATATATGTTTCAATCAGGATCTAGCAACAAAATGAGAAACCATTTTAGATATTTGCAAAAGAAGAAATTCAATAGTAGCCTCGTTGACACAGGTGATGGAGGAGCTGGGAGCTAGACAGGGGAAGGACAAGAGGTAAGGACCCGGAGTCACCTAGCAGTGACAGGAATGATAACATGCCTGAAACCAGAGAGGAGAGCCATCAGTCACAGAGAAGCCATCCAAGGTAGAGGGAGCTGTGGTTTCACATTTCTCCTCTCTTCCCATCTCATTCCCAGTCTCCAGCCAATCCCAGAGAAGAACAGGTGACACCTTAGCTTGGGAAAGGCACAGAGTGGAGTTCAGACACCCCTGCAGGGAGCTGCAGATCCAAAGTGGAGAGGATGCACAAAAAAGGACAAATTGGAGCTGGGAATATGGCCTAGTAGCAAGAGTGCTTGCGTCCTACACATGAAGCTCTCGGTTTGATTCCTCAGTACCACATATATGGAAAACGGCCAGAAGGGGCGCTGTGGCTCAGGTGGCAGAGTGCTAGCCTTGAGCTGGAAGAAGCCAGGGACAGTGCTCAGGCCCTGAGTCCAAGGCCCAGGACTGGCCAAAAAAAAAGGACAAATTGAAGGATGACTATAGCGAACACACACACACACACACACACACACACACACACACACACACACACACACACACACACGGGTCCCTAAATGAGCTCTCTTGATCCCCATAACTGGCAATCAGAGTGCAAGTTAGAAATCCAAGCAGGCAGGACTGAAGACTCTCTCTCTGGAGGTCTCCGGAGGCTCTGGGACTCTTGGGAGTCATTTTCTAAGTTTGCTTCTCTTTGGAACTTCCTGGCTTTCTTCTTCTTCCCTCCTGCCCTCACCACTACTTCCTTGCTGACACTTAGGCTGCTGTCATTAGTCACAATTGTGTGGGTTTGCTGGGAAGACCTCAACTGGCTGCCAACCTCTGTGGAGGCTTAAAATAATGAAGTCAAGATGATGCTGGCCTAAGAGTCTCTGAGATCTCAAGGGCCAGGTTTCCCTAAACACCCACATAGCAATCTGGTGGGTGTTTAGCCCCTTGTCAAACGTTCTGGTGTTTGAATTAATTGTTTAATAACTCTGCAATTACATGGGAATACATATTTCTTGAGGAAAATGACTGTGTCCTACAGTACTTTTGTGTCTGTGTATGTGTGTACCTGTCCTAGGGCTTGAACTCTGGGCCTGGGTGCTGTCCCTGAGCTTCTTTTGGTTAAGGCTAGCACTCTATCATTTGAGCCACAGTGCCATGTCTGGCTTTTACTGAGTAGTTCATTGAAGATTAGTCTCATGGGCTCCTGCCGGGGCTGGCTTTGAACCACACTCATCAGATTTCAGCCTCCTGACTAGCTAGGAGTACAGGTATGAACCAATGGTTCTATAGTACTTTATATAGTACTTTATAGTACTATATAGTACTTTATATAGTACTATTACTTAAATATTAAGTAGTACAGTTGGTTTTGTTGTTGTTTGGGGGGGGGATGGTAATAAGGAGGCCTCATGCTCTCAGCTTTATCATCCAGGATTGGTGCTTTACCACTTGAGCCTTTCCTCTACTTTCTGCTTTCTGTCCTTTAATTGGAGATAAGAGTCTCTCAGATTTGTCTGCCCAGGCTAGCTTCAAAGTGCAATTCTCACATCTGAGTCTCTTGGGTATCTGGTATTACAGGTATAAGCTACCGTCGCCTGGCTAAAATTTCTTACAAGGCGCTTATTTACAATGATACAAGAAGTATTTCATGATTTGAAAGCTCTAATTTAGTTTGTCTTCCCTTCCATTTTTAACTAGGATATGTTTCAATGCAGCTCTCTGTTATACTGTTTACCTACAGAAGCAAATAGGAGCAAAACAGATGCTAGCTTTTGCTGTTCTTTGACTTTCTATTGGTAAAAAGATAGTCACTAAGTAGATGCTTTATCAGATTATTTTCAACAGTGGTCATTATAACATGATCAGAGATTTACCACCAACCAATTGATTATCAACAAAGATGTGCTTATATGGAGAGACCACCAAGATTATGGATATTTTCAATGTTTTGATGTAGTTAGCTCAGCTAAGAATAGCACTGTTGTCAAGGCTGGGCGTGTGTTCCTGAGGCAAAACAACCAGTTAGCTTCAGATATAGAAATCTTGTATATGCCAGCGGAGAGTAATGGCTCAAGCAAGGCCACTTGATTTTCTGGAGGCCTATTTCAATTTGCAGTTGATTTGATCTTGAGGGGAGCAAATAAAGGTAGTAATGAGTCACTCTTCCAGCATGATATAACTAGAATGGTTCTTGGCCCAGAAGGACATGAGTCGTTTAGTTCTGACTCAGTGCCCAGTGTGATGCTCAGTGACTCACTTCCGTGTGCGATGTCTTGTTTGTTCCTTCTAAGACTTGTCTTCCTCATTGGTTTGTTGTATTTTTTTAAGATAAAAAGGGACTATTGTAGATTAAATTCTCACAGCAATACAGAGTCAGACTAAGAGAGAAAGCCTTGCTTTACTCTTAATGAGCCTGAAGTAGTTAAACTTTAAATGCTTAAGCTTTTTTTTTTTTTTAATTAAATTTTTGGAGGGGAATATCAAGGCTTGAACTCAAGAGTCTGGGACTTACTCAGTATGCTTGCTGGGTTGGTATTCTATCACTTGAGCCACACCTCCAGTCTGGCTTTTTGCTAGTCATTTTGGAGATGGAATCTACCAGACTTATCTGTCTATACTGGCTTTGAACTTTGATCTTCTGAATCTTAGCTTCCTGAGTAGCTAGGATTACTGGCAGTTTAAATGCTTATAATCTTGTTCCCATTTATTAGGATTGTTCATTTCCCTAGAGCATAGTTGTTAGCCAACATTTGATTTAAAACATTTTGTATGTAAAAGAAAAATAATTGGTATTACAATCATTCAATCTTTGGAGAGATGTATTTATAAAAGCCAGCTGTATTTTTTTTTTCTTTTTTGGCCAGTCCTGGGGCCTTGGACTCAGGGCCTGAGCACTGTCCCTGGCTTCTTTTTGCTCAAGGCTGAACCCCTACCACTTGAGTCACAACTCCACTTCTGCCTTTTTACTGGTTAAGATAAGAGTCTCACCCATAGTTTTCTGCCCAGGGTGGCTTCTAGCCAAGATCCTTAGATCTTGGCATCCTGAGTAGCTAGAATTACAGGCTTGAGCCACTGGAACCCAGCTGATGAGTGGTTTTGGTATGCTGCATCAACCATGAGTGGTTTATTGTCCATGACTTCAGTTGAGGATCAAGTTTGGTGATGTGGAGAAAAAGGCATTAGACATCATGTGTTAAAATGGATGAATATAGTCTTCCCTTCAAGGCAGACCAAATCATGTCATCGACAGCAGATAGACACTTTGGGAAAGTCAAAGCTATACAAATGGAGATTGTTTTGATGGCAAGCAACAAAGTCTTGCTTAACCTAAGCTAAGGGGCGAGTACTGAAATGGATGAACCAAAGCCAGATTCCCAAACTCATTAAGAGCATTGGTGCTCCTAGATTAAGTACTCCTGGCGCTTCCATGACTCCAGCAATTTGCAACTCTGACTCCAATAAATACCTGTGTATGTTTCTCACTGATCTTGTTTTAAATTCCCTAAGAGCAATCCATTGATTGGCTTTTCTTGACAAGTCAGCTCCCCTTGGATCAACCTGTTAGAGGGACTATTTGGTTTCCTCTCCAACTTCCTTCCTTTCCATCTCCAATTATAATCAGTTTTATCTATCTGGTTTGTTTGTTTGTTTGTTTGTTTGTTTTGCTAGTCCTGGGGCTTGGACTCAGGGCCTAAGCATGGTCCCTGGCTTCTTTTTGCTCAAGGTTAGCACTCTGCCACTTAAGCCACAGTGCCACTTCTGGCCATTTTGTATATATGTGGTGATGGGGAATTGAACCCAGGGCTTCATGTATGGGAGGCAAGCACTCTTGCCACTAGGCCATATTCCCAGCCCAGTTTTATCTATCTGTAGATGAACATTTTTCTTCCCCTCTCGGAGGTACTGGGGTTTCAACTCAGGGCCTTCCACTTGCTAGGTAGGTATTCTGCCACTTGAGCCACATCCCAGGCACTTTTTTCTTTGGTTTGTTTTTTGAATTGGATCTCTTTTTTTTTGCCTGGGTGCTTGTCTTGAGCTCTTTGTAGGGAAAGGGCTTAGTTGGAGACAACAAGGAGTGCCAAGATGGACGCAACCCCTACAATAGGTAGATTTTATTTTGGAAACCTGAGAGTGTTTCCCAGAGTCTTGACTGTAGTCCAGCTCTAGAGAGAGTGAGAGTCATACAGACCATTGGGTTTTCAGGGGGTGAACAGACAGGGAGGGGGGAGGGGGCCAGACTGCTGGAGAAAGCTGTTGCTGATTGGTTGGTTTTAAGACCATTACAGGAGACTGGAACTTAGGTGGAGCTCTGACGACAAAAGTCCCCGTCTGGCCAAGGGCTAGTCATTTCCTTGTTTTCATCAATCTTCCTACCTATCCTTCCTACAGTTAGCTGAGATTATGGGTGTGTGCCACCAGTTTATTGCTTGACCTAGGGGTCTTAAATTTTTTCCTATGCTGGCCTCTTACCTCAATCTTCCTGATTTCTAAAGCAGGTAGGATTAACCTTTTGTGTTCTATTCTTTACTCTTTTTGATGGCACTGGTTTGTGCTGAGGGCCTCATCCTTGTTAGACTGCAGTTCTACCTCTTCAACCACACCTCCAGTCCTGTCTTTTGCTGGTTATTTTCAAGATAGGATCTCATAAACTCTTCTTGAGCCAACCTCAAACTGTGATCCTCTTTATCTCAGCTACCTGAGTAGCTAGGATTACAGGTATGAGCCACAGTGCCCACTGTTTTGTGTTCTGTGGCTCTTCTGGGAATGATCCAGTTGGTTTTGATACAGTTGAATTGGTTCAGTACCAAGGCAAAAACACAGAAGGAGGAGAGGAGAGGGAAGAGGAGGAGAAGGGAAAAGGAGGAGGAAAAGGAAGGATGAAGAGAAGGAAAAGGAAGGAGAAGGAAGAAGAGGAGGAATAATAATAATAATGACATAGAATCTATTAATGAGAAGACAAAAAGAGCTCTTACCAGGCAAAGAGCGTTCCTTTTGAGGGTTGGTAATTAATGACTGAGTCTAGGGATTCTTAACTGAGTAGCTTTGGGTGTTACCTAACTTTCATGATAAGGCAGTTGGAAGGTGATCTGCTCATTGGTTGGGGCTGGGATATTCTGATTGGTTGTGATGTAGTTACCATTCAGATCCACCCACCCTTCCCTTCCCCAGGTCTCTGGGTTAAAAGGCAGTTGCTTTTGTTATCCCTGGTGTAAAGCTGTTCTGTAAGATAAACAAGTGGTTATTATGTCTACTTCCAGGTATTGTTGGTAGCTGAGCATGCTCAGGTCACAGTGGAATTCTCAGGGGCTCCCTTTGGTCTTAGCTATACTGCCTATTATTAGCTTTCCAACTATCTTGCCTATTCACACCTTTACCTCTGTTTTTTTTTGTGTGTGTGTGGTGGGGGAAAGAAACCTATTACCAGCTCTGGAGATGGGTGCCAAATGGTTTAAACCATATAGTCATTCATTGTTATGTCAGTGTTCCAGAACACTGGCTGGCATATAGTAGGTGCCCAATAAACATTTGTTGCATGCACACAGGAATTGATGTGAACATAGCTCTGTGGTGAAATTTATTCATCTAAGGTGAATTTCAGAATCCTAGCTTGCTTGTTGATGCTAGTCCAGAAGCACTTTTGAATGGTGACTATTCTACAATTAGTAGGGAGTCAGCCTTCAAATAAATCTGACCCTAGTGAAAGTGGAACAGAGAGAGACAGAAAGGCCATTGATGACATTATTAAGACATTGAACTGTCTACCCTGTCACACCTTAACAATTATCTGAACCAATAAATCTCCTCCAATTTAAAATCAGTTTTAGTTGGATCTTCTGTTTTTAACATACAAAAATCTAAATAATCATACAATGTCTTGATCAACATGAAATACCTTAATCCAATCAATGCCCCAATACTATCCCACTTGGGAACAGTGCTGCCCTCTGAGGTCACTATGGTTAAAAACAGAGTCTGAAAGTATTTCACAATGTTTTCACAACAGGCTTCCTTCATTGTAGACATTTACAAAGTGTCAGCAAGAAGAGAGATGGTCTCCAATCTCCATCCTGTTTTAATCAAAGGCACCAGTAGGTTATATTCCAGGTGAGGACCCATTGAATCACAGAGTTTTGGGATTCACTGAATTGCTGAGCCCAAACACCAGGAAGTCCACATGTCTAGTCCAGCCACTTGCTGGTATATGCCAAATAAAGAGACAACCCCCTTTCTCAGGGCCCTCATCTCTCAGGTGCGTCTGGTGAGCACGTTGGCCTGAATGTGCATTCACTAATAAACAGCACCTTTGCTTTTGCATTGACTTCCATCTCGGTGGTCCCTGGGGTCTCAGAATTTGGGCATAACATCCTGGGGGCTCGACCAGGATACCCCAGACCCATTACCGACCTGGATCGTGGAGCTGTCCTCCGATTGGTAAATAGAGGTGCACTTAGGTGAGTGTCTGTGTCTTTATTCTCTGTTGTCTGTTTCAATCTGGCTAGCATAAATCTGGCTGGCAAACGATGTGGCGGATGTGCCATAGGTCACTAGCAGGAGTCGCGAAGACGTTCCCCAGGCTCCCATCAGGGAGGGGGGTCTCTAAAGGACCCCCCCCCCCCCCCGGCATCTGTCATGGAATGTTGATTTCTCCTCTGTTTTTCTAGACTTCCGGTTTGTGGCAGAGAAATTTGTGGCAAGTTGGTTCTGCACACAACGTATGATCTTTGGAGCTCCACTTTCATTTGTAACCTTCTTTAAACAGTGGTGGCCACATCTGTTTGTTTGTCCTTACTGTGGTTGTTTATGGTGTTTTGATGGAAAAGAGAGTGAGTGTTATCTTGCAGGCAGGGACTGGAAAGGACTGGACTGACAAACCGGAGTCCAGCAATCTGTTGCTGGACGAGATCTTTGACCATCAGGGGGAGTAGCCACCCCCCCATTATTATCTATCCGTTCTGTAAATGGCATTGTGGCTCATGTGGTAGAGAGCTAGCCTTGAGCTGAAGAGCTCAGGGACAGCACCCAGGCCCACAGTTTAAGACCCATGACAGACCAAAAAAAAAAAAAAAAAAAAAGATTAAAGAAGACCAAAATCATTTAGTGGGAATGTGTAACAAGAGAGATAGTTGAGGAGACAGGGAAATGTCATTTTAAACCATTTTTATTTATTTTTTTATTGTTATCGTAAAGGTGATGTACAGAGGGGTTACATAAGTCAGGTAAAGAGTACATTTCTTTTGGGACAATGTCAACCTTTTCCTCACTCTCTGCATTATTTTTAATAAATATAAAAAGTTCCAGACAGCACAGCTGTGTGTGGCTCAAGTAGTTGGGTCCCAGCACTGGCACACACACACACACACACAAATTTTTTTTCCCCAGGAAAAAAAAGGGTCAGACTCGAGTAGAAACCTGGAAACAACTAACAAAGCACGTCAAAGATCCCCTTGTTTAAGTGCTCAGTTACAAAACATAGGAGACCTACTGAAGACTACCTAAAAGAGGACTCTTCTTGTAAATGGTAAAATCTTGGCAACTGTTGTGAGAGAGTAGAGACTGGAAGATGGGAAGCTTATGTGAGAAAAGGAAAGGAAGACCTAGAACTTACTATTGTATCAATGTTTTGGAGCAGGCCCAGAAACATCTCCAAATGTTAATGCCCATCTTGGCTACCCCAAACCCTTGCCTAAGGGCTGGAGTTTTCTAGAAAAGAAAATGTATGTCTCCAGCTCAAAAAAGAAAGAAAATGACAGCAAATACCTGCTGCCATTTATGTTGTTAACTTTCATTTCCTGTATAAGGACTGAGAAATTCTCTCTTCCTCTCTCTGTTTCTCTGCCTCTGTCTCTGTGTCTATATCTGCATCTCTCTGTGTCTCTGTCTCTGTGTCAACGATCTGTCTCTCACCTCCTTTCACCTGGCTCTTGAGCCATCTAGCTGGAATGGGCATTTCCCTTAATGGTATATTCTCCTTTTTTGTTTTGCCACTTTATATTTTTGCATGCATCTTCATTGAATTCTTTGTTGGAGATGCCAAGAATCTGGCAAACACCTCCCACTGGTAACACCTGGATCCAGCAGCTGCTTAAAATCCCTCTCTTGCTGAGGTTCATTTTCTAGGACAGTGATCAGCTGGCACAACTGAACCCCCCTTTCTTGTATCTGCCCTCCCATCCTCCATTTTTTTCCTGTGTGCTTCTGCTATACGAGGTGGCACCTTTCCTATGTCCTTGGTCCCCAGGGTTTGGAAGACGCTGCTCCGTGCCTCTTCCTGGAATGCACCTTGCTGAGCACTCTGCCCACTAAATTCCCTCAGGATCAATGCAGGCTGATCCTTTAAGTTTCAGCTCCACTGTTAGTCTCTCCAGGAAGCGTTCCCAGATCTTTACTCTTCATACTCAATATAATTAATCATTACTTCCTTTGCGTTTCCATGGCACTTGGTGCACGCTGCTAGCATGCACTTATCACTTTGTTAAGCAACATAGCCTTGGCCTTCCCTCAATTACCAGTGTCCTGAGTCCAGAGACCTTGTCTTCACAGCTTAAGCCCTCCTGGGCTGCTTTCCATGGGACTGAGCCCGCTGGCCCCATGATGGCATCCTGCTTTTTATTCTGTAATAGGGAGCAGGTGAAGGCTAGGACTGTACTGAGAGGCTACAGGCCTTTCCCCAATGGTAAGGAATTGTAAAAGATGACAAAGCACTGCCCATCAGATTGCTGGAATTTGTCACTGAAGCTGGAGAGAATCTAACAAGCTAGGGAGGGAAGCTGGGACAAGAAGCCGCTAAAGTTTCACAGCAAGTTTCCAGAATGTGGCTGGGATCAAGTGCCCTGGGGAAATATGCTTCCCTTACACTGATAGATGATGATGATGACGACTGAAGATGACCTTACCTTGTAGATATAAAAGGAATGCAGATCTTCTGAATATCAGAGGTCTCTTTTCTTTGACCTCTTCTCCCTATGATTGCACTGCTGTTAACTTTATGACAGACGCCTAATGCCCAAGCTATGAGGGAGTATTTCTGGAAGGAACTGTGAATGTGGCCATTCATTGATTTTTTTTTTTTCCCCCTCACTGTGAGGGCTTATGGGGAAGGATTTCTGTTTCCAGCTAAGGCGCTGTGCTCTAGTTAGAACTACTAATGACAAGCACTAGAAATAGACCACACAGAGGGAAGGGAAATAACCCAGGCCTTCATTTTCTCTAGGCCAATGAACTTCAGAAGGGATTTGAAACTATAAATCTGACCTCTATGGAGTTCTAGAACAAGAGTGCAATGTCCACAAAGATAAGAGACCGCTGGTCACGTGTTTCTTCTGAAGGCCTTTTCAGTCATCCCAGGACACACCTAACAGCAGGCGGATGCCAAAGTACACAGGGCATTGGGTGTGATCCTGATGAGTGCAGAGACCGGGAGGCCTAAGTGAGGGGCTGGCACTGTGACAGTCTGCAGGCCCAGTCTGGCCTGAGCAGCAGCTGCACATGTTCCTGGGACCAGAGCCAGCTGGTGGCTCATGGCAATGGTTTCTGGGTTCTGGCTTTGTCCCAAAACAGGCTGGAGCTCCTTAGCCTGACCTGGCAGCGGCTTTGTTCTGACTCCAAGGGAAGGCCGGTCCTTGTACCTTAACCCATGCCCTGCTTCCGGCCTGCCCCACCACGCCCTGCCCCCCATACACGGCCACGGCCAATGGGGAAGGACCAGTTACCCAGTGCTAACCCTTGGAACTTCCGTCGAGGTTTAGCCCTATCTGGGTCTCCCTGTGATTGCAGCAGTTCCCTGGGGCTCTCCTGAGGTCACAAGGGGTGGAGCTGGATGGGGCAGATCCCCAGATTCTGACCAATCCAGGGAGATGACTTACAGGACTAGATTTCAACACTGGCCTTGGTTTTGTAAGTCAGGGTTACCCAAAATCAGGGTCTCAGAAACAGGTTACCAGAACACCGCCCCCCTTCAATTTCCCTAAGATGAATTTTAATCATAAACACTCGCAATAAAACATCATCAAAGTGACCTTTCTTGATAGGGATGCTTTTCATTCTCCCACTGAGAGTGGAGAAGAGCTTCTTCAGAACACTTTGCCATCTTTATTGATTGGCTCAGGCAATCTAAGTAAAAGCAGAGTGCTTGCTATGCAAATAAAGCTTCTAGACAAAGCTTCCAGACAAGTCTCCAGTCTCTCCAGCAGCTTGCCGTCCCAGGCTCCGCCCACCTGGGACTCTGAAAGCTGCTGGTAAAACAGTCTCTATTTGCATGTTATTTGCATGTTTCTCCCTCCAGTTTCAGTCTATTTCTCCCAGATTGAGAGAAACACAATTAAAGGCAGGAAAGAGGAGGAGAGGGGGAGGCAGGATAGATTTTGTTTGCTGGGCTTTCCTTTTCACAAACTCTTTTTTTGGAAACCGCAGCCTCGGAACCCAGCAGAGGTTCCTGGGGGCTTTAAGAACATCAATCAGTTTCGCAGCTGGAGGCTGAGGCTTTCCTCAGGGAAGACTTTTTACATAAAACAGATTGTACTTTGTCCTTGCCAGGGCAGACAAAGGTTTAAATTAAATATGCAGCGAGCTCCAGCTGGCGGCTTGCCACAGCCCCAGAGAGGGAGGAAGGGAGACTGTGTCCTCACTCTCCAGCTTTTCTAAGTAGCTGTTTCTCTTTCCCATTTCTGTTATTACAGGCAAGGAGCGTGCAGTTAAGAGACCTGGGCTGGGGCTGGCTGCTCTGCCAAAGCCTCTTGCAAGGGGATAAACCCTTGTGGAATCTCAGTTTCCTCTCGCACACAATAAGGGGTTCAGGAGACGATCTTTGAAGGTCTTTTCTATATTTAATCTTGTAATTCATTACCAAACTCAGCTGCATGGATTTTTCAGCAAATGACTTAAACCTCATCGAAGTGTAATTCATCCTTCACTATTCCTCCTCTCTATTGTCCCACAGACTTCATTAGCCAGATATACAAGGGATGGGGGCGAGGGCAGTAGAGCACAATAATGGCAGTTGATGGTGTGGCACCGTTTTGGCATATATTAAGAAATGATAAAGATTGGAGTTAAGGATCAAAAAAGGGTCTATCTTCTACCCAACACAGTTCAAGTCAGTGGTTGCCCTGGGAATGAGGGTCACTGGGACAGCCCGTTCTTTTTCTTTTATAAAAGTTCCCAAGTTTTAAGTATTGGCAATTAAATTTTTTTAAGTTGCTGAGCCGATAAACGGGCCTGTGGTCTGAATTGAACCAAAAGATCAGTTTGCCAGGTCTTCGTGGACCTTAATAATCAGATTAGGATTTCTGTCTCCTGTATCTAAAACGGTTTAGAGAATCTATGTATTTAAAAGTGTTTTGTAGGCAGGCATGGTGTGGCTCATACCTGTAAACCTAGTACTGTTTCAGGACAGGATGACCTGGTGTTCAAGCCAACTTGGGCAAAATTAGTAATATCTTATCTCAAAAGCAAAATACAGTTTGGCTGGAGATGTGGCTCAAGTGGTAAGAGCACTTGCATAGCACATGAAGCCTTGGATTCAATCCTCAGCACCCCCAAAGGTGTGGGTATGAGAGCTGGAACCTTAATAGGTCCTTAAATCACACTTTTTATTGCAGAAATGTTACACAGGAGGGTAAATTTCAGGAAGATAACCAGACCCATATTTAACTTCCAGATCAAGTCATGGCCTAGAAGTTAATGATTCTGTTCTTGTATTGGGTTAAGAACAATATATAATTTCTACTTCCATGTTGAGGAATAGACTTCACATTCTTCAGCTGGTGGGGGAAAGCAGCTATAAAGAAGGACATATTAGAAGGGCATATTAGAACTTCAGAAGTCTATTTTGTATTCTGCACTAGAGTTTCATTACTCTAGGCCAAAACTCCTGGGATTCTATGTCAGAGGATTAATGGCTATATGCCAAATAAAGAGTCAATAGTGTTAAAGGACAGAGAAAGGAATTATATGATGTGGGAAGGAGCAAAGTCTGCAATTCAGCCCATCCGTAGCCATCATCAGGGTATAGACTTGAACTTTCGCTCTAAATAGACAAAGAACTGTGGAAAGGGAAAGAAAGGTATGCAGTTCCAGCCACAGAGATGCCACAAATGGTCACAGATTGCAGCAGGTTGTTTGACAGATTCATGAAGGTATAGTTTCTGATGATGGAGTTCAGGAGTCCAATACAAGGGGTACCTTTGTATTTGAGAAAGCATCATAAAAGCTACTTATATCCTGAGTAGCTAGGATTACAGGTGTGAGCAATCAGCACCCAGCTCCTTTTCTCTTGTTAGCCTATCTTTGGTTATAGATTCTTCAGCCATGAATCTAACAATGATTAGGGAAAAAAAAACCAACTTCCCTCTCCAACATTGATTTAGGATTTGAAAAAATGCATTTTATCAGGCAACTGTCCAGAATATTACAAGTAAGGATGAAGTAAAAACACTTGTACATCCATGTGCATTGCTGCACTATTTGTGATAATTGAAGTTACAGAAACAGCCCAGATGCCCTACAACAGATGAGTGGATAGAGATAATAAAGAAACAATAAAACAAATTGACTAATTGATGGTACCCTTAGGGGAGGAGTTCAATAGTGTAAGTCCTTTGAACAACTAACAAATGGTTGAACAAGAATATCAGGAAGCTGAAACATACTGAAGATGAGGTCAATGGGACTGGATGGGGTGGGAGGGATGGAGGGAAGGGCACCCGACTGGAGGGAGGAGGGACCAGGAAATGCAGTCATTATAGTCAATGTATGTAATATAAATAATGGACTAGTTAACTTGAGAGTAAGGATGGGTTGGAGAAAAAGATGGGAGAGAATGATGGAAGGGATGACCATTGCTCAAGATGCATTGTACTACTCATAATCTGACCTCTGGAATTGGAACCCCTTTGTACAACTCCTTAATAAAAGTAAATTAAAGAGTACATTTCTTACTTTTCAGCATTCACTTACAGTATAAGCTGAAGGGCATGTGTAAGTGCAGTTTTCCTACAAACAGAGCAATCTCTAAAATATTTACCTCATGAGTTGGCGCAGCTAATGTTAGGGTCAGAACAAACACAGCTGTAAACAACTGTTCCAGACTTACTCATTCTTTTTAACAATGAGTTGCAATGGTGCAATTATCATGACTAGCATAATTACAGTATGGGAAGCTCGAAAGCATTTTGATTGCTATATTAGTTGTGTAATTAACCACTGGCTGCTCCAATAAACCGAGGCTGAAATCTCAGGGGTCTTACACAACCACATATCATTTCTTGCTTACATAGAATGATGTCGTTGGCAGAGATTCTCCTTCGCTCAGAGATTCCAGACTTCTCCACCTGGGTTGTTGCCATATGAACACAAGCTTCCAAAAGCTATGCCAAGGCCTGGGACCTCAAAGAAGCCCACGACTTTCATTGCCCTTGGCTTGTAGGTCACACTTGACATTTAGCTCACCTTCCACTGGCCAGAACTAGACATGTGGCTTTGACTCCCCTGCCAGGGATGGTAGAAAATGTGAGGAAGCATCCCAATTGTTTTATGAGTCTGTTCAGTACTGATGGTGATTTCCATCTCACATCCTGCTTTTATTTAGCTCACAGTGACCTTCCCTGCAGATCTCATGGCCTGATTGGCTTTCTTTGATTCTCCTTCTCTTGCTAGCTCTATCACACGCTCTCTAGTCTATTTCTGGTTCAAATACCCAAGAGAGACAATCTGATTGGCTCATTTATTGTCATTGTCTTTGGGCAGAGCTTTTATTTTCAAGCCATCTGATATGCTTTGGCTAACCTATCAGAGGATTGCTCTTGATTATGCACCTCTTATTTTAATCATCTGGGCAAAAGAAAGTTGGGAAATAAATCACAGAGGAATTTGGAAATACAAAGAGCAAATACATATGATGGAACTACTTTGAATGTTAAAGATTTAAAACCATAGCTAACCAGGTTGTTATTAAATTTTCACTGTATCATACAAATAACAAAAAATTTTCAAGATTTTGTATGAAAAAACCTTTCAAGCATATTCAGTCAGTTATGAATAGAGTGCCTGTTATCAATATTAGTCTATAAACTAAATTGTTCAAAATGTAAATACATTTATTTATATACTTATTTTTTTTTTGTTTTTGTTTGTTTTGTTTTTTTGGCCAGTCCTGGGCCTTGGACTCAGGGCCTGAGCACTGTCCCTGGCTTCTTCCCGCTCAAGGCTAACACTCTGCCACTTGAGCCACAGCGCCGCTTCTGGCCATTTTCTGTATATGTTGTGCTGGGGAATCGAACCTAGGGCCTCGTGTATCCGAGGCAGGCACTCTTGCCACTAGGCTATATCCCCAGCCCCTATTTATATACTTATTAATGAATTAATCTTTGTTGATAACAAGCTTTGAACTCAGAGCCTTGCTAGAAAAGAACTACTGCTTGAACTACGCCCCTAGACCCAATAGTTAAGTTTAATTCCTATTTTATGATCTCATGAGTAGAAGAAACGTGGTTTTGCTGAATTTGAGCCTCCTTTTTACCTTTCCACAGTTATCTCTATGATTCAAAGGATTTGTGTCCTTAAGGGATATGGTTCTGGCTTTCAGGAGTCACTGACAGTTATCTGACAGATAACTATGATTTCTGCCTTTTCTTTTATCTTTACCTAGCCTAGGCCACCTGGTGACTCTTCTTCCAGCCCTTGGGAAGCTAGTGTAGACATGTGTCTAAGTGCAGCCAATGGGTAGAGAATGCATGTGATGTGTCAACTTGTAGGCCAGGAGTTTCAACATTCACTGGCCCTCAGATTTGGAAATCAACTTTTCTCTTCCTCCAAGACTAGCATGAAGATGTGATGATGGCTAAGCAGTTTCACTTCTGCCCAGCCATGAGGGTAAGAACTTGGGCCCACTTTGTTCCCAAGGACCACCATAACCCTCTTCTAGAACAAGACATCCACAGGCACTCGGCTCTCTCCATCTCTCCATCTGTACTCTTGAGGCAATTTCAAGATGAGACATTTACCCCACTACAACGAGGACCAGTTGTTGTTCTGTCAGGGGGAATGTGGACAAAGTCTCATTGAAGGAGGTACAGTCAACAAATACCACAGTCCAGATAAAATGTTGGTTAGCCAGAATGTATGAAAGAGAAATAGAGTCTAGCCGGCAGAATGAATGGGCCAGATGGAAAGCAGATGTGAAAAGTGAGCTCTCAAGCTGTTCTTGAGCACGTAAAATTTGAACAATGCTCTGAAAAAGAGACAGCCTGTCCATAGGGTCCACAAAAAGAGAGCCAGCCCACCAACAAAATCAGTAGCCCCTGCAGCCACAGCAAGCAGGCCCCCCTCTCCTAGAGGCCTCTGTGTGGTATCCTAACAAACCTTTGTTTTTTCTTTAAGAGAAACACAGGAAGAACCTGACCTCCCTGGTGACCTGGTGGAACAGAACAGCTTTAGACACTGGCCCCTACTACCCTGAACTCCCCCATGAAAGAAACAGCATTCCACCTTATTTGAGACTATCAGCTATTCTGATCTTGTTGAAAACAGCGGAGCCCATATCCTGAAGGATACGCCCACTTTCCAGGATATTCCCAGCTGGGCCCTTGCTCTGATGGCCACGCCTCTTCCTGTGGGCTGCTTCTGTCTTGCTCATGTGGTGCCCCACGTGTTGGCAGCATTCTAATGCTTCTTCACCAAGGACACCGTGAGAAAGTGAGCTCAGTGTGCATTTCTGGCATCCATCTGCTGCTACCATACCACTCTGTGGCTTTGGGAACTTCTGTGGCACTCTTGTGGGACCATCTGCCTCCACATACGCACATTTTCCTTCTACTCTGGTATTTACTGGTCACCACACCAGGAATGAGAGAGTCCTTCAACACCCAGTCTATCCGGAGTAAGGCTAAATATTCTAATGAAAAGCCCCCAATGTACATAGGCATTTAATTATATTCCTTTCTCTGAGCTCACCCACAGGCCTTAGATTAGGCTAAGAGGGGGATCAGGCTTAATAGTCCTTTCTTAGGAACCCATCTATACCTTTACTTTTCTTTCAAATTTCCCTGAATTTCACCATGTCAAACTGTTTTGGGTTTCTAGGAGCAGAGAAAGCTCTGCCCCAATATGCTAGGTTTTATGCTAAAGCTTTTGTAAGTCTTCACTACCTGGGCATAAACCTAAAAAAAAATAAAATTGTTTTCTGTTGTATTATTTTCTTTTTTCCTCCAAGGCAGTTAGGGTAGAATCCTTCATGAGGTGATGGATGGTGGTGGTGATAACCAGATAATATAGATGGGCAGAAGTGTGAGTTGATGTTTCATTGGCCATTTAACCAGCAGCCAGCACTGATGACTACGTGTTGTCCAGTGGTTTCTTAGGTCCATAAATAGTGCTTTGTCATGGTTCAGTGGGAAGTTCACTGGCTCCTGTTTTGGAAGTTTTGTGGTCTAGTCCTAGCTGATCTTTGCTCTTTGGTAGTGCACCTTATCTGTCAAGAGTAAAGGGCAAGTCTAAGTGATTCTGTGGTCTCTTGTCTGTGGACTTTGAGTTTGTTGACTGGGTTTCAAGCTCCACTTTTTGCTATACATTTCCATAACATGTTGTAGGTTACAGGGAACATGTGAACAAATAAAAATAGTTTATGTTTACATAGCATTTCTAAACACCAAGAATTACTCACAGTACTTCATGTTTATATGAATTTACTTTTGACTCATATATTTATAAGGTAGATAATGAAATATAGTACAAAGTAGAAATAGAGATCTAAACTTACACAACCTAGTTCCATCGTCTCCGTTCTTAATTATTAAGCTAGGCAGCCTCATATAATTGAAAATATTTTGAGGGAAAGGAATAGGAAATGTACTGTAATTAGAGGGGGGAGGAGGGCACTTTCCTAATCTGAAGTAGCAATCTAAGTTTATTTATTTATTTATTTATTTATTTATTTATTTTTTGGCCAATCCTAGGCTGTGAATTCAGGGCCTGAGCACTGTCCCTGGCTTTTTCCCGCTCAAGGCTAGCACTCTGCCACTTGAGCCACAGCGCCACTTCTGGCCATTTTCTGTATATGTGGTGCTGAGGAATCGAACCCAGGGCCTCATGTATACGAGGCAAGCACTCTTTGCCACTAGGCCATATTCCCAGCCCCGCAATCTAAGTTTAATCTAAAGTAGCAATCTTTGAAAAGTAAACTCTGACTCAACTCTATCATAACTTACCCCAAATTTCAAATTAGGAATAGTTGAATGAGTGCTAATAGCATAGCAATTAAAGTATTTTTTAAGACATTTAGCTATCAGATTTTATAAAAGGAATACAGTAATGGACACATTATTGAATAATAGACCCTTCCAAAATGGGTTGGCAAGGTTTGTCAACAAATAAATGGTAGAGCTATGACATGAGTTAAAGTAGTATGCTCTTATCACACAGACACACAGGCACAGACACACACAGACAGACAGACAGACATACTCCACACCAACCAAATTTACTAAAACAACCAACTAAACAAAAAGCAACATAGGTTTCAGTCACAAATCAACAATGTAATTTAATTTTATTTCCAATTAGAATATATATATATATATATACATATATATATCTCATTTGCCAGTCCTGGGGCTTGAACTCAGGGCCTGAGCACTGTCCCTGGCTTCTTTTTGCTCAGGGCTAGCACTCTGCCACTTGAGCCACAGCACCACTTCTGGCTTTTTCTATATATGTGGTGCTGAGGAATTGAACCCAGGGCTCCACGTATATGAGACGAGCACTTTACCACTAAGCCGTATTCCCAGCCCCTAGAAATAATATTTTTAAAATGATATTACCGTAATAAAAATTCCTTAGCTTTTTTGTTAACATATTAGAAGCACTTTAACAGGAGGCCAAATGGTGTATGTGAACTGTAATTGCAAGACAAAACTCTGCCACCATCTAGTGTTAGCCAGGAGTATTGCATGAGGGTTTCTTTTCAGTCTTATTTTGGCAGCCAGACTCTGTCTAGCTCAGTATAAAACAGGTGGCTTCATTTGACTCCTTTATTGGTGATATTTGTATATTACTTTACCAAGTTGATTTTGAAATAACTCATTTTGTTACATTTTGCTTAGTTTTAGATGGGAAAATCCTGATAAATGTCTATGTTGTGCAGGTTCTGGGACTTGCACTCAGGGCCTCGGTGCAGTCCCTGAGCTTTTTCACTTAGGCTGGCCTTCTACAATTGATCCACAGCTCTAATTCTGGCTTTTTGGTAGATAATTGGTGATAAAGAGTCATGGGATTTTCTGACTGGACTGGCTTGGAATCATGATGCCAGCCTCCTGAGTAGCTTACAGACAGGGACCCAATGAGGCTTGAGGGTTTGATACATGTTAAATGATCAGGAGATAGTTAGGTATTCAAAAGAACATAATGACTGATATCCAATATTTATATGCCCTTGGTATCATGTATTCATGGCGCTATAACACATTTCAGAAAGAAGCATGTAGAGCCAGGCAGGAAAGTTCCCATCTCACACTACTTCTTTTTTTTTTTTTTTTGCCAGTACTGGGCCTTGGACTCAGGGCCTGAGCACCATCCCTGGCTTCTTCCCGCTCAAGGCTAGCACTCTGCCACCTGAGCCACAGTGCCCCTTCTGGCCTTTTTCCTTATATGTGGTGCTGGGGAATCGAACCGAGAGCTTCATGTGTAGGAGGCAAGCACTCTTGCCACTAGGCCATATTCCCAGCCCCTCACACTACTTCTGAGAATCAGGAAGGATAGTAGCTGAGCTGGGTTGCCCTGGCTCAGGGTCTGCAGGAGGGTGTACTCCAGTGTGGGGGCGGGGCCACAGCCATGGCACAGCACAACTGGCTTGGACAATCTGATCCCAGACTCACTCATGTGGTCGGCAGATTTCAGATTGTGGTTGCTGTTAACTCTGTGACCAGTGGGTGGTCATGGAGGTCAAGATCCTGGATTCTTGGCAACAAAGAATTGAGTAGAACACACAGACACACGCGCACACACACGAGAGGAGGAGAGAGGAGCGACCTGGGCAGGGGATGGGAGGAACATTTCCTGATCCTCTAGTAGGAAATGAGAGTTAAAGACTCAAAATGGCAGCTGTTATCTACCATTTTTTAACTATTTCAAAGGAGAGGACTGTTAGAATATTTTAGACTTTGCCCAAAGGAGTGCCATCTCAGGTGACCCATATGGCCTGTAAGGTTTAAGAGAGTGCCATCTCAAGGTAAAGGAGCTGATTATTTGCTGCCCTCGCTAGATGGGCCGAGTGTTGCCTAGGAAAGGAGCATGCTATGCTATGAGAGAAGAGACTTTTGGGCTAACATTGACAGTTTTAGAACTCTGGCTTCCCAGAGGTGTCTCAGATTTTATAAGGGGGTGGGGAGGGAGGGGAGGGAAGGGGGAGGGAGGAACGGGGAGGTAGGGGGCTGAGAGGATGGGAGGTAGAGGGGTGGGAGGGAAGCTTGGCTGCTTTGTTAGTTGCATCTTGGCTTCATCTTCTGAGTCTGGCTCTTTTTATGTTTATTAAAAAGAATATAGCCCCGCACCGGTGGCTCATGCCTGTAATCCTAGCTACTCAGGAGGCTGCCATTTTAGTATCCTGTTTCAAAGTCAGTTTGGGCAGTAAGGCCTGTGAGACTCTTGCCTCCAATAAACTACCAAAAAGAAGAAAAGTCAGAAATGGTGCTGTGCTGTGTAGTAGAGCACTAGCCTTGAGTGAAAAAGCTCAGGGACAGTGTCCAGGCCTTGAGTTCAAGCTCCAGGACCAGCACAAATAAAATTAGAAAAAAAAATAATACAATTTCCAGGTCTCACCTACCTCTTCTGCCACTGTGCCAATCCTCAACAAAAAGGGTTTTTTCATAGTTTTGGTTTTCCCCAAGAACTAGGGAAGGGATGGGGGATGGGAGAGAAGCTAGGAGAGGGGAGAGAAGTTTAAAACAACCTAATCTTACATTATTGATCCTATGGACCAGCCCTGGACCCCTGTAGGGAGATGAAGAGGGATGCTATTCATGGGGTTTAAAACAGGAAGAGGGGGTCTTGAAGTCTGGCTGCTACACCCACCCTCAATCTTGGTTAAATAGTAACATTTTGCCCTGTTTGTGGGTCTGCTTTCTGCCATTAATGTAGCCTAGGGCTGTTGTTCCTGGTCTCTTTCCAGTTTCTCTGTTGTATTGTTTGTTTTGTTTTTTCCTCACTGATTTGTTAGGTTTCTTTATGCACACACACTGTAAAGAAGTTACCTCAGTGTATAATTTGCCTCTGAACTTTTAAAAAAAAATTTTTTTACATAAAAGTCCCTAAATAGTAACATACTCATTCATCTCATTTTTTAGAATGTGTTATTGAAAGAAACCCTTTTCAACCCAAAGATCACAGCCATATATCTTCCATCTTTTCTGAAAATTAAAGTGATTTCTTTTTAATATCTGGGCCTTTAACCTATGAGCAATTTATTTTTATGTATAGAAAGAATGAAGAATTCCCACTTTTGTTGAGTAATATGGAGAAAGCAATTTTCTAGCACTATTTACTAAATAACCTATATTTCTCCCACTGATTTATAGTAAAATTCTGTCATAGATCAAATTTTCATATATGTGTAAAGTCTCTGTCTGAGTCCCTTCCTCTCTTTATTGCTTCAGTTTTTCCCTCTGAGTCAATACCAGTCTTAATTACTATAGATTTTTATTAAGTTATAACATATAATAGAATAAATACTTCTTCCCCCTCTGAATTTTTTTTTCTTGTAAAATTGAGTGCTACTTAGCCATAGTCCATGTACATTTTGTCAAGATTTAAAAACATCTGTTAAAAATTTGATTGAGGGCTTGGAATGTGGCTTGCCTAGCATGCATGAAGCCCTGAGTTCGATTCCTCAGCACCACATAAACAGTAAAAGCTGGAAGTGGCGCTGGGGGTCAAGAGGCAGAGTGCTAGCCTTGAGCAAAAAGAAGCCATGGACAGTGCTCAGGCCCTGAGTCTAAGCCCCAGGGGGGCTTGATTGAGATTGTGTTATATTTTCAGGTTAGTTTTGGGGGAATTTCTTATCTCTTTGCACTTGAGTTTTCCTGTTTATGAATATGGTATAGTCCCTCATTTATTCTGGTCTATTTTCATATCTTTTTTTTTTTTTTGCCAGTCCTGGGCCTTGGACTCAGGGCCTGATCACTGTTCCTGGCTTCTTTTTTTTTTTTTTTTTTTTTTTGCTCGAGGCTAGCACTCTGCCACTTGAGCCACAGCGCCACTTCTGGCCATTTTTCTATATATGTGGGTGCTGGGGAATTGAACCCAGGGCTTCATGAATATAAGGCAAGCACTCTTGCCACTAGGCCATCCTCCCAGCCCCTTTCATATCTTTTGTGTGGTCATGGTTAGGCCAATCATCTGAAAACCTCTATAACAATGTGAGGAAGTCTTTTTCTTTCGGTGCCAGACCTGGGGCTTGAACTCAGGGCCTGGGCACTGCCTCTCCTCTGAGTTTCTTTTGCTCATGGCTAGCTCTCACCACTCACTCAAATCACAGCTCCACTTTCAGCTTATTTTGGTGATTAATTGGAGGCTCGAGATTAATTGGAGATAAGAATCTCACAGACACTTCTGTCCAGGCTGGTGTCTTACATTGATCTCAGCCTCCTGAGTTTCCAGCACACAGCAGTGTGTGCATTTTTGCTGTCCTACTTAATTACAGCAGTAGCTCTACAGAGATCATGGAAGTGATTGGTATCTATTTAGACCTGAGTATTTTGAAGGGGTGGCTAAAGATTGCATAGAGGTAGTTCTAGTAACTACTGAGGATATCAAAGAGGAACATGTGTTTGGGAAATTAATGTTGACTATTTCCATTAGTTTTAAACTTAAGCTCCATTAGCTAAGAAGTTTTGCTCAATCTTTACTTTCTGTAGTTTCTATTATGAAAACAACGACGACTTCAGTATGACATTATACTGTTAATGTAACAGGAGCCTGAAAGCTGCTTTTGCTGGGCCCACAAATTAATTTGGAACAGAATAAAGGTGAACCATCCCGCATACCCATTTTGTATGTATGTTCTTTGTCTCGAGCCTTTCGATCCTGTAGTCATCTCACAACCATGTTGGAATACAGGAAGGAGTGGGCCTCCTTCCATGTGCCAGTGAGTCAACACAGCCTCACCTGACCGAGCCCAAGACTAAGGATTAGCAGACCTAACACCACTAACACCTCTTAGTGTATCTGTGATTTGAACTGTTCTATTTCACCCTCAATTCTCCTTATTTAACCTCAGGCAAATATCTGTACCCTAGCAATGGCCCAGGTGGACTGCCGTGCTGTTTCATGTCTTCTGTGTAATAGAGCTCTTTTCTTCGTGTTTCATGTCTCTTTATTTGGTATATAGCGGTAAGGGGCCAGACCTGCCATGTACAATTCCTGGAGTTTGAGTCTAGCATCCAAACCTTCTGCTTGACGATTTGAAATAAACTTTGCAAGTATCCTTAGTATGGAGATGTGACATACCTCTTTTCCCTGTCACTTATGAGTGACAGGGAAAACATGATGGACTTGTCCTTTTCCTTGTGGAGAATTGCTTTTTATGTCAGGACTAGGGTGCATGGCTTTATTTTATTAAGGAAGATGGTGTTTTTCCTTTCAGGGGGACAAAAACAATATTAGATTCCTGTCTCATATTTTTTCACATTTATTGTTTTAAAAAATGCATTGTTCAAGTACGTGTGTTTATTTTCTAATCACAAAAGAAATTGTAGAAAGTCTGTGAAGGCAGAGATAAGAGAAAAAAAAATACCCATAAACCTAAAAGTTAAAAATCATTACAGTGATGGTGGGTTATTATGTGTAGAAACATATGCTGTGGTGGATCCACATTTTCATTAACAATTTATTGTGGAACTTCCTCCTTCTATTTTTTTTTTTAATTTCTTTCTGTCTTTTTTTTTTTTTTTTCTTTCCCCTCAGCACAGGGGATTGAACTCAGGGCCTGGTGCTTGCTAGGTAAGTGCTCTGCCACTTAAGCTATACCTCCAGTCTTCTCACTTTTAGTTGTATTTATTTATTTATTTATTGCCAGTCCTGGGGCTTGGATTCAGGGCTCCAGCACTATCCATGGCTTCTTATGCTCAAGGCTAGCACTCTGCCACTTGAGCCACAGCGCCACTTCTGGCCATTTTCTATATGTGGTGCTGGGGAATTGAACCAAGGGCTTCAGGTATATGAGGTAAGCACTCTTGCCACTAGGCCATATTTCCATCCCCTACTTATAGTTTTTTTTTTTGTTTGTTTGTTTTCATATAGTATCTTGAGCTTTTCACCAGGTGATCTTGAACAACAATTACCCTACTTCTGTCACCTGAGTAGCTAGGATTACAGGTGTACACCACTACATCTCACTTTTTTTTTGGTCACTAGTGAGGTTAAGACTTGGAGCCTGGGTGCTGTCCTTGAGCTTTTCTGCTTAAGGCTAGAGTGTCACCACTTTGAACCACACAGCTCCACTTCCAGTTTTCTGGTGGTTAGTTGGAGGAAAGCATTTCACAGACTTTCCTGCCTAGGTTGGCTTTAAATCCGTGATCCTCAGAGCTTAGCCTCCTGAGCAGCTAGGATCACAAGCATGAACCACCAGCACCCAGATTGTTTTTGAGATAGGATTTTTTTTTTTTTTTTGCTAGTCCTGTACCTTGGACTCAAGGCCTGAGCACTGTCGCTGGCTTCTTTTTGCTCAAGGCTAGCACTCTGCCAATTGAGCCTTGAGCCACAGAGCCACTTCTGGCCATTTTCTATATATGTGGTGCTGGGGAATCGAACCCAGGGCTTCATGTATACGAGGCACGCACTCTTGCCACTAGGCCATATTCCCAGCCCTGAGATAGGATTTTTGTTAACATTTTCCTGGACTGGCCTTGAATTATAATTCTCCAATCTTTGTCTCCTGAAGAGTTGGGATTACCAGCAGGAACAACCATACCTAGCCCATAAAATTTTCAAATATCACCAAGTGATTCTTTTTAAACATGTTATTGGATACCAAATCTACTACCTACGGATTTAAGAATATCTTAGCCCCGTTGCTTTAGTTGTGCTGAAGCTTGATGGAGGGGACTAAACTATAGGTGTTTTTATTTACCTGTTCATTTCATTGAAGCATCAATTATGTTCCAGGGATATTGCTAAGATCTGGGAGCACAGAGCTCAGGGATTGATTACTATCTTCACTCTCATCCAGATAAGGCTCAGGGGCTATTGACAGAGATAGGAATGGTAATAGATAAGTAAGAATGTCTGCAGAAAACACAGAGGCAGGAGAAGTGACCCTGTTATACATACTGCCATTGAAGTGCCTCTGTTCTGAAAGACACAAGATTTCATGCACTTTCAACAAAGGGAAAACATGAAGGATAGATAATCTGCAGTGGTTACTGTTCTCAGCAGTGGAAGTTGGCAAGACCAGAGGCCATGTTCTTAGGGTAGAGGGAAATATGAAGCGAATGTCCAGGCATAGAAGCTCACTGAGGAACCTGGGATAGACAGACCAACCAGGGTCTATGTAGAGTTCAGAAGAGTAATTCTTTCCTGCAAATTGGAATCACACATAGGGTCTCATGGTAGTTGTGATCCGAATTAGTCTACCAAAGTGTCTTAAAAACTTCAAGGAGAGAATCGAATTTAAAGTTGTCCTACTTTGGTACGGAGCTATGTTTGAGAAACAAAGAAATGTCCTCTTCTTAGAAAAACTTGGCTTCAATCCAAGCTAAGAGCAACTTTGATAAAGACTTTCATGAGCCCTGACCTCATTCCCATTTCAGTGCTATTTCAATAGGAAAAGCTATCATTGTAGAAACAGTGAAATATAATTACTGCCCCAGGGAAGAACAGATCAATGTACCTTAGAATTAAATGACAAGGCTTTGAAAAAATAAAACAAAACAAAATAACATCTATATCTAGGTGGGAAATCAAAGAAGGAAAGAGCACAGACTGAACCATATGACAAGATCTTTGGTAGCATGATAAATCTAAGCAGCCACATACCTTAAGATCCCTATAAAAGACGAATCCTAGGTAATTAGTACACATAAATGTATCCTTATAGTCACTCAAAAATTCAGACAAAAAATTCACAACAGCATTGATCATAATAGCGCTGGACTAGAAATTACCTAAAGGCCTATTAAAAAATAAGTAGGTGGAGGTTGGTAGCTCATGCCTATAATCCAAGCTACTTGGGAGGCAGAGATCAGGAAGACCAAGGTTTGAGGCTAGTTCAGGCAATACATTTGTTAGACCCCCATCTCACCAATGCAAGGCATGGTGGTATATGCATGTCCTCCCTGCTATGTTGGAGGAGATTAGGAGGATTGCGATTCCAGGCTGGCCTGGGCAAAAGAATTCAAGAGATTCATCTCAACAGAAAAAGTGGGGTGTAGTGTGGCGCTTTTGCCAAACTAGCTACCGTGGAAAGAATACTATAGTCAACTTTTTCTGGTGAGCTGTTTCTCTTGAATTCTTTTAGGAAATAGAAACGGTAATATTTATTACCGAGGCTTGCTGAAAAGATTAAGTAGGATAGCCTGTGTGAGGCATGGGGTGGCTTATAATATTCGATATGAAGCATTATATATGAAGTATCCTTGGCAATGACCCTGTTTAAGTCTATAGAGTGGTCTAGCATTTAGATATATGAGTCACATATGTTTCCATGTGCCTTGAGTTGCCATGAAATAAGTGAGTTTTCCCCCCCTTAAAAGCCACATCCCTTTAGTAGAAGAAAACTACAATAAACACCATGTCATATGTGAGAAGGACGACTTATTTATTATCACTACATGGCAGATAGCATCTGGACCATTTTCTCATGGCAGATGTTGGCCAAATTAACTTTGAAAACAGCGAATTCATATAGGGCATTTCTGTTAGCACAATGAATGCAACTAGGACAAATGTGGATACATTTCTCAAAACAGCATTAAGCCATATTGCAGCCAAGTGAAAAACCATGGTGACTATATACATTCTTCCCATTTGCCAAGAGTACTGAGGAAAGGTCAATAAACCATGCCCTCATGGAGAAAGAAAATCATCCAGAAATAATCTGAAATGCAAAAAGAACTTCAAAAAGCTTGACCAGGAAGTGTTACAAAATTTGTTGTTCATGGAATGGTATTAAGCTCTACTTTCTGTGGATTAAAGGAGTGTCTAATTCTAATTCTCTTTCATGCGCAAACATGTTGGGAGTTAGTCTCTGTGGTCAGCAATCTTTCAGTTTCATCAACACACAGGGAAAACATCCCCTACACTGTGGTCACACTGTGGTCACTGGCTACAATTCTGCTGTCTTGGTTCCTGGGAGCCCCAGGGGAAAACTGTGAAATCAGCTCCAAAAGACACTTTCCTTTTCCTCCCCCAGCTCCCTCTCCCCCTCCCCCTCCCCCTTCTTCCTTCTTTTGCTCTACCACTTGAACCACAGCTCCACTTCTGGTGCTTAATTGGAGTCTCACAGACTTTCCTGCCTGGGTTGGCTTTGAACCAGTCTCCTGATTAGTTAGGATTACAAGTATGAGCCACCACCACCCCGCTTTATAACACAACCCCTCTATTAATAAACATAAGAAGGTTGTTTTCTCATTTGGGCATCTGAGCTCTGGATCATCTGTCCAGGTGTCGGCCATCTGCCAGCAGTATGGATTCTGACATGGGAGCCGTGCATCCTTCTAAACTTCAACTTCTTTACTGACCAAAGTGGGATTTTTTCCAGCTTTCGTACATCATCTACCATTGGACGTAGTGATCATCCCTACTTAATGAGATGGCTGTTAGCTAATCTCTGTAAAGCATTTATTAGTGTTTGCACGTGTTAAGCAGTCAATAAAATCCAGCTATTATTACAGCAAAGTCTTGGCATCCTCTGGTGTATGGATCCAAGGAGACCTCTGCAGAAGAAAACCCACACATGCTTCCGTAGCAGGGCATCTATCCCTGAACTGCAGATACGTGATTCATTTTTCCCATAATGGCGCCCAACTCCCCCACTAAAGACACGCCATCTGGGCTGGGAATATGGCCTAGTGGCAAGAGTGCTTGCTTTGTATACATGAAGCCCTAAGTTCGATTCCTGCAGAAGTGATGCTGTGGCTCAAATTGGCAGAGTGCTAGCCATGAGCAAAAAGAAGCCAGGGACAGTGCTCAGGTCCTGAGTTCAAACCCCAGGACTGGCAAAAAAAAAAAAAAAGACATGCCATCTTTGGGCAAACCTAAACGTTTCACTGTACTGCTTCAATTAACCACTTTAACTTGGACCTTGCTTTTTGGGCATCATTGGCTTTTGGCGAATCATACTATATTTTTGTAAAAGTAAGGACAGGGACACACACACTCAGCAGAGCAAAGAATGATTAGAAGCATAGTGGACAATTAACCTGGGACCGGGAGTTTCTCTGCATTCATCCATCCAGCTGTGTAATGTGTGTACATTTGATACTTTGATTCCAAAATTTCCTCTGATTTATTTTGCTGTCCTTGGCCAAAGCCATGAAAAATGAAATCCATGAGTAAGGTGAGCTTATTGTCTTATTACTGATGTTCTTATCATACTCTTCCTAACAAAAGGAAAACATGCTCATTTCTCTCTGTGTTTTCCAATAAAGAATACAAAAGTACTTGAAGTTAGTGTTTGTTTTAATCAGCAATTTGGGTGGGGGGCAGTAATCAGGGTTGACCTCAGGGACTTGTGCAGATGATCTACAACTTGAGTGGGAAGGGCTAATGAGGTCACAGCCCTTTCTGGATGTCTGTCTCACTGCCCTGTGTCACGGTGGACATTGGTATGTGGCTGTATCTGTGTCACAGAACTCAGCTGCCTTTGAAGCTGGAGTTGGGCGAGTGGTTTGGGAGCTGGTGAGGACATTCCCTAAAGCAAGATAGGGGTACTGAGCAGAATGTGGAACTTACCAGAAGGTCCTTGCCTGGGGCAGGTACAGAGCAACATGGTTCATATCTTGGAAAGAAAGCTCCCTTAGGAACTTCCAGAGACAGGAACCAAGCAAAGACCTGGAGCAGAAGTGAGTCTGTTCTCTGCATCCTCAGCCATCAGCTGCTCCTTAGATTTATCCACAGATTGCCTTAGAATTCCTTCAGAACCTAACCTATGTGCAAGCAGAAAAGCATGTTAGGTCACCTGTGGAAACAGCAACGGCACTGAGCTAGGTTTTGTGTTTTGTCCTAAACAGAGGTGTTTTGCTTTTTACAACAGTTTGTTTACAGAGGCATACATGGAACCTGTGTTTTTTTTTGAATTGCTTATGTTCTATTATATTATACTATATTATATTATTTACTTCTGTGCCAGTACTTGGACTTGAACTCAGGACCTCATACTCGGCCTTAGCTTTTATTCCTTTCTTTGTTCAAAGCTGAGCCACAGCTACACTAACAACTTTTTTGCTGTTTAATTGGAAATAAGACTTTTTTTGGGGTGGGGTGGGGGTTGGCTTCAAACCTCAGATCTCAGTCTTCTTTATAGCTAGGCCTGCTGGCCCAGCTGAAGTTTTCTGGACTGTCTTCTATCTTGGGCTGGTAAGATTCTCCTTACTGGATTATTAGCTATATATATGCTTCCTTCATTTTCTGTCCAGCATAGTAACTAGCACCTTGTTTTTTCAAAGTAGATGCTGCAAGTCATTTTTTTTTTTTTTTTTTGCCAACCCTGGGGTTTGAACTCAGGGCCTGAGCACTGTCCGTGGCTTCTTTGTGCTCAAG
Organism: Perognathus longimembris pacificus; assembly: GCF_023159225.1. Taxonomy (NCBI): domain Eukaryota; kingdom Metazoa; phylum Chordata; class Mammalia; order Rodentia; family Heteromyidae; genus Perognathus; species Perognathus longimembris. Next base: position 40,980,270 of record NC_063162.1, read on the forward strand.
GCTAGCACTCTACCATTTGAGTCACAGTGCTACTTCCAGCTTTTTTTTTTTTTTCTACATATGTGATACTGAGGAATCGAACCCAGGGGCTTCATGCATACAAGGTAAGCACTCTACCACTAGCCATATTCCCAGCACCTGCAAGCCATTTTTGAGATCCATTTCTTTTCTTTCTTTTTGTCGGTGGTGAACTTGGGCCCTAGGTGCTGTTCCTGATCTCTTTTGCTCAAGGCTAGTGCTCTACCATCTTGAGCCACAGCACCACTTCTGGTCTTCTGGTAGTTCATTGGGGGTGAGTCTCAAGGACTTTTCTGCCTGTGCTAGCTTGGAACCCTGATCCTCAGATCTCAGCCTTCTGAATAGCTAGGATTCCAGGCCTGAGCCACCAGCTCCTGGCTGAGATCCACTTCTTTTTTTTTTTTTTTGGCCAGTCCTGGGCCTTGGACTCAGGGCCTGAGCACTGTCCCTGGCTTCTTCCCGCTCAAGGCTAGCACTCTGCCACCTGAGCCACAGTGCCCCTTCTGGCCATTTTCCATATATGTGGTGCTGGGGAATCGAACCTAGAGCTTCATGTGTAGGAGGCAAGTGCTCTTGCCACTAGGCCATATTCCCAGCCCCTGAGATCCATTTCTTTTTTTTTTTTTTTTGACAGTCCTGGGCCTTGGACTCAGGGCCTGAGCACTGTCCCTGGCTTCTACCCGCTCAAGGCTAGCACTCTGCCACTTGAGTCACAGTGCCACTTCTGGCCATTTTCTGTATATGTGGTGCTGGGGAATCGAACCCAGGGCTTCAAGTATACAAGGCAAGTGCTCTTGCCACTAGGCCATATCCCCAGACCCTGAGATCCATTTCTTTTTTTTTTTGGCCAGTCCTGGGCCTTGGACTCAGGGCCTGAGCACTGTCCCTGGCTTCTTCCCGCTCAAGGCTAGCACTCTGCCACTTGAGCCACAGCGCCGCTTCTGGCCGTTTTCTGTATATGTGGTGCTGGGGAATCGAACCCAGGGCCTCGTGTATCCGAGGCAGGCACTCTTGCCACTAGGCCACATCCCCAGCCCCCTGAGATCCATTTCTTATAAACACTTTGTAATAGTATATTTCTTCTTCAGTTGGGACAAGAATGATATTCAGTTTTTAGCTCCTTGGTAAGTTACAGTACATTTGGCATATAGATGATGTATTTGACCACTTACATGGGCCTGCTACTTGTTCATTTACTTTTTGCTTTTAGTCTACAATAGAAATAAGCTGTTGAAACAGCAAAAAGCCCAGGGCTTCATTTGAGTCTATCTGCTATTCCTGATGAACACAGTGAAGCATTTTACACATCTGTTTTTCTCTTTTCCTCTGTGGTAAGACATTTTCCTAGCTCTGCTTTAGATTTTTCCCATTCCAGTTTTGAAATTTCCACAAGGGGGGGTTTGACCACTTGGTGAACTGCAGCTCTCCGATCTCTTGCTTGCTCTCAGGGTCAGCTTCAGCCATGAGATCTCTGAAAATCATTCTGGTTTTCTGAGCTCACTTTTAACCACCAGATGGGTAGGTTTCTTTGCCTTTCTTCTTTCTCAGTATTTCATGGTTATAACATACGCCTGGGGGAAGCAGTCCATCTTGTGTGATGCGTGGGTTTTGGTTTGGACTCTGCTGCTATGCAGCTGTGACTGTTGCACTCTGAATCATAGGACTCCAGAGCAGGGGCTGTTTTCTCTTTGTCTCTGGTTTTTGCCCATTTTTCATCTTTTCTTTTCCCCCTCTGCTTTGACATTGTTTGAGCTATAGTTTTTATTTCTACTATTCTGTCTCTTTAAAATAAAGCCAATTTTCCCCATTTCTTTTTGGCTTTCTTTTCTGTTTGGCAATGTGGAGACTACCACTGCTCTTGACAGCTGCTATTCAATATGTCATTACTCAGCCTTGGAAGTAATTTTAGAATGATGTGTGCCCCTGTCTGCAGAACATGGTGTCCTAACGGTGGTACAGCTGAAGGTGGAAATGACCTGAGGAAAAAGTCTGTGACATTTGTACAATGTCTAACAGTTTCCAAAGGACCTTTACTGATGTGATCTTGCTCAGCATACACAGTAAGCTCAGGAAGATGGCAAGATGTTAAGACATCTGTTTTGAAGTCAAAGAACTTGGTCTGGTGTGTGGTTCAGCAGTAGAGTGCCAGTCTAGCAAGCATGAGGTCCTGAGTTCAAACCCTAGTACTACCATAGACAAACAAAGACATAAATTGAAAGAACTTGATGTTCAAAAAGTTGTGTGACCACGAAATGGTGGCTCATGCCTGTAAGACTAGCTACTTGGAAAATAGAAATATGAGGATTGCGGTTCAAAGCCAGCTCAGGCAGGAAAGTCTGTGAGACTCTTATCTCCAATTAAGCACCAGAAGAACTGGAAGTGGAGCTGTGGCTCTAATGGTAGAGAGCTAGCCTTGAGCCAAAAAACTCAGAGACAGTACCTAGGCCTTGAGTTCAAGCCCCAGGACAAAAAAAAATAGTGCTTTCCCAAAATGTTATCCAGTTAGAAGGTGATAAATCCAGATTTGAACTGATGTTTCACCAGTACTCTCTGTGTGTGTGTGTGTGTGTGTGTGTGTATGTGTGTGTGTGTGTAGCTGTTTGTGGGGCTTGAACTTGGGGCCTAGGTGCTGGCTACAGCTCTGCTGTGAAAGTGTGAATACTTTCACACTTGGATAGATGACAGGTAGATGCTACAGAAATAAATGGGTGTGTCTGTAGTCCACTAGAATAGTCAGTGTTGAACAGAACCTGACAGTGGTCAGGTTTGGCTCATAGGCTATACCGTGATGAGCGTTAGTCTAGGAAGACACTTTATTCCTATGGCAGTTTGGTTAGGATGGATGATTGTAGGCTCAGATTGAGTCCAACTCCTACTCTATTCGAAATTAATTATAGAGGAGTTAGGCCTTTCTGGAATGAAAATGCTACTAATTAGGTGCTCCTCATGCTTGAAACACTGACCCCAGCTGACACATAATAAAGTTGTATTTTGGAAGCTAAGTTTGAAAATTTAATGAAGGCGAGTGGCTTATTTTAGCAGAATGAAATAGCAACCTATTAAGTTCTGGTGGTAAGTTCATTGTGTCTTCTCAGAGTCAGAGACTGTGGCTGAGACTGTCATGTGCCTTGCACTGAAATAGCTGCAGTCATTTGCCTCAGACCTTGATTTTTGAGGAGACTGCAAAAGGAAGTGACCCCTGTGGCAACTGGTGCAAGGCTGAAAGGAGGAAAAAAGGAATGCACCTGGGAATTCCAAAGAGGTCATATATGCAATTGAGTGGGAGTGTGTGTGTGTGTGTGTGTGCGTGGGCGTGCCCATGCTGATCCTGGGGTTTGAACTCAGGGCCTGGGTGTTGTCCTTGAGAGCTTTTTGTTCAGGGCTAGCACTCTGCCACTTGAGTCCCTGCTCCACTTCTGGCCGTGTGTGTGTGTGTGTGTGTGTGTGTGTGTGTGTGTGTGTGTGTGTGTGTGTGTAATTAATTGGAAATAAGAGTCTCATGGGCTTTCCTGCCTAGGCTGGCTTTGAAACACAGTCTTCAGATCTCAGCTTCTTGAGCAGCTAGGATGACAGATGGGAGGCACCTAGGCCCAGGGGGAAAATGTTATTTTGACAGGTGGCTTTAGGAGAAAATAGGCCTTGTTTATGGGACATACATCAATTGGATTTTGATAGTGGAAGGAATGATCTGGAAGTAAGCATCTGGGGAGAAACCTGAGCCCTTTGTTTTGACTCTCAAAGGAGGAGGTGATGCCACATGATGTGCAGGTTGTACACACCGTCTCTTAGTCACAGCTTCTGACACCAAGACCCACCCAGAACACGACCCTCCCTTTGCTGACTTCTTAGCTGTGCTAGGCTGCACATTAGGGCTGTTTCCACTGAAGGATGATGCTTGAGAGATGTTAATTTTAACCTGATTTTCCTTGGCCACCAATGCTGAAGCGCTGAGAAGTGGGTGGCAGACACTGATTTACTGCAGGGCTGGAAACTTTTTTTTTTTTTTTTTTTTTGCTATGTGATCCAAGAGAGAATAAGAAAGAAGAAGATGGAAGCTCCCATTGCTGAAAGCACAATCTCCCATTGGCCCTGGCTATGGCTCCCAGCTTGCTCTGCTTGCTGGACAAAGCATCTCTCAGCTCTTTCAGGTCAAGCCTTCATGCTGTGAATCCTGACTCTTCAATATTTCTTCTTGAGCGTGGAGAATTATTTTTTTAATATTCACTCCTATTTTTAGAGGAAATAAGTCATCCCAGTACAAGAATGATGACATTATAGAAAAAAAAAATCAATGTACTTTCTGAATCTTTTACATTTTATATATAGATTCTATATTTCTGTGTGTTTCTTGCTCCCTCTACTGTCCAAACTTTGGCTTATTCTGGGTCTTTTCACATTTTGGAGCCTAATATATAAACAATGTTTTTCCTTTTCTGACACCAATGGAATTATTGTCATTTTTCAGATAGAGTCTCAAATTTTACCCAGCCTGGCCTGGGACCAAGATCTTCTTATCTAGGTCACTTGCACAGTTGGGATTATAGTTGTGGATTACCATGCCTCCCTCTTTTTCCCCCCAGGGAAAAAAAGTGCCTGGGCACTCTCCCTGAGTTTCTTTTGTTCAAGGCTAGCAATCTACCACTTGAGCCACAGTGCCACTTCAGGCCTTTTCTCTTTAAGTGGTACTAAGGAATTGAACCCAGGGCTTCATGCATGCTAGGCAAGCACTCTACCACTAAGTCGTATTTCCAGCCTACCATGCCCTTTTATTAAGAGGGAATGTCACTAACTTCTTGTTCAGCTAGCTTGGAATCCAAGCCACCTAATCTTCATGTCTCAAGTAGCTGGGATTATAGTCCTGAGCTACCACATCTGGCTGCTGCTGCTTATTCTCCTCCTCCTCCTCTTCCTCATTGGCTACCCCCTCTTTCTCCTCTCTCTCTCTCTCTCTCTCTCGTATTGGTACTGGGGGCTTGAACTCAGAATCTGGGCATTATCCCTTAGCCTTTTTTTTTTTTTTTTTTTTGCTCAAGACCGGGATTCTACCATGTGAGCCATACCTCCACCTCTGGCTTTTTGGTGGTTAATTGGAGAAGAGAGTTTCACAGATTTTTGTTCCTCCTGCCTGCCTGGCTTCTGAACTGTGAAGCTCAGATCTCAGATTTCAGGCTCCTGATTCACTAGGATTATAAGCATGAGCCACCAGCACTTGGCACATTTGGCTACTTGAGGGTGTTTTCTGTGCCACTCTAAAGGGTAGTCTTTATCCTCATCTCATCTGCCCGAGGAAGTGCTATTTCTGTAAGGAGTGCAGTTGGATTTCTAACGGCAGTGATTCCCTCTTGGGGAAACTAGAGCATTTGGCTCAGAGAGAGGAGAATGCCTGACTTGAATGTGGCAGAGTGAGCCAAGCCTGGCAGGCTGGCAGATGGCTGAGGCAGGTTGGGGGGAGGGGGAGGGAGATTAGCTGTTCCCTACTGCCATCTGCATGACCTTTCTAACCAGGGATTTCTTCTCTTTCTTCATATACCTTCTTGCCAATAGCTCAGGGCCAAGGCCAATACTGTGTATGGACAGTCTAGGTTTCAAAATTTTAGGAGTTGAGTTTCTCCAGTGTCTGCTATTATATGAGATTTGTTCAACGTCTATTACAACATGAAGCATCAAAGTAAAACAATTGCCATTTGGAAACAGGACAAGAAGATGGATAATATCCACTGAGCAGGCCTGGGAGTGGAGCTGATTGTGAGCTTCATCTATCCAGGGACTTGGGTGTTATTCTCAGCACTCCTAAATAATCATGGGACAATGGTTTAGCAGGCCTAGGCAGGAAAATAAACTCACTCATGCCTATTAAAATGTTCAAACATTGTGAAAGTACCTGCTAGCATGCAGTTTTTGCCAATAATTTGTCTAGTAGAAAAAGTGATGTCTTATCTCTCTGTGCCCTTCATGCAGTTTTGTATGTAACCTGTCATCTTGTTCTAGCTTTGTTCCAAGTGCTTAAGAGGACACAGGCCCCCAAAAGCACTTTCTGAATGAAACCTATCAAACTGTTAGTGCCCTCATGAGTCAGTGAACTGAACACCACCTTTGGCAAGTATTCGTTTTATATTTGTGTAAGTCATGTCTTAAATTTTTTCAGAATTTTACAACAGTTTCAGGCGCTTCTAGAACCCCAGGTAGGATGAAATAGGAAGGGGTGGGATGAGGTCAGATGGGATCAAAGCTAGTATTAGTGTAGGGACTGCCCTGCAGTGACTGACACCATACTGTCATTCTTCTAGATAAAATAGTCAAAGATCAGATGTTTGTGGATGTTGACCCAGGGGGGTAGAGGTTCCTGGGATTCTGACCTTGATGTCTGCCATTCCAAGTTATGTTGCTGCCTTCCTATTACTTTCTGTGTTACTTCTGCTTCCTGCTTCTGGCTCTAACGTGCAATCCCAGCTCTTCAGCACCATCTGAGAATCCTTCCACTCCTCACTTCTTTTTTTTTTTTTTTTTTGTCCAGTCCTGGGCCTTGGACTCAGGGCCTGAGCACTGTCCCTGGCTTCTTCCCGCTCAAGGCTAGCACTCTGCCACTTGAGCCACAGCGCCGCTTCTGGCCATTTTCTGTATATGTGGTGCTGGGGAATCGAACCTAGGGCCTCGTGTATCCGAGGCAGGCACTCTTGCCACTAGGCTATATCCCCAGCCCCACTCCTCACTTCTTGTACTCTGTCTTGTGATGCAAGCCTTCTGTTTTTTTTTTTTGTTTTGTTTTTGCTTTTTTGGTTGGTCATGGGGCTTGAACTCTGGGCACGGGCACTGTCCCTGAGCTCTTCAGCTCAAGGCTAGCACTCTACCACTTTGAGCCACAGTGCTACTTTGGTTTTCTGGTGGTTGTTGGAGGTAAGAGTCTCACAGACTTTCTTGCCCCTGCTGGCTTTGAACCCTGATCCTCAGATCTCAGCCTCCTGAGTAGCTAGGATTACAGGCGTGAGGCACCAGTGCCCAGCAAGCCTTCTGTGTTTGCAGGTTCTAGGATTTGAGTGTTTGGGCTACTTTTGAAACATCTTCCTTGTGATGTGGCTGGAGAAGAAACTCTGGTGCATGAGTTTTCACAAGAATGAATTGTGGGTTCTAGGTAGACTGGGCTTCAGGCCCAGTTGAGTGCTTTCCCCATCTTTGAGGGTGCATCTTTGCGTTCAGTTCTATCACGACTTTACTTGAAAACTCATGCTCTGTCATCAGCTCCACAGGCTGTTCCGTGTCTTTCTTGGCTACTCTTCAGTACCTTGGGCCTGTTTTCTCCTTCCTCCTCAGAGTTCAAGCTGGAATTTTCTAGGAGGAAGGCTCACTTTGATACTTCACTTCTTTCACCTCTCTTCTTTCTTGAGTTCAAGATGGTTTGTTCCTTCTCCATGCTCCTGGATAAAGATGGAAAAGGTTGGAATGCTAGCCTATCCTATTCTGACTAAAGTGGAGCAAGGTTTCATTCCTGTATCTCTACCTCTTTCTATTCTAGTAGTCATTTTTTTTTCAGAGATGTTGATGCTTCCAGCTTCTGGATTTGACAGTAAATTGGGCCAAATTGCTGAGGACCAGGTTCTGCTTCTGAAGATCTTGTCTTTCCTGATCTAAGACTGTGACCCACACCGGTATTGGCATTACTAAGGCCAGATACCAGTGGCCACTCAAGACTGACAACCAGTGGATGAGATAGACAACCTTACGTGTCCATCTCTGGTGACAGAAAGCCTGTTCTGGGCTGCCATGATAGGGGTGGAAGAAAGCTGTGATCTCCCCACTGTTCTTCCAGCTGCCAGACCTTCATAAGGCCACTTTGTCAGTCTCTATGGCTCTCCGGCGGCTGTCTCTGCACTGCCGTTGGTGTGAGTATGGTAAGCTTCCAGCTTCCCCACAGTGCCCGGAAGTGTTGCTGAAAGATGTTGCCCAACATGTGCTTGATGAATGCATGGGTGAACCACATTAGTGGGATTTAATTTGGGCTCTTCCATGCCACTTTGGCTCAGGCCCTAATTGCTTCTCATATCCTTTCCAAAGTCTTTCTTTGTTTAAATTTTTTTTTCATTTGTTAAAATAGTTTCAGTTTTTCTTTGTTAAAATTGGATTAGAGCGGCCAGGAGTTTGGCCCAGTAATAGAGTGCTTGCCTAGCACAAATGACTTCCTGGGTTCAATTCCTCAGTACCACATATACAGAAAAAGTTGGAAGTGGTGCTGTGGCTCAAGTGCTAGCCTTGAGCAAAAAGGGCTCAACGACTAGGGCTCAGTGCCTAGGTCCTGAGTTCAAGCCCCACGACTGACAAAAAAAAAAATTGGATTAGAATATAAGTGTGTGTGTGTATGTGTGTGTGTGTGTGTGTGTTGGTATCAGGGTTTGAACTCAGGGCCTCACAGTATTTTTTAGAAATTTAATTTTATTGTCAAGGTGATGTACAGAGGAGTCACAGTTACATACATAAGGTAGTGAGTACATTTCTTGTCATACTTGTTACTCCCTCCTCATTTTTCTCCCATCTTTCTTACCCAAGGGCCTCACAGTCTTGTTTGGCTTTTTTTTGTTCATAGTTGGCACTCTATCCCTTGAGCCCCACACCTCCACTTCCAGCTTTGTGCTGGCTAATTGAAGATAAGAGTGTCATAGCATTTTTCTCCTCAGGCTGGTTTTGAGCCATGATCTTCTGCTCTCTGCTTTCTGAGTAGCTAGGATTATGGGTGTGAGGTATTAACACCTGGCTTAGAATATAAGATATTTTTTATGTAGATGTTGATTTAATAGACTCTTAATTAAAATCTGGAGCCATCCAAAAATTCTGCAAAACACAAGTCCTATGTATGTTAAGAGAATTCCAGCTAGACACGTGCATCCGTGAGACACATGTCACTCTTTTGTGCTAACAACCAGCTAGGATGTGAGGTTGTGCTTGAGAGAAGATTCAGTGGTAAGTCACTTTTGATGTTGTAGGCCCGGAAAAAGACAAATGAGTTGTGATTGAACTATTTGGTTATTTGTTACAAAAATCTGTTGCTGGTGGAATGTGAAATGATTTGGTGGGTGGAAAAAATTTGGTGATGCCCTCCCCCAATTAAAATAGAATGTATGATCCAGCAATTCTAGTTTTCTGATGATTGATTGGAGATAAGAGTCTCATGGACTTTCCTGCTCGTGCTGGCTTTGAACCTCAATCCTCTGCTCTCAGCCTTCTGAATAGCTAGGATTACAGACGTGAGCCACCAATGCCTAGCCAGAGCACAAGCTTTTCACTTTGGTGAAGTACCATTTGTTTGTTTTTTCTCTTGTTGCTTGTGCTGGGTGTCATACACATGGAGTGTCCAGTGGAATGTTGCTTGTCCACCCTGTGAAGTGTCAGTGGTCAGTGAGAGATGCCTCGGCCTCTTCTCTGGTGATTACCAGCAGTGCATATACTGACCTATGTACACAGGGGGAGGACCTCTGATCTGCCCATTCCACTGAGGCAGTGGAAGTCTTATCACAAGACAGTGGTGTCATTCTCAGATCAATGACCCCAGCACACCACGATGTTGACTGTGGTTTGCATATCTCAATTCTGCAAAGACCCAACAGGAAATATCAAAGCATAGGTTTGGTTGGACATAAGACAGAGCTGGGAAGGTAAGGGCATCCTTGAGGCTAACTGGAGAAACTCAGGGCCCTCATTGCCCACATTTAAATTTTGGTTTTGCTATTTATACATTGTAGGCCCCCAGTGAGGCCAAATCACTCCATTATTTTCTGTCTTGGTTTCTCATAGGTAATGAGGAAGTAGGGTTGCATTTCATGAGGAAGTAGGGAAGCATTTCATGAGTTACTACCCATAAAGTGCTTGAAATAGTGCTTGGCATATTGTAGGCACCCCACAAATGTTCTCTACAGGAGTTATGGATTCAGATATGCAGAGCATTTAGAAGTATACCTGCTGTAGGCAGTATTATTCCTGGCTCCTGACATTCAAATGCAAAGTTCTAAACGAGTTTTAGAGGAACAGCGTGCAGACCAAGCAACATCTTTCTATGGGCCAAATTTAGTTGCAGGACTGCCACTTTGTGGCTGAACTGAAACCAGAGAACTTTTGTCAAGCCTCTGAGGCTGAGCTGGCATTGTAGAGTGTGCTTCCCCTGGCTTTATTGGGACCTGGGATCCTGATCCCATTTTCTGCCCCCTCCTGGCTTACTACCTTGCAGAGTGAAATTCTATGAAGCCAGAATCTCCAGGAGTATCCAGGAAAAATGATTGTAGTTGTGTTAAATAAATTTTATCACTTAATGCAAGAACACATTACTTATCACTAATGATCAAATTGACCTGTGGCTTTTTTTTTTTTTTTTGCCAGTCCTGGGCCTTGGACTCAGGGCCTGAGCACTGTCCCTGGCTTCTTCCCGCTCAAGGCTAGCACTCTGCCACTTGAGCCACATCGCCGCTTCTGGCCGTTTTTCTGTATATGTGGTGCTGGGGAATCGAACCTAGGGCCTCGTGTATCCGAGGCAGGCACTCTTGCCACTAGGCTATATTCCCAGCCCCCCCCCTTTTTTTTTTTTTTTTGGCCAGTCCTGGGCCTTGGACTCAGGGCCTGAGCACTGTCCCTGGCTTCTTCCTGCTCAAGGCTAGCACTCTGCCACTTGAGCCACAGCGCCGCTTCTGGCCGTTTTCTGTATATGTGGTGCTGGGGAATCGAACCTAGGGCCTCGTGTATCCGAGGCAGGCACTCTTGCCACTAGGCTATATCCCCAGCCCCCCCCCTCCTTTTTTTTTTTAAAGACATTTAAATCCTAGCTACTCAACAGGCTAAGATCTGGGGATTGCAGTTCAAAGCCAGCCCAGGCAGAAAAGTCTATGAAACTCTTACCTCCATTTAACCACCATAAAACCAAAAGCTCAAGTGGTAGAGCACTAGCCTTGAACAAGAAAGCTCAGGAACAGTGTTGAGGCCCTAAGTTCAAGTCCCAGAACCACTACACACACACACACACACACACACACACACACACACACACACACCCCACAAAGTTTATATTATTTATTGATGGTATCATTTTATTTGTTCATTTATTTATTCAAAACATATATCATGATAGGCACCAGGAATATAAAGACAAGGATATGATTCCTTAGCAGGACTCAACGGGTTCCTCTCTATGAAAGTAAAATAGGGAGATGGAGGAACTCTGAGATCACAAGCTTTATGTAAGCACCAGTAACTGCTGGAGCCCACCTTGTCATCACTTAGAGAACAAATGCTTTCAGATGGCACAAAGGGAAAGGAAATGGGTTAAGAAATACTAAGAATCCAGGAGCTGGTGGCTCACACCTGTAATCCTAGGTACCTGGAAGGTTGAGATCTGAGGATTATGGTTCAAAGTCAGCCCAGGCAGGAAAGTCTATGAGACTCTTATCTCCAATTAACCATCAGAAAACCAGAAGTGGAATTGTGGCTCAATGTGGTAGAGTGTTATTCTTGAGCAAGAGGTCAGGGACAGCACCCAGGCCCCACGTTCAAACCCCACAACAAGCACAAGCCTTGAGCAAATGAGCTCAGGGACAGGGTCGAGGGCTGAGTTCAAGCCACACGACTGACAAAAAGAAAAAAAAAAAAAAAAAAAAGAAGTACCAAGAAACAAGATACCCAGCCTCCTAATATTACTTTCTTAACCTCCAGCTCTAGAGCTCCTACTTTGAGTTGTATTTCTTCATCTGTAGCTGACAACACTCAATAGTCCTTAGCTATTACGTTATCCATCCCTAGCAGTTCACTTGAATTTAGACTGAGAGGCTATCTACATTCCACTAGATTCCTACTTATCCACTGGTCTTCAGTTTTATAGGATTTTGTGTTAGTACTCACCTTTCCTTCACTATAATAAATATTCAATGTAATCAAGTTATAAAGAGAAAAGGTTCATTTTGTTCCACCATTTTGGAGGTTCAAGGAAGAGATTGGGTCCTCAAGTTATTTTCTAGTGTATATTCCCCAATGACCTAAAAACATCCCTCTAGACCCCACCCCTTCTACTTTTTCCACTTTCCCAATAGTTGTACTTGGGGGAATCAAGCCTTTTACTTTTGGACCTTTAAGGGGCATTGAAAATCCAAAGTGTATCAGACTTGTTCTATGTAAAACAAATGGTATTTAGGATGTTTTGTTTTAGGTGTTAGCATGGAAACATTAGGAGTCCACCGTAGGCCCAATAGCCCAGACTCTGAGGTAGGGTGAGCCCTGGATTGGATCTCTGGATGGCTTTCTCATACCTTGGACCCAGCCACTATTGGGATAGGCCCACTGCGGAATAACAACCACCACGTATCAGGTATAATCTGATAGGCCAGGAGGTAAATTCGTGATATCTGGCTTCCTGCTAGCATGATTTAAAATGTGTGATGCTTATAAAATTCTCAAGAAAGCATATACAACAATGATTTGTTGCATATTTTATGTAGCTTTCCTCATGTATTACCACATTTCACACTCAGTTCTGTTTGAGACAGTCAGAAAAAGTGAAAATGGTTTTAAAGCTTTTATTGATTTGAAATATGTTAAATACTCGTTGCAAATAACTTAAGAAATAAAGACAAAAGGAATACTGCTACAAGTTCTGTGATCGAGAGATAATAATACTGTTAAAACTTGATGAATATTCTTCTGGATTTTTTTGTGCATCTATGTTATTATCTATGTTAATTTCCTTCAGTGATCCATTTTCTTTTGGATCCTTTGAAATGTTCCCATGGCTTACTGGACATTTTCAGTTATGACCTATTGAAAATGAAAAGAGTATATGTCCACATGTTTATCCATCTCTGTATTTTTCTCTTCATAAGCTTCTTCTTGGATTTATTTATGTCTGTTTCAAATTTCCTTAATTTCTAGTCTTTTCTCCTTATGTTAGGACCTTTTCATTTTCCTTAAGCTTTTTCTAAATTCCTTTTTTTTCTTTGGTGTTAGTAATGGGGCTTGAACTAGTAGGACCTCAAGCTCTTGCTTGGCATTTTTGCTCAGGCTTGAATCATACCTCTACTTCTGGCTTCTTTGTGGTTCATTGGAGCTAAGAGTCTCAAGGTCTTTCCTGTTCAGGCTGGCTTTGAACCTCGGTACTCAGATCTCAGCCTTCTAAGTAGCTAGGATTTCAGGTGTGAGCCACCAGTGTACTCAACTCTTGAATAAATTCTTATTTAAATTATTTGAATTCATCTTTAGTTTCTTTATTTGTATTATGGCAACCTAAATAAGGTCTTGTTTTATTTCTTCTTTTTAAAAAAAATATTATCTTTAAGTAGTTGTACAAAGGAGTTGCCGTTTTTGAGTCCTGTCTTCTGACCCTCCTTTTATAACCAGAAGAATTGCTTATACTAAATAAACCTCTTTTTCTGCTTGTTAGCTTTTAAGTTGAGTGCAGAGACAATGGGGGAGGCTGCTGACTTCTTACTGGCAATATTACAACAGATGGCAATGCCATTTACTTTTGTTTTGGAAGCATCTGGGATAGGATCACTTAAAGATAGGAGAAAATAATTTGCATTTTTCTATTAAATGAAGATATAAGAGTCTACTCTAAATGTCACCATGGAGGGAAATGTTACCCTGTGCAGAAACTCAGCAATTTGCTGAACGTTTTATGTGGATTGAGGACTAAAGGGCCTGACATCGTTAATACACTTCTTTGACCTATTAGAATAGGGAACTTTCTGGAAATCATATTTTCCTTGTTGACTTATTTAGTGTGGCCAGGCTATTCATCTGTATCTATAGTCTCCAATATGAAGTCTGACCTTCAAAAGGGACCACGAACTCATACTCTATTCAGACAAAAATCTATATCTAGATTTTATCCTGAGTGGTGACCTTGGTCAAATTTCCTACTTCTTTGGTCCTTATTCTCTTCTCCCAAAATAAAAGACTAAAGTAAGGATTAAGTTGTTCAGTGCATGAAGCACAGGGGTGATTTTCAAAATATTTAGTAGGATCCTTGGGCAACCAGAATATGTACAGATTGGACCATTTGAGGGGGCCTTGGAGACTCCCTTTTTTGCTTTTTGTTCATGGGACAAAAGACACACAGGATACTCTCAGGGAAGTGGATGGGTGGTTAGGATAGTGGGACACACTAAGTACACTCATTCAAAATACTAGCTATTTGCTAACATGTATGATGGCATTTCAGGATATGAACAGCCAACATTTCAATTGGGAAAGAAAGACAGCACAGCGAATGGCATGCTATAAGCACACAGAGTCTGGTCCTTGCCCTCTGAACCCTAAGACACCACTTTGATGTCTTCCTTATTTGTTCCAAAGCCTTCATTGGCTCCCATGAATTCTGATTCCAGCACCAAAGTGCCATCATCTGGCCTACATTTTTCACACCTCATGATTTTAGATTAATGTAAATATTTCTCACCCATTTCTAGATGCACTAAGTAACTTTATTCCTTCCTGTTCTGTTTGTTCATGTGACCTAGATACAACCTCCATCTTTACCAGCCTGACTTTCCCTGTGTGTCCAATCATTGCTCATGTACTCCTGTAGAACACCTTCCTCTGTGGCTTCTCTCTCTGCTCACATCTCCCACTTCTCCAACTACCCTGGACCTTGTTATCACATTCTCCATAAAATTTCTCAGACTCGAGCACCATACATATCTTGTGACTTTTGCTTTTTGTAATTTCTACAGTTGTGGAAGTCCTGGAGCAAGTTTTGTGTCTACATAATCCATCAACCATGGTAGGACTTCAAAAGGTACTTTGTGAATTATAAGTGCAACGCAAGGGCACGGTGAGAATTTGCAGTGTCGTGAGTAACTGATAGAATTAAGAGAAAGGAAGGAAGAAGGGAAGGATGCCAGGTGAGGATTTCTTGAAGTAGTTTATGCTGGGACATCAGGAATGGAAGGGAGAAGAATGGGGATAGAACACACTATGCTATCTGGAAGGGAAAATCAGCAGGATCAAAGGGAAGATTTGGACTGAGGCATAGCAAAATCAAGCCAAAAATAAGTTCTGAGGCATCTAATCTACAAGATAATTTAAAAATGGTAGGTAAATGGGGATGTGAGATAGGTTTGCTTTGTTTCAATTTGAGAGGACTTAAGGATAAGAGGAGCTAAAAATATAGTTCTAAATTCTTGATACTTTATACTTCCTTTGTAAAGGGAAGTAAAGTCTGCAGACTGAACCCAGGGTCTAACCTAGGACTAGCCACTGAGAACAGAAAAGGCAGGTGGATTTTGAAGGCCCAATGTTAACAGAATTTACCAGAGGAGAGAATTTGAGGAGAGAATGGTCAGACTCTGTGAGTACTTGTGGAGAACTAACAATCTCAGCCAGAGGAAATAGAACAAAGCTTGAAGGAGGACGAAGATGAACCTCTTAGGGGAGATGTTTCAGTAGAGTAAAAGCCAACCTTTGAGGAAATGGTGGATAGGAACTTCCTGAAGAGGAAATTGGTTTTAATCAGGGTTTCCTTGAGTAACATATGCAATGAACAGAACTCTGTTAATAGGAGCTTCTGTTTTAAAATCAAAGAGCGTTAAAAATTCTAACTTAGCTTTCTTTGGAGGTCTCTAGAAGTCACAATTGGATATACCTTGATGTCCATTTTGTAGCACTGTGCAGACATTATCAAGGCTCCACTGTGAAGCGCTCCCTATTGAGCCTTAAGAGATTGTGGAATAAATATGAAAAGAGCAAAAAGAACTTCAGTGAAAGCTGTTGATCAATAGAGGAGTGGAAGCTGGGGAAAGAAATAGGCTCTGTGTGTGTGTGTGTGTGTGTGTGTGTGTGTGTGTGTGTGTGTACCTACAAGCAGGAGGAGGTTGGATTAACAAGGAGGATGAAGTATAATGAATATGGTCAAAATTGACTGCTTGCAACTATTAAAATAGAACAAAAAATCTATTGAAATTGTTCTGTGAAGAGTAGAAGAGGGAGAGAGAATGATAGTAGAGGTTGGAATAATGAGGAGATTGGTTGGAACATATTATAAACATCTGTGGTAATGAAACAATGAATTTCTCCCTGCATAGCTAACATATGCTAATAAAAGAAAATAAATTGATCTTTAAACTTAAAGTCATTATTATAAACAAGAAAGAACCAATGACCAAATGTTATTGGCTCATGCCTGTAATCCTGGCTACTCAGGAGGCTGAGTTCAAAGCCAGTCCAGGCAGGAAAGTCCGTGAGACTCTTATCACCAATAAACTACTAAAGAAGCTGGAAGTGGAGCTGTGGCTCAAATGGTAGAGAGGTAGCCTTGAGCAAAAGAAGCTCAGGGACAGTGCACAGGCGCCGGGTCCAAGCCCCAAGATCAGCATTGAAAAAAAGAGAGAAAAGAAATGTACTCATCTGATTTACATAGCTGCTCTTATGCACATCACCTTTATAATAACAATAAAAACATTTTAAAGCAGCTTATAAATAAAAGCCAATGACAAAGAAAAAACTGCACGAGCAAACCAAAGTAAAAGGAGACTATCCTCATGATAACTCCCTTTGGTTTTAATGGTTTTCACTCTCCTAGAAATTCTTTATTTTTTTTGCCAGTCCTGGGGCTTAAACTCATAGCCTGAGCACTGTCCCTGGTTTCTTTTTGCTCAAGGCTAGCACCCTACCACTTGAGCCACAGTGCCACTTCCGGCTTTTTCTATATATGTGGTGCTGAGGAATCGAACCCAGGGCTTCATGTATACGAGACGAGCACTTTACCACTAGGCCATATTCCCAGCCCCTCCTATAAATTCTTATGACAGGATTGACAACCATCAAGGAAAATTCAGTTCCCACTCCCTATTCTTGCCATTTTGCCCTCTGGAGCAGTGTGGCTCTGGAGTTGAAACAAATGAAATTGCCCAATTACTTCCTATTGTACAAGTTTTACAAGTTTTGTCTGAAATGTTCTTGGAAGTCTCAAACTGGTTTCATGACTGCTTCTCAATCCTAGGCCTTTGGCACTGAGGATGTTTTAGGTAATAAATAATACATAGAGCTGTCTGATGAAGATGTTGATTGATTCACTGAAGCCTGATACTATATTCTAGGTTGGTGAAAAGTGTTTCTCATCATCCTTTCCCCCATTGGAGTCTTCACTAGTTACTGACTTTACAAGTCCTTGGTCTAAGAGACTAGCTTAGTTAACATGCTTTCTCCTTCACCTGAAGTGTCTCAGTAAGTTTGTGCTGCTGTTACAGAATACCGAATACTGAGTAATTTATAATTCATTGCAATGAGCCCAAGATTCAGGTCCAAGCTTCTGATGAGGGCTTTCTAACCAACTGGAAGAAGGCAAGGCAGGGCTGGGGGGGAGAGAAAGAGAAGAGAAGAGAAAGAGAGCACATTTGTGTCACTCTTTCACTTGTATTCTTCTCTTTCTCCCTCTCTCCCTCCCCCGTTCTTTCCTTCTCCCTTCCCTTCTCTCCTCCCCTCTCCCTTTCCATGTCTCTCCTCTTTTTTCTGTTTGAACTCTAAACCTGAGTCTAAGCCCTAGTACTGGCACACATACGCACACACACAAACCATGTTGTTGCATTTCAGAGGCTGAAGCACGGGGCCTGACCGTAGCATCTAATAAGGATCCCCAAGCAGCATGACTGAGAGATGCCTGGGTACTCTCTCTGATCTTCAGGCCACCAACTGCACACTTACAAACCCACAGGGGAGAGCACCATGGCCATTGTCGCAGGAGGTCCGGGTTATCATGGGATAGTTTTAATGCCATAGCTATCTTTCTGTGTTGGCCACGGGAAGACAGAATTTCAGCTTCGACGTAGCTTCAGAATTTATTAATCTCAGTCTTGTCATCTCAGCAGTAAAAACAGTCAGAAGTCACATCTAGAAGTAGAACCTGAGGGTCCTAGATCTCAAGATGAAATATCTTTCTCTATTTCACAGTCTCCCTAGGCTGTGGGATTGTAGCAAGAGCAAAATATAGACTCTATGCTGTTTTACAACAGTCTCTTGCTGGCCAAAGGAGTAAACATGCTGTCCAGAGAATAAGAATGTTACCAACTTCCAAGAAACTTATCTTTGTGGTGATGGCCCCTGAAACTCTGTTGTCCTTGGAAGTACAGCGAAATGCAGGTTGAGATCATGAACTGGATGGAGAACCCAGGGTTTGTGTCATGCAGTCTGCATACTTCCCATTAAAGGCCAGTTATTCATTCCTCCCATCCAAACAAAACCAAAAACTAAAACCACAGAGAGGGGCTGGCAGGAAAAAAAAAAGCCTTGCTGAGAAGTGAGCAAGCTATGACTCTTCTGCTGAAACATTTGTTTCTTGAACAGAAAGTTAGGTGTGCACCTGTGGCATGAAGGATTGCTTTCTTTTCTGAAAAGGTGAAAGTTCCTTAACTATGGAAAATAGCCACAGTTGCTTCTGAGGTGATCTTTCTAACAAATAGTCTAGGCTTAGAGAAAGGGGATAAGAGTTACATGCATGCTACAGAAAAAGTCACCATTTTTCCTATGCCAAGTTCCTTGGTTACTGAAGCCTTGGTGTCGAAGCTCCTGGAATGCAGTATTCTGGGATGGAAACTAACGCAAGGCCTTCTTCTACTGCAAGCTAGACTGTGGGGTGGTGGTGATGAAAGGACATCCACTGTTTTGTCTTAAAGTGGGAGAGTGCAGCCTTTGTGAGGGGGTTTTGGTGAGAATTAAATAAGGGGAGCCATACTAGACGGACTAAGGCTAGATCCAGAGTAAGTGGTCAAGAGCAATTATGATGTGAAAGATTTCACCTGTAAAGAATGTATAAGCACTTAAGCACTTAACTTTGAGCATAATTAAGATAATGAAGTTCTGATTACATTCCTCTCTCTTCACTTCTCCTTCTTATAAGTATGCATAATCCAGTGCCAGGACTTATAGTCCCTTGGATGTCTTCTTATTTTTACTAAAATGATATCTAGAATATGTTCTGAGACATGATAACATGATCTATTTTATTCTATACCTGAGTTTTTGATTCAGAATTGTGAGGTTCTTATTGGTCTATCTAGTTCTAGCTCCTAATTTATTTAACTCACTGCTTTGATGGCTATAGAGCTTGTTTAAGTTTTTTTTTAACTAAAATAAGTGATGCAATCACAATTGCTTTGTGTGCCTCCATTTCTCTTATTTGTAAAGTCAAATCAAATCCAGGTACTGGTGGTCCATGCCTGTAGTCCTAGCTACTCAGGAGGCTAAAATCTGAGGATTGTGGTTCAAAGCCAGTCTAGGCAGGAAAGTCTGTGAGACTCTTATATCCAATTAACTACTTAAAGACTAGAAGTAGAGCTGTGGTTCATGTGGTAGAGCACCAGCCTTGAACAAAAAAGGAAAGGGACAGTGTCCAGGCCTGGACTTCAAGCTACAGTATTGGTACTCTCTTGCTCTCTCTGGCTTGATATGACTTTTTTTTTTTTTTGGCCAGTCCTGGGCCTTGGACTCAGGGCCTGAGCACTGTCCCTGGCTTCCTTTTTGCTCAAGGCTAGCACTCTGCCACTTGAGCCACAGCGCCACTTCTGGCCGGTTTCTGTATATGTGGTGCTGGGGAATCGATCCCAGGGCCTCATGTATACGAGGCAAGCTCTCTCGCCACTAGGCCATATCCCCAGCCCTGATATGACATTTTTAGAGTATTTTCTAGTTTACAAAATGCTTTTAAGTTCATTATTGCCACCTATGAGGAAATAGGACACATAGTGAGGTTTTCTGGATCTCAGTCTGTCACTTTATTCTGAAGGCTTTTTTTTTTTTTTTTTTTGGCCAATTCTGGGGCTTGAACTCAGGGCCTGGGCACTATCCTTGAGCTTTTTTCACTCAAGGCTAGCACTCTACCATTTGAGCCATAGTGCCATTTCTGGCCTTTTCTGTTTATGTGGTACTGAGGAATGGAACCCAAGGCTTCATGCATGCTATGCAATCACTCTACCACTAAGCCACATTCTCAGCCCCTGAAAGTTCCTTTTTAACTTTACCAATATGCAATTGTTCACTGCCCCTGCCCATGCTGAAAAGTACTTTTTGCACTAGCAAAAGGTCTGCCTATCTTTCAAATAGGTTTCAAATTCCATCACCGAAGTTTCCCAAGCAAAAGTCTTGGGAAAAAAAAAATTCAATTTCCAATTTTCCACCCAGAGGCGAAGAATAATTCCTTGCAATTACCTTGGCATTTGCTGTCTGGTCAATGTGGCTCTTAGTGAATTTTCTGTAATCAAGTTTTCTGTGGATTTCTTTTTACATTGAAATTTTCCAATCATAAAGACAAGATTGTTACATAAAGACATGGAAACTGCTAATACAGGAAGAAGAAAAATGTACCCAGAAACAAGCAGTCATAATTCTGACACATTTCTTTTTACTCCCCTCCCCCTACCAACATGTTGTTTATATAGTGGAGATCGTGCTGTTAGTCCAGTTCTGGGCCCCACATTTTTCCACTTAACATTTATAATGTAGGCTTTCTCTCTGTGGACTTTTAGTGGTCAGAATTTGCCCAGAAAGGAAGTCTATGTCTCTAAGGAAGCTCATTCTCAGAAAGGAAAAAAATGTCTGTTCATTACAAGGTTATGGGAAAAATGCTTCTTTGGTGGCTTAATCTGCCCCTAAGTAACTCTCCATTAAATGTGCCAGTTTAAACTTCTGTTTTCTACATAGTTTGGTGTCCAAAAAGACAGTGGTTAGAGTTGAAAAACGGTGTGCATATGTGTCCATGAATGTGCATATAAATGTACAGGCACAGCTGAATGTTTATAGTTACACATAGTTTGTACACAAAGATTCATACGCCTTTAGAAAAAGAGCTGCAATAAGGTAGACAAAAAGTACCATTTACCATTTGTTTACTATTTGAAAGAATCAACAACTTTATTTTGACTCTATTATAATCTAAATCTCTGACTTCTAGAAAGGGAGTAAAATAATTACTAATGACAGCATGTAGTCCAAGTTAATTTGTTGTTGGAGAACCTAATTATCCATTCCAGGTGTTCTTCATCAAGACAACCTGGAACAATGACTGTTTTGTTTATGGTGAGACTAATTAACACTAATCAAACAGATTTGAGTTTACAATACAACTAATTATGAGTAATTAAGGTACATTAGATTTGTAGGATGCATAGAACAACTTTTGAAACCAGAATCTAGCTCTTTAGATGCAATGAGTACATTCACGATGTAAGCAGGTATCAAGCCAAGAAATCTGTCACAGAAACTGTTTCAAATGATCTGTCCCTCACTTTACAAAAAACCATGGAATGTAGTTTAATATTTTAATTCATAAAGCATATAAGGAGAAGAGTTCCTTCAGGCAAGGTACAAGCTCCAGAAGAACCAACTAGCTATGACTTTATAGAATAGATAAATTTTGGGGGAAATGTTATGAAACATCTTTGAGAGTCCTAGTGAATAACACTGGAAAAAAAATCCTCTCCAAATGACCTGAATTCATCACAGGCTTCTTTTCTGTCTCTAGAGTACATAACAGCTCCACTGTCATTGCGACAGAGGGACAAAAACCATTCTCTCAGTTCCAGTTCCTCCACAGACTGGAAAGTCCATTTCCTTGCTCAGATGGGGTCTGGGTGGCCCGCCCAGCCCAGCTCTGGGCTGTGTCACTGGGAGAAGGCTGTAGGCACAGCCCTGGTTACTTTCTGACCCAGAGTGATTGGGATTGTTAGATAGGAGAATTAACTCTGGGAGTTATTCTATTTGGATGTCAGTACTTCAAAATCCCCAAGTAGGGTGACTGACAAAAGGCAAGGAAAGCCTGATTAAAAGGCAAGGGGAGAGACTGGCTGTGAAGATGGAGAAAAGGGAAAGGAAGGGAGGGATGAGAGGGTGACACATTTTGTGAAGGATATGGCCATATTTGGATGTGGGTTATGTCTTATACAGCACTTCTTATTGGCCCCATCTCTGTTCCAACTAGAGCCTTTGCAACCTCCTGTCAGGTTTGAACAGTGTGTTGCAGGTTTTACTTGACCACTCTCAGGGTATAGCTATAAACATTTTGCTTCCTGTCTTAGCCCTCTGTGTTTTTGAGGACTCAGAATTCCCAACAGTGGAATACTATGGCATTATTGTCCCATAGGGCAACTCTTGATCCATTATTTTAGAAGCCAATAGATACAGACTTTTCCTAGCAGAGTATTGAAACACATTTGATAAAGTGGTAAGGAATAACAACTTGTATTAGTTCTCCATTGCTGCAAAACAAATTGCTCCACAATATAGGCATTTAAAAACAATATATATTTATCATGTTCAGACAAAGAATTCAGCAGGACTTTAGCTGAGTGCTTTGGATATTTGCCATTTGGTTAATTTTTTCTTTTTTCTTTGGATTGTTGTTGGTACTGGGATTGAACTCAGAACCTTGAATTTGCTAGGCTGGTGCTCTACCACTTGAACCATGCTACCAGTCTTGCTTTTTTTGCTGGATATTTTGTTTGGACATAGAGCTTAGCAAACTTTTCTTCCTGGGCTGATATTGAATCATGGTTTTCTAGATCTCAGCCTCCTTAGTGGCTAGGATTACAGGCATGAGCCACCAGTGTTTGAGTTGAATGTGACTTTTTTGTTGTTGATGTTGTTGTTGGTTGTGGGGCTTTCCGGGCCTGGGTGCTGCCTCTGAACTCTTTTGCTCAAGGCTAGCACTTTATCACTTTGAGTCACAGTGCCACTTCTGGTTTTCTGGTGGTTAATTGGAGATAAGAGTCTCACAGACTTTCCTGCCCAGGCTGACTTTGAACCATGATTCTCAGATCTCAGTCTCTTGAGTAGGTAGGAGTACAGGAGTGAGCCACCAGAGCCTGGCTTGAATGTGACTTTTTGTGTAAGATGAAGAATTTAGCATTCTACCTCTACATCTTCTTCTTGCTTTTGATACCTGTCAGCTATATTATTCCTTTAATCTAATAAGGTTGATAATGTGTACATTCTGTTCTTAAGGCTGACCTTGATTTTCATTATTTGAGTATAGATTGACTAGGGTTTTAAAGCCACAAAACAGCAGCTATGTGTATATAACTATTTGAACTAAATGCCTGCTGCCAAACCAAGCATTTGAACAATAATAAAGGCACACGAAAACAAAATGTTCTAAGTGCTAAGAGCAAATAGATTTTTTTCTTATTCCTCACAAAGCCAATAGATTGCCCAAAAAACATCACATCTTAGATTGTATCACATTTGCACAATGACTTTCTTATACAATATTTTATTTCCCTGGTATACACTACCTTTCTTCTTTTTTTAGCTTTATATATATAAAAAAGATGTAATGCCTTCATTTTATCTCTAAGAGCTTTCTGGTTCTTAATCATACATTTATGTAATGGAATTCTCCCTGAGCTAACGGCATTCTTCACAGACCTATGACTTCCTGTTCTAATCTGGAATAAGTTATTTTCCATCTTGATGCACAGTATTTTTTTCAATAGTCTTTGGGTTAGCTTATTCCACTTGTTTTTTCTCCTTTTGTAATTTCTTTTGTAAAGTTTTGTTGTTGTAGGCCTCATGTGAGCTATTTTAAATGTGTTGAGGACAATTCAGCGTTCTGAGTTCTTTCACATAAGAAACTGTCTATTTTGTTCCCACATTTGAAGGACAGCTTGGTTTAGAATAGAATTATAAGGTCAAAGGTTTTCCCTTTGAATTTCTAAAGAATTTCTCTTTGTCTTCTAGCAACCAGTGATGTTATAAAGTCTGGAACCAATGGATTCTTGTTCTTTTGAAGGTCATCTTCTTATGGAAGCCTGCACAATCTTTTAAGTCCCTTTGCACTGGTTTCATTTTTAAGTCTTATTATTATTTTAAAATTAATCTTGTGTAGTTCCTTGTGGGCCCTTTCCTAAGTCTAGAAATTTTCTTCAACCTATTCTCACTATCACTTCCTACTCTGTAAGAATATATAGAGGGCTGGGAATATGGCCTAGTGGCAGAGTGCTTGCCTTGTGTACATGAAGCTCTGGGTTTGATTCCTTAGCACCACATATATAGAAAAAAGCTGGAAGTGGCGCTGTGGCTCAAGTGGTAGAGTGCTAGCCTTGAGCAAAAAAGAAGCCAGGGACAGTGCTCAGGCCCTGAGTTCAAGCCCCAGGACTGGCAAAAAAAAAAAGAATATATAGAATTCTATATTCTCAAAAAGAATATATAGAATTAAAAAGAATATATAGAATTCTATATTCTCTTTATTGTTGAGGCACTCTTGCTGTGTGGCCCAGGCTGGCTTGAACAATCACCCTCTTGCCTCAGCCTCCTCCTAAGTACTAGATTACAGGCATATGCTACCACACTCAGACTGCTGTAACTCTTCTTATCTAGATTTGAAACCTGTGGATTGATCTTACATTATCTTTACTCTCAGAGTTTTTATTTTCAATAAGTTTTTGATCTGCATCCTGAGATGTAGCCTTGACTATGTCTTTCAGATCAAGTACATTCTTAATAGAACTGAATAACTTTCATACTTCTATTAGAGGTGCTATTTTCTGATCGTTTTTTCTTCACAGAAGCCTGCACACATCCTCAGAGAAACTTTCATTAAGAAATAGCCATAGAGTGTTAGTACTTGAACCCAGGATTTCTGGAAACCACTGCTTCTACAAGGCTTCTTTCCAGGGCTAGATAATAGATGAATAAATGCATCAGCATTTCAAAAATGCTCAATTCTTAAAGTCTGCCTTCTCAGTTATGTAAAAATGAGTATTTTCAAAAGTAGCACTTGGTATAATTCTCAAATTCCCTCATGTACAATTCTATTTTAAGAGACTAAGACCTGTTGTTTATTGAGAGAAAAGCTGGTATAGACTTCTGAAGGACTCTTGGAAAAATAGATGTGCCTGTGACTAGTGGAAAGAAAGGTATATATATATATATATTTGATATGACACTGAAGTTTGAGTGTATCTCAGGGAAGGGAACTACACTGGATGAATTAGAGTAAACTAAGGCATGTTACTTGAAGTGAAATAGATCATTTCAGTTTCAAAATACCTTTAAAAATTTTTACTATCAAGGAGATGTACAGAGGAGTTACGGTTATATATGTAAGGTAGTGAGTACATTTCTTTTTTTTTTTTTTTTTTTGGCCAGTCCTGGGCCTTGGACTCAGGGCCTGAGCACTGTCCCTGGCTTCTTCCCGCTCAAGGCTAGCACTCTGCCACTTGAGCCACAGCGCCGCTTCTGGCCGTTTTCTGTATATGTGGTGCTGGGGAATCGAACCTAGGGCCTCATGTATCCGAGGCAGGCACTCTTGCCACTAGGCTATATCCCCAGCCCTGTGAGTACATTTCTTGTCACACTTGTTCAAAATATCTTTATCAAGACCTGCAGGGGAATAATTTGGTATGTGATGTGTGGGGGTGGAGGCCAGTGTTCTAGAATTTACAATATAGGTCAAGTGAGATAAATGAGTAATTGATTTGTACACTGATATTCTTACTTGGGATGGAAAGCCTAGCATTACATGTGTTACAGAAAGTGAAAACAGAAACACAATGACTCTTTGTGTGTGTGTGTGTTTTTGTGTGTGCATATAAAAGAACACATTGTGATGCAGACATGAAATGGATTGCTTGTCCATCAGCTGCTGATTCTACAGGCTACTGATGTTTCTCTTTGAAGATCTCTCTTTGAACAGTTTGACTTTATCCTTCCCTTTATTTTTATTTTGCCAATCCTGGGGTTTGAACTTGGCCAGGGCACTGTTCCTGAGCAACTTTTGCTCAAGGCTAGTACTCTACCACTTTGAGCCATACGGGCACTTCTGGCTTTTTTTCTTTGTGTGTGATTAACTGGAGATAAGAGTCTCATGGACTGGGCTGGCTTTGACCCATGATCCTCATATCTCATCCTCCTGAGTAGCTAGTATTACAGGTGTGAGCCACCGGGGCCTGGATTTTTATTATTTTCTTTATTATATTTATTTTACATACATAATATAATCTATATATATTCTTTTATATTCTCCAATTGAATCCTTCCATAGCTCTCATTTCTGAAGCTCTCTTGCTAAATTTGGTTCGCACTCCCCCTACTGGCAGATCTAATTACTTTTCCCAATTACCCACAGTCTTGTGGATTGTACTGTGGCCCAGAGCGCCATCATGTGTGCTACTTAAGTACCAAGAAAACCTTGTCTTTAATTTTATAGGCTGTTAGGACAGCCAGAGGATGAAAAGAAAGATGATTACTAATAGCTCCACAGCCTGAAAGAAAGTTTCCATCTCTGATGAGTCCCTGTACACAAGTTTGTTCCATAATCGTACAGCATAACACTACCCCGAACAGCGCAGGGTGATAAGATACACACTTGGAAGAGCTATAATTTTTTAGCTGTAATTAGCTGATAACTCTTTCTGTGGATGGAAATGACCTCTCCGTCTACTTTGAGATGTGCTATTTAAGGTTTGTTCTGCTCAAGTTTTAAGGTAGATTTTAAAATACAAATTTAAAATACAAATTTTCAAATCGATTTCAAAGATAAATACCTCCTGCAGTTCTGTCTTCAGACCTGAGTGTGTGTCTGAGATATCGTCAGTGATGTTGAGTGCGGGTAGAGTTTGTATTTCTATTTTCTGTTAAGTAAATGCTCATTAGTGGTTTTGCAGGAAGTGACTTCCCCCACCTCCCGTCAACTATGCAGAAAGGAATTTTTTTAAAGGATTCCCTTTCACTTAGCACTATCTTATGCATGAACTCCATGTTATAGAAACGAGTGATATATCACTGTTGTAATTACTTTCAACATGCCCTGTGTAACTGTAGCTTCTATTGTGGATGATCCTCTTGTATCCCCTTCCTGTGGTTGTACCTGCACTATCACTGTATCTTATCTGAGTACATTGGGAACTGTATATACTGGTATTAGAACTAGGAAAGTGAAAGGGAATACCAAAATCGAGAGACACAGGATAAAAAGACAAACAACTACAAAAGCAATACTTGCAAAACCTGTTTGGTGTAAACCAACTGAGCAACTCATGGGGGGAGAGGGAAAGAGGGTGGGGGAGGGGGGGATGAGGAAAGAGGTAACAAACAGTACATGAAATGTATCCAATGCCTAATGTATGAAACTGTAACCTCTGTGTACATCACTTTGACAATAAATAAGAAAAAAAATAAAGGATTCCCTTAAAAAGCACACAGTACCTTCTTTTCAGAAAAGGAAATGGGTGAAAAATCAAAATATTAGAACATAGCCAGTATCCTTTTGTTACTGTCTGTTTACAACCGAATGAGTGATCACTTCATTCTACTTGTTGCTTTTGGCAGTCTCAATACTAAGTCAAATGTGTCCTTTGGAGAAGTGAATATCAGATGTGTTGAATGCTATTCTCTCCATTTTTGCGTGATAAAAGTTTCTTATTTCAATTTGCTTGCATTTCATGTTATTGTGCAATAAAATCTATTCAAGATTACATAAACCTTATTTTTACCCCAGATTATAGTACATTTCATAAAAATGAATGTAGTAGCAAGTCTTGGTTAAAAACCATATGTGAGCTAGGTAACAATTACCTGTAGTCCTAGTGATTTATGAGGATTGAAGTTTAAGACTAGTCCATGGAGATAAAGTTTGGGAGATTTCTTTTCAACTGATAGCTGAAGGTGGTAGTGTGCTTGTCACCCCAGGGAGAATACGTGGCTCATGGTCCAGATGTGCCCTTGAGTAGGAAGTGAGACACTACCTTACAAATAACCAGCCCATACACATATACAACCCGGGGTAGAGGCATGGTTCAGTGGTGGAATTCCTGCCTAAGAAACCTGAGGGACTAAGTCCAAAACCCTAGTAACACAAAGGGAGAAAACCATCACCAACCAAAAAACTCTCAACAAAAATATGCTCTAATATTTTCATTCTTTGTTGTAAAATTTAAAAAAAGTTACTACAAAGACAAGTGTTGGGGACTCAGTTTTGGCCTTGGTGAGGGAAGGGCGCCAAGAGCGAGACGCTGCCCTTCCCCCAGCCCTGGGACAGTGTAACAGCAAGTCCCTCCCACCTTCTGGCCTCAACCAGAAGAGAAGCCCCCGCCCCTGGGTGGTGAACACGTGTGTGCCACCATGATAGGGTTGTCCAGCCCACAAAGGAAGTTTCATGACATCACCTGATGGGCAGCCAGCTTAGCCAATGGCCCAAGTCCTTCCCTTTCCCGCCATTACCGCTATATAAACCTCCCTCCCAATTAAATCCTTTGAGACTCATTCAACCATCCAGCCGTCTCCCCATTATCTTTGTCCTGCGGTACCTGACACATTATGGTGGGGGGGGCGGCGAGGAAGGGATTTTGGCATCCCACTTCAGCCTAGAGCAGTCCAGAAAGGACATGCCTTACTCCTTCTGCCGGTATGAGGGGTAGGGCGGAGTTTCTTCCATAAAATCGAGGTTCAGGCATTCCCCCCCTCCCCGGGAGATGGAGGGGGAAGGGGTCCCAGAGATCCTGACAGACAAGAAGCAAATAAGGGGCTGGAAATATGGCCTAGTGGCAAGAGTGCTTGCCTCATATACATGAGGCCCTGGGTTCAATTCCCCAGCACCACATATACAGAAAATGGCCAGAAGTGGTGGTGTGGCTCAAGTGGCAGAGTGCTAGCCTTGAGCAAAAAGAAGCCAGGGACAGTGCTCAGGCCCTGAGTCCAAGCCCCAGGACTGGCCAAAAAAAAAGAAACAAACCCAAAGAAGAACTTGCCAAGAAAGATTTAATTCCATACTTGCCAAAATAAAGATAAAAATTGGTCTGAATTGAATTATTTCCCAGTGTTTAGTTCAATACTTTCTTTTTAAAATTATTATCATGAATATTGTTATTATTAAGTGCTGGTAGCATAGAGAGGTTACAATTCCATATGTCAGGTCATGAGTACAATGCATCTTGATCAGTGTCAGTCCTTCCGTCATTCTCCCCTATTGCTCCTCTTCCATCTCTACCTTCAGGTTCTGTGGTTCTATTTTTACACAGACAGTGTCATCTGGCGGCCAGGCCAAATCATCCATCCCCGAATTCCTGCTCTTCAAGTGCTTGCAGTGACTTTGTTTTCTGTCTGTGCAGTGGCCATATATTCGAAGCTCCCTTCCCAACTTGCTGACTACCTTAGAATATTTCCAAAGAACCTTTCTTCCTTGTTTATTATAGTAACATCAACTTCAATATTTATCATAAAAAAACCAACCCTCGTGGAAATGATGCTTAAAGTCTGCAGGAGAGAAAGAAACTATCCAGTACTACATCTCTACATGGACAGTAATGGGTCTTCTGATTCCTGAGTAGCATTTAGCCATTCTCTGGGCTCTTCAGGCCTTGGGCTCTTCCAGAGAGATGAGGAAGACAGGGAGGGTAACAGTGTTCACCAAAAGCATTCCAAAGAACACTCATTCCTCAAGAAACTCTTAAATGAGCAAACAAATGAAAGCATTGCACAGCTAAGGAAGAGGAGAAATGACTTATGGATGTGTATGAGTTTCTTGGAGATTTGCACTCCTGCTGGAGTGGGGCCTCTTACCACTGCTTCCTTCACTTCCACACCTCTCTGGTGCTTGAATTTCTCTGTGGAACCATGCTTGATACTCTCTCTCTCCCTCTTCATGATCATTTTGTGTTTCTGTCTCCCACAGAGACATTGAAGCAGGATATCCCAAGACTTGCCGAGCCTTGATTATTTTTCCTTATTTTTAAGCAACCAGAGCATCTTAGTCTCAAGCAATAGCTTTCTTTCAAGATAGCATCTTATTATTGTTGCTCTGAGATGAGAAGGAACATCACTTTTTTTTTTTTTTAACGAGGCTAGTTTTCACACTGGAATAGTCACCAAATCCCTTCTTTGGGTTTATGGCTCCTAGGAGGGTATGTATGTGGGGTTTATCCTGCAGTGGAATTGCCAGTCTGTACCAGGGATGTCTGGCTTAATTTGTGGTGATGACTTCAGCTTCTCCCCCTCCCTGTTCCCGGGAGCCAGGAACTGGACTGGGAACTGCCCATTGCCTCTGTTTTCCCATGTGGTCCTCTCTCTCTTTTGTGAGTCTTAATGCTCTCCCTCTTTTCTCTCTTCAGAATAGTTTCTTCTTTGTCACCTGACTCTTCTCACATAACCAAAATGGTGGATACTTCTAATAATCCACCTTCTTGCCCTATCTCTGAAGCTTCAGTTTTCTAATGTAACACAATGCCAAGGGTAGGCTTGGTAGTTCAAACATTCATTTAATGCAAAGCTTCCCCACAACAGAGAAATGCCTAAATTAGGAGAGTTGGACTAGTCTTTAAGTAATTCACCTGTCTAGTTAGCAATATGATAAAGCCTGAATGTCAAATAGCCTGTAAGTGAATGTAGGTAAATTATTTAGACTCAGTTTGTCCACACATAAAAGGGCTGGGAATATGGCCTAGTGGCCTTGTATACAAGAAGCCCTGGGTTCGATTCCTTAGCACCATATATACAGAAAAAACCAGAAGTGGCACTGTGACTCAAGTGGTAGGGTGCTAGCCTTGAGCAGAAAGAAGCCAGGGACAGTGCTCAGGCTCTGAGTTCAAGCCCCAGGACTGGCAGAAAAAAAAAGAAAAAAAAGGACACGTGTAGGCATGGGAAGTATTCACTGGTGCCATGATGCCTGTTCAGTTCCTTTTTAAATTTTCTCTCCTGTAAATTCCTTGATTGTACATAGTAGATTCACAGTGGAAAGGGTCAGCCTTCTTTGTGCTCCTGGGTGTGCTGTCAATTCTGTGCTAGCATCATAACATGTGCCATTTTTATATCAGGAAGGGCCATCACTTAGGTCTTATCAAATTTCTAACAGATTCTATAATCTTGCTGGGGTATATGAGTGTTATGGTTGGTTGGGGGGCTTGAACTGTGGGTATGGATGGCACTGTTCCTGAGCTATTCAGCTCAAGGAGGCTAGTGCTCTACCACTCCAGCCACAGCGCCACTTCTGGTTTTCTGGTGGTTAATTGAAGATAAGAGTCTCACAGACTTTCCTGCCCAGGCTGGCTTTGAACTGTGATCCTCAGATCTCAGCCTCCTGAGTAGCTAGGATTATAGGCCTGAGCCACCGTTGTCCGGCTGAAATCAATATTATAACAGGAAAAAACATCTATGAGAATATCTTACTTCTACCATTTGAGCCTCTGTCAAGAATGTTGAAAGATAGGGACAGACTTTTGTTTCTTCTTTCTCTGACGCTAGCTAGTCCCTTCTTTCTGAATTCTGTGTTTGAATTCCTGCTTGCACTTACAGCAATCTCCCCCCTTCAGAGTGTGGATACATATGGATTTATTTCCATAAAATTGTCCTGAAACCGTGAAGCTTACAGTTCACATTTTATATGAGCTACAGTTTCATGTGAATTCAAGGTACTCTTGATGGTGATCATTTAAAAAAGATGTACCTGGAAGCTGGGAAAAGAAATTGGAGGCAAAGCAGGTGGCAGAGCAGAAATAGGAGCTTTTGCTTTGCATCTGTGGGTTAAGAGCCAGGAAGCTGAGCCAAGTGATTCCTGAGCCAAAGAGTAGGGATCCTGCTGTTAGGGACAAGGGGGCAGAGAGGGCTTGAGACAGGAGCTGATGGAGCTAGTGTTGGGGATCTGTGACCATCTGGTGTGTTTTCAGCTTGAAAGTACCACTGGGGATCATTCTCTCTCTCTCTCTCTCTCTCTCTCTCTCTCTCTCTCTCTCTCTCTCTCTCTCTCTCTCTCTCTGCCCATCTCTCTATCAAGTTCATTCATAGCTTCCTTCTATCAAAGTTTGGAAACTTGATGGCCTCTTCTGTACAGTATAGAAGCATGTTTCTATTGTAATCTGTGAAAATTTTCTTTAATCATCTTATTTCCCTGAGTGATTATTTTCAACCCACATTCCTCAGGATCTGGCTTTTTCTTTCATAGGGAAAGTTGAAGTCGACCAGTGAAAATGCTTTCCACTTCCTGCCTTCCACCTCATTCTGTCCACTCCATACCTTACCTTCTTCCTTTTGGCCTCAAGAGATGATGATGATGATGATGATGATGATGATGATGTGTGTGTATGCGCGTGCATGTGCATAGGTGCACATCTTCTAGCTATGTATTACTCCTTCTCCTCCTGTGTCCTCCAGAGCTTGCATCATTCATTGTGCTCTCTCCTCTAGATCTTCACTCTCTACTTTTCCATTAGTTCTTAGACACATAATGTACAAAAATGCCCATCTCTCCTTTGTTTATAAACAAGGAAATAAAACCTTTCCTTTTCTATCCCATATCTTTTGTTAAATTCTGTGATTTCTCCTTTGTATTACAGCTCCCTTGAGAGTGTGGTCTGTTTGCCAGTTTTTCTTCACTTTCCACAGAAAGCTAGCTGTCGTCTCCACCATGCAAATGATTTCCTACTCAGTGGATACGTTTGCTGCATCTGGTTCTATTGGCTACTCACTCCTTTTAACACCATTCTCCTTTCTATTCACTATGCCACACACTTTTGTCTTCCACTTCTCTACCCATCTTTTCCATTGCTATTAGAGTAGTCTTGTCTGCCTGCCTGCATTCTCTTCTTCCTCTCCCTCCCTCCCCCCTCCCTCTCTCCCTCCCTTCCTTCTTTCTCTTCCTTTCTTCCTCCGCCCTCCTCTCCCTCTTTCCTGGTGTTTGAATTCAGAGCCTGACATTTGCTATATAAACACTCTTATCACTTGAGCCACGGACCTAGTCCACCAGATATTCTTGGATTCTATGTGTGTGTGTGCACCAATACTGAGACCAGTACCCAGCGCTTCACACTCTCACTTGACTTTTTTTTCCTTTAAGGTTAATTCTCTACCACTTGAGCCATTCTTCCTGTTCTGGCTTTCCAGTGCAAAGGGCTGGCTTTCATTATGTTACTGGGTGTGCAATCAGTTTTGAGCTAGCTAGCATTTCGACATGTGTATTAACGTCAGGAAGGAGATAAGAAGGCTAATTGGAGATAAGAGTCTTTCAGATGTATCTGCCCAGGCTGCCTGTGAACTTCAATCCTTAGATCTTAGCCTCTTGAGTAGCTAAAATTACAGGTGTGAGCCACTAAAGCCTGGTGGATTCTGTATTTTTTAAATTTAAAAAGTTATCAGCAAGTATTAATTATACAAAATAATGGGCTTTGTTGTGGTGATTTTGTACATGAAAATAACATACTTTGATCACCTTTCATAGCCTTTTTTTTTTAACCTCTTCCCACTCAAATCCTTCTGGTTAGTAGCACCCTTTCTACTTGCATGCTATTTTAGTTTAATCTATTTCTTTTTAGATTCGACATATGAGAGAAAACATGTTATACTGATCTTGCACAGTCTGGCTTATTTGCTTAACATGATAATTTCTAGTTCTACTCATTTTTCTGCAAATGGCATGATTTTTATTTCTGTTTACAGCTGGATAATTATATAATACATAAAATAATAATTATATGTCAAAACTTTTATCTACTTATCTGATACACATCTAGGTTAATTCTATATCTTAGTTGCTGTGAATTATGCCTATGTAAAATGAGTAAATAGATAAAAGATTCTTTTTTTTAAAAGTCTCACTCCTTTTCATTCCAAGAATTACTATACAGAAGTGATTTCCAGACCTGGTAGGTGAAAGGGCTCATTGGAAGTTGGGCTCATCTCTTAATTAGCAATTTATTAGATTAAGGCACTTCCATGACCTACCACCAGCCTAAATTTACCATTCTGCGCGCACACACACCACACATACATACACACACTCCAGTCATTTAAAAAATGCTGAGATTTAAGAAGCATAGACTCTATGGTTTCCCTCATTAGTAATAATTTGTATGTTTCTAGGATAGTCCTAGCTACGTACATATGATCACACACGATGATGCTAAGCTAAATGATCCCAAGTTATGGAAACAAGCAGTTTATCATTGTTCTTATTTCAAGGCACTATGTGAAATTATTTCTTTTTTTCTTTTATCTTCCCTATGGTTAGCCCACATTGTCACTGTAGCTGATTTTGGTACCCTGGGTAGTATGTATATGTTTGTCTGAATTGGAGAAGGGAAAGGGAACATCAAAATGGCAAGACAAAGGGTAGAAGGTGAACCAATGCAACAGTAATACTTATAAGACAATATGTTATAAACTAACTGTACAACGTTGGGGGTGGGGATTGGAGAGGAGGGAAGGTTGGAAAAAATGAGGGAGGAGGTATCAAGTTTTACAAGAAATGCACTCACTACCTTACGTATGTAACTGTAACCTCTCTGTACATCACCTTGACAATAAAAATTAAAATAAAGGGCTGAGAGTGTGGCTTAGTGATAGAGTGCTTGCCT
Source organism: Perognathus longimembris pacificus (assembly GCF_023159225.1). Classification (NCBI taxonomy): domain Eukaryota; kingdom Metazoa; phylum Chordata; class Mammalia; order Rodentia; family Heteromyidae; genus Perognathus; species Perognathus longimembris. Next base: position 41,014,574 of record NC_063162.1, read on the forward strand.
AGTATGCACGAAGCCCTGGGTTCGATTCCTAAGCACCCTATAAACAGAAAAAGCCGGGAATGGTGCTGTGGCTCAAGAGGTAGAGTGCTAGCCTTGAGCAAAAAGAAGCCAGGGACAGTGTTCAGGCTCTGAGTCCAAGCCCCAGGACTGGCAAAAAAAAAAAAAATGTTGAGGTTAGTAAGAGAATGTTTCACTTTTTGTGCCTAATACTTTCTCACTTTTACTGCTGTTACTCTTATTTTCTTTCACAAACTTCCTTTCCCTCCCCCTCCTTCCCTCCCCCCCCTCTCTTTTCCAGGTGTGTGTGCTGATTCTGGGGCTGGAACTCTAGGACTGGGTGCTGTCCCTGAGCTTTTATTGCTCAAGGTAGTGCTCTTCTATCAACTTGAGCACAGCTCTACATCTGGCATTTTAGTGGTTAATTGGAGATAAGAGTTTTATGGACCTTCCTGCCCAGGCTGGGGCTGGCTTCGAATCATAATCCTCAGATCTTAGCCTCTTGATTAGCTAGGATTATGGATGAGAGCCACTATTGCCTGCATTCACTAACTTTCTTGAGTGTGCAGGGAAACATTGCGATCTCAAGAAGTACACTGAATAATTTCTATTCTCTGAATGGAACTAATTTTCTCACTTTCACCTTTGTTTGGATTGAGTTGGGCCAGGTTCCCTCCCCTGGCTCAATGGACTCTGTCAGGGGGATGTGAAATTAGGCAGAACATGTCAATGTCTACCTGAATCATGTTAGAGAGAGGGGGGAGAGAGAAAGTACCCAGATGTATTACAAATTTACTATTCACAGAAGGGAATTTGAATTCTCTTTTATTTTCTTGTAAAATATGGTAGTGTTTTATTTGATTTGTTCCACCAAAACCTAGCACCAGGCCTGAAATAATGTGAGTAGCCAAAATGTACTTGTTGAATGGAATGCTGTGTCCATTGTATGTTTCTTATAGTAAGCTTTCTCTTTTCTCTAGAGAAACTGAATCGCTCTTCAGTGAAGGACTTGAAGTGGGTAGAGAAACACAGGAAAGAATTCTGATTATGGTCCTGAGTCAGGAGAGGCCACCATCTATTTGAGAGGAGCAGTGTGAAGAGAGATTTCAGGTAGGGCAATTTCTTCTGGATTTCCTTTCTGCGGCCAACTACATTCAGCTGAAGGAAAATATGGAATCAGAAGTCTCTTCACAGATTAGATCTTGTAGTTAGCTTCAGTTTTCCAAGTATACAGATCATCAGATAGTTATTATTATTAACTCATAGGCAATGAAATTCAAGTTTAGGAGATTTAAGTAAGGCTTGTTGTCCAAGCCCTGGCTCTTCCTATTGTACTTCTCCACTGCTTAATACTGAATTTTTAAAGAACTTACAGGTCGATTTGTATCCTACAAGATCTCAAAGGTTAATTCCAAGTTAGCTAGGCATTTTCAGTTTCTCATTAATGAAGTCAGTCCCCTTTTAAACCGATGAACTTTTCATGTTTCTGAGTTTCTGTGGGTTCGTGCTGAGTTAAAAGAAATTTCATGCCACCATTCATTCAACCATTTTACTTTTCCATTTTTATTTAATGTAGCAGAAAAAGCACAGTATTTTTCCAATCATGAAACCTAAAACATCAAAGGGTATTTGATATTCATGGTTTGAATTTCAGAGGAAATTCTTTCTAATGAAAACGATCCAGAATGGGCTCCCTGAACATCTACAGTGGAATCACTTCGGCAACTTTTCAAGCAGTTGCTCCATTCTATTTGTGAATTTATAGCCAACATTTAAATTTCCTATGTAAAAGATGGTTTGGATGTGTTGTCATCTGAGTATGTATTTTGATTGAAAAAAAGACTAAAGACTCTCTAATCAGAATTACTAAGTATATGACAGTATCAATTCCCTCCAGGAAATGTTCCCAGAAGCCATCACTTCAGATGGAGAAAAGTAAAGGTATTCCAAATATTTTTGTACTACTCTCTGTCTCCCTTCCTTCCTTCTTCTCCCTTTTCTCCCTCCCCCCTCCCCTCCCCTCCCCTCCCCTCCCTCCCTCCCTCCCTCTCTCCCTCCCTCCCTCCCTCCCTCCCTCCCTCCCTCCCTCCCTTCCTTCCTCTCTTTCTCTCTTGGTTGTAATGGGGTTGAATGCAGAGCCCTGTGATTGCTAGGCAAGCACTCTATCACTATGATTCCAGCTCTTTTTGCTTTTTTTGTTGTTGTTGGTTGTGGGGCTTGAACACTGGGCCTCGGCGCTGTCCCTGATCTTTTTAGCACAAGGCTAGTCTACCACTTGAGCCACAGTGCCACTTCCAGTTTTCTGGTGCTTAATTAGAGATAAGAATCTCATGGACTTTCCTGCCCAGGCTGGCTTTGAACGGCAATCTTCAGATCTCAGCCTCCTGAGTAGCTAGGATTACAAGTGTGAGCCATGGGTGCCTGTCTTTGCTTTTGTATTTTTTGAATAAGATCTTGTGTTTATGCGTGGGGAAGCCTGGACTGCAAGACTCTCCTAGTTACATATCTCATGTAACTGGAATAACAGGTTTGTTCAACATTGCCCCCCTCCTTTTTCTTTTTCTTTTCTTTCTTTTTTTTTTTTTATAGTTGATGTAGGGTCTTGTAAACTTATTATTTTTTTTTTTTCAGGCTTCCTTTCCACCATGGCCCTCTTGATTTTGTGCATCCTAACTAGCTAGGATTAAAAATGCTTTTAAATAGGGAACAAACAAAAAGAAGTATTTTACATCTGTTCTGGAATGCCTGTTGTGAAGTTGGGAGCAGTTCCATCTCTATGTATGGTTTCTTTAGCTGCAAACAGAAACTGGACCCAGAATCCTTTTTCCTTTTGTATTTAGGAAGCTGGGTTATAGTCTACTACTGAGAAGAGACCGGCAATAAAGGTCATTATTTTCTCAGGAGGCTCTGGGGGCAGATGGAGATGCGAAGTCTAAAATAACTTCTCAGTGAGCTTTTTGTAAAGCTTTCAAGCCAGTGCTACAGACTGAGGTGCTTAGCATAAATTTACTGCCTTCCACTCCTTGCATCCTTCAGCTACTTCTAATTTCTTATATTAAAGCTCTGTCCTTAAAACATATAGAGAGGCTTCTGTTTTCCAGACTGGATCTTGACTGATACACCATGATAATTTCTAACATTTGATCACATGGGTATCACAACACTCTAGAATTAAGGCAGAACTTGGAGGGAGTTCAAAAGCTGATGTCTAAAGTTGCTGATGAATGTAGGAGCATGAAAAGGATATAGGGAGATGGCAGCTTGAGGACCAAGGGTGATGTGGTGCTATTCAGGAAATATTTTTATATATCTATGTCATCTAAGATTGTGACTTCTAGACATTACCTGCCTGTTTTAGAAGGAAACTGTGAAATAGAAATTTTCTTTTGTCAGTCATGGGACTTGAACTCAAGAGCCTAGGTACTGTCCCTGAGCTTTTTCACTCAAGGCTAGCACCCTACCACTTTGAACCACAGTGTCATGTCCAGTTTTCTGGTGGTTCATTGGAGATGAGAGTCTCAGGGGCTTTCTTGCCTGTGCTATGAACCGTGATCCTCAGATCTCAGCCTTGTGATTACCTAAGCTTACAGGTGTGAGTCACCAGTGCTTGGCTGTGAAATAGAATTTTATTTTATTTTTTGCCAGTCCTGCAGCTTAAGCTCAGGGCCTGGGCACTGTCCCTGAGTTTCTTTTTGCTCAAGGCTAGTGCTCTACCTCTTGAGCCACAGAGCCACTTCTGCCTTTTTCTGTTTATTCAGTACTGAGGAATCGAACCCAGGGATTCATGCATGCTAGGCAAGCACTCTACTGCTAAGCCACATGCCCAGCCCCTGAAATAAAAATTTTAAGCTACTGTGTGTGAGTGCAAATAGGAGAGGCAGGGGAGAAAGAGAGGAAGTGAGGGAGAAAATGAGAAAGTGAGTTAGTTTCTGGAGATCAGAGGGTTTTCTCTTGGTACCAAACATGTAGAGGATCATCTGTCTCACTTATGCCCTAGGCTGCTTTGACATACTGCAGGGCCATCTTCTTTGACATGCCTGACTCCAGGCAAGCACAGCCTATGTGTCTTTGTATAAGAGAAAGGAAGCTAGGGATGGTAGCAAATGAATGGGACCATGGAAACGTCTTCCTCACTGTACTTATTTCCAGAACTCTTGCACTCCAGGGAGTGCTACAAATGCATTTCTTTTTCTTACAGCAAAGCAGAGTCAGACTGGGATTTCAAATGATAGCAATTCATTTTAAGTATGCAGGCAAGACTGGAATCTGGGAGAAGTCCTCCTATGATGTGTTTCTGTTGATGAATTAGGAAACAAGCTGGCATTGTTAATGGCTTCTCTACTGTGATACTACAGGCAGTACCTTATCAGAGGCATCGTCCCTGGGCATTCTATTTGTTTCCTGTTTTGCTTGCATAAATAATATCTCTAATGATCATGGTAGGCTCCATAAATTCAACTTTAAAGAGATTAGATGCTGGCTATTATGATAGCATTGCTGTTGGTATTTTGATGAAGAAGGAAGTCTCAGCAGAGAATAAGAAACCATAATGCTCTTCTGGCTAAAATAATTCATGTACTAAATGCTTATGTAAAGGAAGGACAACAAGATTTACTAGATAAAACTCCTATTATCTTTTGTAGTTTCTCTCCTCCCCTTTGCTTCTATTCTTACCTGACCCGAGATCTTAAAAATACAAATATATCACTTTTGAATTTATAATTTACTTTCCAAAACTTAAAGCTTTGCAATTCCAGGGAAGAAAACAGATCCTGTCCCTCATCCACGTTTGTTTTGTCTCTGTATCTGCCTCTATCAACAGAACTCTGGGAAGATTGGAAAGCCCACTGTGAGAGTTGGAACCTTCCATTGAGCACAATTCAGCCTTAATCCTTTTAGTATAAATTATATCTAGTAATGGTGTTGATATCTAGTTACCCCATTTCTCTTCTGGACAAAAATCAATGGCTCTTTCCTTTGAGACTCTGTCAAACTTGGTCCACAATTTATTTAGTGAATAGTTACTAAATTCTAATTATATGTCACTAATGAGATGGTCATTGGATAGATACACCATTCAATGGGAAACAATCTCTCCCCTCTTTGTCTCTCTAGTGAAGAATACAAAATTATCTGTCAATTTATTATTTAGTGAAAGAGGTAGGCAAAACAAAAATAAACAATTATTATAAAAGATGAAATATTCTGTGCCTGCAAAAAGAAGTGGTTAGAATAAGATAGGACACACACACACACACACACACACACACACACACACACGGCACATAGACTAGTTTGAGGGAAAGAAAGGATTAGTCCCAGATCCCTGGGTAAACAGACTCTATATTTAATCCATACCAGAATGCATCCTAATGCTGCCAGTAATGACCGCACTTCTTCCTCTTTGGCTATGTCTTAAAATTAGTGATACTTGATATTGAGTAAGATTTCTGGTCTTTGTGAGCCTGATGTGACAGTCTGATATAGAAACTACGAAAATGCTTTGTTCAGATCTCCTGTTAGGGGGATCAGACTTGTCTGACAGCCTTGGCTGCTTTTCTTCTGAATCCGTCATATTTATCTGATTGTTTCTCAGCACCTCAGGACTTCTCAGCTGAGACTTTTGTAGAACAACGTTGCAATCTGAGATTTTCCCATCCAATCTCATGACTTCTTTCATAAATACCAAACCTATACAAGAGTCCCAAAACTTCCTCTGCTAACAGGTAAAACAGATGCAAGAGAATGAAACATAAAATGGGAAAGAGAAGAAAGGCAAAGATGAGTACCTGTTGGGGCATAAATATTATTAACTACAGCCACCTTGCCTCTCTAACATGAGTTGTAAATCTCCCTCAGGAAGGGAGGACCTGGGATCCACAGAGAAGTTGTTTCTCAGACTTGAGTGGAGAAGTGGATCGATGGGGCAGCATCTGTGGATTTGCTGCCCACGGAAATGTACTAATCACATCTCCTGCTCTGAGGAACATAGTGGAATGAGGGCCTCACCATCTCACCTCTAATCCACAACTGAATTTACATCAAGGCTGCATACTTCCAGGAAGCCACTGAGCCCTTTGGGGCCACCTGTGCAGACTTATATCTATGGGGCATGAGAATCCTCCAGTGGCTAGTTTGAACTCAAGGAATTGCCATCAACTTGGCTGAGACGTTATGAGAATGATCTCGAAGTCTGAAACTCTCCTTGCCCAATCTTTAGTCTTTCTTCTGTTTGTATATCAGGTCTTCATTGTGGTCTGAAATCTCTCCTGGTCTACTCCTACTTCATCACATTTGTCCCTCACAAATGTTTTACTAGTAAAACCTTTGTCTGTTGTGATGGCTAATTTTTTGCACCTACCTGCCTGAGATAAAGGATCCCCGTATTGTTGGTAAAGCATTATTTCTGGATGTGTCTGTATTGCAATTTCTGAAAGAGATTGTCATTAGAATTGGTAGAATGGATACAGAAGATTGCTTTTACCCTGGTGGGTGGACATGATTTGATCTGTGGATGGAAGAGGGATGAATTCAGACTCTTCTCTTCCAGCATGGATAGTCATCTTCTCTTCCCCCATTCTGTCATCCAAAGGCCTGGTTTTAGGCTGTTGAACTCAGATTGAGTTACACCACCAGAGTTCCAGTACTTTTAGACAACAGTTCATGGTACTTACCTGCCTTGGTAACCATGAGTAGATTCATATCGATACCTGTGTAGATAGCTGAAAATCCTCTTGGTTCTGTTTCTCTGGAAAACCTTGACAGTGCACACATCTACACTTATCTTGGATCTGCTTTTCTGAGGGCCTTAACTCACAGAGATGATCATGCCTGCAGAAATGAAAACAGTAGAGAGAATATAAACAGTAGATAGAGTAAAACCTGGGGTGGAGCAGGCTACTAGCACCAGATTGTGACTCTCTGCCACATAAAGCCACTTGGATCTTATTCTCAAGCTTAGAGAATTTCAGTTGGATGAGTGACACATTTTAGGAAATTGATTCTGGTTGCACAGTAGAGGATGAAGTAGAAAGGAACAAGAGGTACGTGCAGGTACATGCCCCAACTAATGATTGTGGGGGCCTGGATGGTAGTTTATTCCCTTGCAAAATCATCAATTGCTTGACCACTGAAAGTCAGCTTTTCTAGGCTGCTGTCCTAGCACAGTGGTAGCTACTGAACAAATGCTTGCTGAGAATATTTTTTATTGAGAAATAAAGATACGTTTTAATATTCTTTATCTTTTTATAACTGTTCCCCGACTGAGCTGTCAGAATAAGCTGTGAGGCATTTTAGTAAAATATCTGTGATCACAGCTCTTTGCTATTCTAATTAACTTTTCCATACAGGAACTATACTGTTTTGGTACCAGACTGAGTTTAAAAAATAAGGAAGCTATTACTTTCCATCTTAAGAGTCAATTTAATTTTCCTTCATCCAGACATTTCCAGCAGCCATTATTTGTATGATCAGCCATTTGTTTTTCATTTTCATGACAAAAGAGATGTTAAAATGGGCAAGGACAGGGGCTGGGGATATGGCCTAGTGGCAAGAGTGCCTGCCTCGGATACACGAGGCCCTAGGTTCGATTCCCCAGCACCACATATACAGAAAACGGCCAGAAGCGGCGCTGTGGCTCAAGCGGCAGAGTGCTAGCCTTGAGCGGGAAGAAGCCAGGGACAGTGCTCAGGCCCTGAGTCCAAGGCCCAGGACTGGCAAAAAAAAACAAAAAAACAAAACAAAACAAACAAAAAATGGGCAAGGACAAGGATTAAATAAGAAAATTTCTTAAACTAAAATTTATCTTATAGATCAATGGTAGGTGGTCACCTTTGAGTAATTACAGAAAGCACAAGGATAGTTTGGTTTTAAAAAAATACATAGTTACTTCTGGGTACTGATGCCTCATGCCTGTAATCTTGGCTACTCAAGACACTGAGATCTGAAGATCACAGTTTGAAGCCAGCTTGGGAAGATAGGTTAGGAAGATTCTTTTCTCCAAGCTGGAAGTAGAGGTGTTACTCAAGTGGTAAAGTGAAAGTTCTGAGTGGAAAAAAAACCAAGCAAGAGCATGAGGCTCTGAGTTCAAGCCCCAGTATCAGAACTCTCTCTCTCTCTCTCTCTCTCTTCTCTCTCTCTGTATATATATAATTTATCTGTCTATCTAGACTCTCTCTCTTCACACCCCTGAAAGAAGGGCTGGCTTCATGAGTGTGCAAATTGCTTCAATTCATATGATTCCAAACTTAGAAGGACTCTCCACTTGATTGAGTGCTTTGTTGTTGACATCATAAAATGACTAGTCACTTTTGAACAAAGAGCTTCACTGCTAAAGTCATTAGGAAATTTTCATTTTGTACTGGGCTCCTCAAATTATTACAGATGCCTCTGTTTGCTAAATGGTGATTATTATTAACTCATAGGCAGTGAAATTCAAGTTTAGGAGATTTAAATAAGTTACCGAAAGACATGCAGCAGAGGAAGGGCTTGTTGTTCAAGCCCTAGCTTTTCCTATTGCATTCTCTCCTTGCTTCTGTGACTCTGCTGTGATGAATATGAGATTCGTCTGCTGATTATTAATAGTAATGCATTCTCTTATATTAGTTCATTTAGTCCTAATGGTAATTCAATAAGGTAGAAACTCAGAGTCTTTTGAATCCAAATATTGGGCTTTCCATTCAAATGGCCACTTGCAGACCATACATCATACTATTTAGGATGTACAGTGGAGTTGGTAGAACCTGGGTGGCACCTGCCAGCCTTCTCTGTCATCTGGTAGGTAGTCACTTGAGCTGTGCTACTGGCACAGTCGCTCTTCAGGCTGGGTGAGCCTAGAAGACACTGTTCCACAGCCTTTTTGGGTATAGCTGTCACCTAGTGTAGTGCCCTCGATTGAGAAGCAGTGTGGTTACATGTCCTGAGGTGCAGTCAGGACATATCACAATATATCTCTTCTCTCTGAAAGGTTTTTTATTTTTGGTGCTAGTCCTGGAGCTTGAACTCAAGGCCTGGACACTGTCCGTGAGTTTTTTTTTCCCCCTCAAGGGTAGCACTCTACCCCTTGAACCACAACTCCTCTTCCAGCTTTTTACTGGCTAATTGGAGATAAGTGTCAGGAATGTTCCTGCCCAAGCTGGCTTTGAACCAAGATCCTCATATCTCAGCCTCCTGAGTACTGGTCTAAATTGGAACTTTGGTCCAGTTTGGTTCTTTAGATACTTTCTTATTTTCTCCATGATAAGTTTGGGGTGCAAGCTTTCTGGCTTCTGAAACTCTAATTTAGCGTTGCAGGCAGGTGTTTTAATGTTTTCTTTTTTCTGTTCTTTCCTACAGTTGCTTTCACTGACTTTCCCAAGTTACCAATTGTGGATGAAGATAAAAGCAAATGCAAATAGCTCATTTGTGTAGCTTGCTATCTCTTTGCTACATGCTCACTTTAAATTAACATAATGAAAGTGTGATTGTGCTTTCCCTTTTGGCTCAAAATTGCTTTACTTTGACTGTTCACACTCTAACTTTTTGCCTCAGTCATTTCTGACATTTTAGTAGCTTTTAATTTTACATGTATCCCTTAGGGTGCAACTTTCTCAAGAGACCTCATTTACTGAAAATAAGATTGCTTAGATTGGGGGTAGAGTTTAGGAATGACTAAATCTTGCTTGTTCACCTGGTGGTTTCTTTCAGCTAATTTTCATATTCGACATTCAAATCTGATCAAATGAAAGTTCAAATTTCCTTACAGGGTCATTTTCCTGTCTCTCTGATTTCAGGTAATGGCTTGAATTATTGTTCCCAGGTATGTACTTCCCTTTGTATGTAAGAGGATCATGCACTCCTCTGGTGGATGTGTGACATATAAAGAGTTTTCTATCCCATTGACATCAGATTTGACTATGGATTGGTTTTGGTCAGTAAAATAGGAATGACTGTGATAGTGTGCAAGTTATGAGACTATTCAGAGACCAATAACAAGGCTTTGCCCTTGCCCTGCTGTTGCTGCCATCACAAATGGGCTGAAGTTGAACAGGGCTGGTCTTTCAGCCTAAGTCATGGAGGGAAAGAGAGTAGGAGGGTAGAGCCTGGCAGAGCCACAGCTAATGTATAGTCAGAAAATACAGAACAAGTAGTAAATAGGCCTACTTAAGGCAGAGATATTTATTTGTCTTTGAACTTAGCTTAGTTTCCACTTAAAATTACTATTATTGTGTCATAGAATCATAAAATGTTAGAGATTTTTGTAAGGATGTGTGTGTGTGTGTGTGTGTGTGTGTGTGTGTGTTCATTGTAGCCTTCTCTAGTGATTGTTGTGTGACTCTTGTTTTCCCAGGTTGGGAGCTGGCAGCTGCCTTGGAGGCTTATGTATTAGTTCATTATCCAGAAAGAGAGATGTCTTTACATTTCTGAATCTGCTTCTGTAGTGTCTCTCAGGCTGATGAAATTATGGCACAGTCTCTTGATGCAGTCAACTCATGTGCAGCCCAGCTTTTCTCCCTACCCTGTCTTGTCTCTCCTTGATGATTTCACTTGCTTTTCAGTATCAGCCTCATCCAGCATCTGGATCTCAGCTTTGGACTTCCTGCAGTCAGTCTCTGATATGGATCCTCTTACTACAAAAACAGTGGCAACTCCCTGACAGGGCCCTGGCTTTCAAACCTAAGTTGAAAGCTTTTCCAGGAGTTGTCTCAATAGCATCTTTCCTTAAACATGCTCCACCATCATTCCTCCTCATCTACTGAAAACTATTTTTTTTTGTTTTTGTTTCAGTCATAGAGTTTGAACTCCCCAGCATGGGTGCTATCCCTGAGGTTTTTTTTTTTTTTTTGCTCCAGGCTAGCTCTCTACCACTTTCAACTACATCTGCATTTCTGGTTTTCTGTTGGTTAATTGGAGATAAAAGAGTCTCATGGACTTTCCTGTCCAGGCTGGCTTTGAACTGTAATCCTCAGATCTCAGTCTCCTGAGTAGCTAGGGTTTACAGGTGTGGGCTATTGGCCCCTGACTTTTCACCATCTTTTGATATTAAGGAAGTGAGTTGCCAGAGGCTGTATACATAAGGCCTCTTTGGTTGTGAGGTTGCCAAGACCAACTAGAAATGACTATCTTTTCTACCTCTCATTATTGCAATCTCAATTATTCTCTATTTCTCTATTGTTTCCCAAACAGCTTCCCTGGGCTTGAACGGGTTATGTACCCTTCCAGTGTTGTGAAAAACTGCACCTCCCTTCAATCTTGTGTGCTGTACATAATCTATACTTGAAGATTACTCACCTTGGCTCTTAGATGGTGAAATCCTGGCTTTGAAGATTCTAGACAACTCTTTCCTTTTCTAGCTCCTGGATTTAAAAAATTAAAACCCATAGTCATTCTCAAGAGTTTCCTTTGAATATCAAAGAGGAACCATGAAATGTTCATGATCTCCTTCCACTGTAATGTTTATACTGGTTGGGTTCGTCTTAGCTATTGCAATACAGTTACTCCCTACCCTCATGAGAGGTTTAAGTCAGTGGATGTTTCTTTCCCTCCATCAAACAATAATCTAAAGTGAACAGTTTTGGCTGACAAATGACTTTATTTTATGTGATGGCCGAGAACCCAGGATCCTTTCATCTTTTGGCTCAGAAAATCCCTAACAGTGTTTGTTTCTTTACATTTAGTGGGATTGGGGTACAAATAGGAAATGGGGTAAGTGAAGGATGGGGTAAAGGTATGGGGGAAGGCTACTCCTGTGTCTCCAAAGTCTTGGAGGAGATGACACACAGTGTCTGTTGCATTTAGATGTCAAGATGTGGAGTGTGAAAGGCTGGTAATGTGGCTTGGGCTGGTGGCTACTTCCAAGTGACCACTATGTGTCATGGAAAGAGGAGCAGAGATTTTGGTAGACCACTGCTCTCTCTGCTACAGAATTGCTACTTGGTTGAATATACATACATGTCCGTATTTGGTAATGAATTCTCTTAGAAACAGACCTCACTGGAGTCTTTCCTTTGAGGCCACATTGTCTCTTATAATCCTCTGTTCTTGTGATCTAACTGATAATCTACATTCACCCTTTCATAATCCAAAGTGGAGTGTACTAGCTGTCCTCAGAATGAATATCATGCCTCATATCTCTTTCTCTTCCTTAAAAAAATGTAGGTCCTCCTGTAGTTAGTGCTGTACACATTTATTTAGAAGCTTGCACTTCCAGTCATGGGGAACAATGAAAAAAATTCACATTAAAAACAAGAGTACAACAATAACTTAGACTACAGTGATTAAGGATACTTTTACTATGTCACCATTTCCCCTTTTTATTTTGAACTTGATTATTTTGAACATGTTTTTACTTTATGGTTCTTTTACTTAAGGCATGTAATGTTTCTTTTTTCTTTGTGGTATTGGAATTTGAACTCCTGGCCTTGTACTTGCTAGACAAGTGCTCTACCACTTGACCCATGCCTCCCATCCTCTTTTCCATTGGTTATTTTCAAGGAAGGGTATTGCTTTATGCCCAAGCTGTCTTGGGCTGTGATCCTTCTAATTGTGATTCCTTCTGTCACAGAAATATTGGCTTGGGCCACCGTGCCCAGCCATTGGTTAAGATGGAGTTAAGAAAACTTTTACCTGTGCTGGCCTCAAGCTATGATTCCCCAATCACTGCCTACTAGAATCTAGGCTTACAGTTTTGAGCCACTGTGTCTGGCTACATGTGTAACTATAGAGAAGTCAGTTAACCTCTAGGACCTTCTACTTTGTCACTGATACAAAAAAATAGACATTATCCTAGAATCTGTTTTATTTATTTGTGAGGATTATGAGAAATAATGTGTATAAGGAATTTATATAATAGCTGGCACATAGTCTGTGCTTATGTATAACCTAAAAAAACATTAACTCTTGGCTGCTTTTTTCAGAGAACTATATAGGGAAAATAAATGTGGTAAATTAGAAGCTAGGATTCTGTTCACTGGACTTTCCCCTATATCTGTCTGTTTCTCTCCCTGCCTGTTTTTCTAGATTGAAAATGTAGAACTTGGATTGGAATCATTAACCATATAGGATTGTCAGCACTATCTTTTATTTCAGTAGGTACACATTTATGGCTTCCTCATTATACTTTTTTCAACACTGAAAATTGGTGAGGTACTGGCTCTGTTGTGTGGAGTCAAAACAGGGGTCCTCTCACCTTCATATCTGCTAGTGACACCTTGTAAGGGATGAATAAATAGTTGGGCATAATGGAGACCTGGTTATCATCGGTGAGTGGTAATTGCTCTAGTGTCTGAAAGATATAGGGATGCCGGCCTCTCTGCATTTGGTTTGCCAAATGGAAAGAGAAAAAAATTACACATCACATAATTGTAGGGATTTTTAAATCATGAATTTTACTGTTAATGGTGATATTTTAGTAGTATCTGGGCCACCTATGGATGTCCATGGTGGACAGCTGACTTCTGAAGAAATTTTAAGCAAACGGTTTCACTGACAGAGCAAAATGGCTAGCTCATTTCCCCTTATTTTCATGGAATTAAGATTTAGTTTTATTTCTACCTAGAAATAAATAGTTTGGTCAATCTGTATCTGAAACATTAAATATCAATTAAAAGCTTATGTTGGCTAGTGAAACTCTTTTCCATTCGTATTTGAAGTAACTACACTGTAAAAGGGTTGAGTGATAGTTGTGATGCATTGATCCCGGAAACAAGACAGAAATTGGTACTACATTTGATAGAGAGTAGAGGACTCGGGGATGGGAATATGGCCTAGTGGCAAGAATGCTTGCCTCGTATACATGAAGCCCTGGGTTCAATTCCTCAGCCCCATGTATGCAGAAAATGGCCAGAAGTGGCACTGTGGCTTAAGTGGCAGAGTGCTAGCCTTGAGCAAAAGGAAGCCAGGGACAGTGCTCAGGCCCTGAGTTTAAGGCTCACGACTGGCAAAAAAAAAAAAAAAAAAAAAAAAAAAAAAAAAAAAAAAAAAAACACCCTGGTAGGATGCTGGCTGGTGAGAAGCATAATTTTCATGTAAGTAATCACAAAACTATACGGTGACAACTAAGTCAAATTTCAGACTCTCACTGTCATACATAAATCACTCAAATTTCTACAGATCTTTAAAAAATATCACCTGTACACAAGATTTATTGTGTTACTTTCACACATATGCCATGGTAGTTCAACTCAAATACTTTTTTTCCCTGTAGATTAGCGTATAATTAAAAATAATTCTTACCAGATTATAGTCATTTGGAGGGCATATACTTCTTTTCCTAGAAAGTTCTTTATTTCCTGGGCCTGTTGGAAAAATGAAGGAGTCTTCAAGTAATCAAGACCTGGAAACCATTTGAAGCTGAGTTCAGTATTAGCTGTGAGCCAAGATGTTCATGAAAGCTGGACACCCATCATTTCTGTTGAGCAAGAAATATGACTTTTGCAGTCATTTTACACTGTTGGGTTTATTATTTTGGGCTAAGAAAAAGGAGAGGTAAATTTACAGTGACTGTCCAGCTAAGAATACTCGTGTGTGTGTGTGTGTGTGTGTGTGTGTGCGCGCGCGTGTGTATACCACCATAGAGAAATGGAATTTTGTCATTGAGTATGATATCTATTTAGTTTCCATACTCAGTTTTTTTTTTAAAGCAAACTTCTATTTTCCAGTGAATATAGCTAGGGTTTGTTGTTAGCACTGGGTGTCCCTGAGACAGACTTTGATGAAACTGGGTGCCAGTTCTCATGGAGGCTGGTATCAGACATCGTGGAGATATTCTTCCACCTTCAGCAGTCACTGAGTCTGCTCTGCACAGGTGAAGGTGGTGATGCTAGGAGCAGGGCTGTAAAGGCCTGACAGCTCTCTAGGAGACAGTATGAGCATGTGGCTTTGGGAAATGTTCTGGGAGTCACATGGGCCTGGGAGGGAACCCTGGCTCAGCCCTTTGGACTTAACCGTATATCTCTAAATGAGCTCATCTGTCAGCGTCACCTACTTTGTAGGATTGTCATGAGGATTACATGAGAGTATGTGCTAAATGAGTGGTTAGACAAGGCTTTCTATGTACAGTAAGTCAACCTCTCTTAGGCAGCTCTAGGATCAGTCTTTCTTTTCTGGCCCTATCTGTAAATACTAATTAAAAACCTCTAGCATCTATTACTTTAAAAAAATTATTTATTGTCAAAGTGATTGTACAGAGGGGCTACAGTTTCATATGTAAGGCAGTGGGTATATTTCTTGTACAATTTGTTACCACTGCCCTCGTTTCTCCCCTCCCTCTTTCCCTCTCTCCCCTTGAGTTGTTCAGTTGGTTTATACCAAATGGTTTTGTAAGTATTGCTTTTTGAGTCATTTGTCTTTTTATCCTTTATCTCTTGATTTTGATATTCTCTTTCCCTTCCCTAGTTCTAATACCAGTATATACAGTATCCAGGGTACTCGGATGAGATACAGTGATAGTACGGGGACAACCACAGGAAGGGGATACAAGAGGATCATCACCACCACCACCAACAAAAAAAGCTACTTCACATGGCATGTTGAAAGTAATTACAACAGTCATCTGGCATCTATTACTTTAGAATAAGATTTTGAGTTGTACTTTACATGTTAGTTTAATTTCAAGTCACATGACTTCCTCTATCTTCGTTTGGAACAGGAATCCTCACTTGGGCATTTATTAAAGACAAGTGAAGGGCTCATCTGTGCATTTTATCATTTCATGTGTCAAAGGCAGGTCCTCTGATATAAAGGAGGTTTTTATTCTTTTTTTTTTTGTCGATCATTTTTTTTTTTTTTTGCCAGTCCTGGGCCTTGGACTCAGGGCCTGAGCACTGTTCCTGGCTTCTTCCCGCTCAAGGCTAGCACTCTGCCACTTGAGCCACAGCGCCACTTCTGGCTGTTTTCTGTAAATGTGGTGCTGGGGAATTGAACCCAGGGCTTCATGTGTAATAGGCAAGCACTCTTGCCACTAGGCCATATTCCCTGCCCCAGGTCATGGGGTTTGAACTCAGGTCCTGGGCACTGTCCCTGAGCTTTTTTGCTCAAGGCTAGTAGTCTATGACTTACAGCCACAGCCCCATTTCTGGTTTTCTTGTGGTTATTTGGAGATAAGAGTCTCATGGTCTTTCCTGCCTAGGCTGGCTTCCAACTGCAATCCTCAGATGTTAGCCTCCTGAGTAGCTAGGATTACAGGCATGACCAACCAGGGCACGACTGTCTTCTTGATTATCCTGAGATGAATTAGCTTCACACCTGCTGTGAGCTCTAAGATGACTGACTCTTGAGATACAAACATCTTTGTTCATTCAAGATCAGGCACCAAAACAGACCCATGATTCCAAGCAGAGGCGCCTCCACAGGTACAGTGCGGCTGCATCTTTGTGAGTAGCTAAGTGCTATGCAATGGTTTCTTCTAGAACTGCTGTCATTGCCTGTGACATGTGAACAGCCTCTAGGGTCTCCTCAGCTATCACCTGAATGAGCTCCCAGAATTGTTCTGCTGTTGGTCAACTGGAGGAGTACAGAGCCTTGCTCCCTGGGGGAGACAGCACGCCTGTGTGCAGGGGCAGGCGCTGAGCATCACATGATCAGTATAGCTCACTCTACTCTTTCCTTTTAGGATCAGAACCTTCACATATATTCACAAGGAATTCAACTCCATGTTAGTGGGAAGCTGGAATGGTATCATTTATTATTTTGTTTCAGGAGGAATAATAAATGACTTGAAACATCAGTTTATGAAAAACAACTGAAGTCTTCTCTAACATATTCTATTAATCACCAGGGGCTCCTGGCCTGTGACGAATGAAAAGATGAGAAACTGGTAAACAGTTTCTCTAAATAGAATGTGAGAATGATTAACTGTGGTTCTTGACACACATGCGATGAAAGGAGTAAATTACATAAAGAATTTGGAGCGAGAAACCCTCCTGTGAAATTCAGATTAATGACTAGTTTTATACTTAGGCAGTATCCCTCTTCCAGGAGCTTACAACAGGGCGGAATATAACTTCAATAACCAATTATTTATGTAGTGGGGTTTCAGAGACACTGAGAATTCTTTGTCTTGGTATAGGCTCCACCCACCTCACTTCAATTATACAGGCTTTGAAATTCCACTAAGATTCATTGTAAATTAAGTATTGCCTCTGCAAGTGGTCCTCCTTGTTGGAATTAAGCTATTTATTATACCATTTGTATTTTGGTCTAAATCCATCCTTCCTTCTTTCCTTTCTTATTTATTTATTTATTTTGGCCAGTCCTGGGCCTTGGACTCAGGGCCTGAGCACTGTCCCTGGCTTCTTTTTTTTTTTTTTTTGGCCAGTCCTGGGCCTTGGACTCAGGGCCTGAGCACTGTCCCTGGCTTCTTCCCGCTCAAGGCTAGCACTCTGCCACTTGAGCCACAGCGCCGCTTCTGGCCGTTTTCTGTATATGTGGTGCTGGGGAATCGAACCTAGGGCCTCGTGTATCCGAGGCAGGCACTCTTGCCACTAGGCTATATCCCCAGCCCTGTCCCTGGCTTCTTTTTGCTCAAGGCTAGCACTCTGCCACTTGAGCCACAGCGCCACTTCTGGCCATTTTCTGTATATGTGGTGCTGGGGAATTGAACCCAGGGCCTCATGTATACGAGGCAAGCACTCTTGCCACTAGGCCATATCCCCAGCCCTCTTCCTTCCTTCCTTCCTTCCTTCCTTCCTTCCTTCCTTCCTTCCTTCCTTCCTTCCTTCCTTCCTTCCTTCCTTCCTTCCTTCCTTCCTTCCTTCCTTCCTTTCTTTCTTTCTTTCTTCTCTCTCTCTCTCTCTCTCTCTCTCTCTCTCTCTCTCTCTCTCTCTCTCTCTCTCTCTTTCTTTCTTTCTTTCTTTGTGTTTCAACTCAGTCTGGGCACTGTCCCTGAGCTTCTTTTGCTCAAGGCTAGCACTCTATCACTTGAGTCACAACACAACGTCTGGCTTTTTCTGTTTATGTGGTACTGAGGAATTGAACCCAGGGCTTCATGTATACTAGGCAAGCACTCTACCACTAAGACACATTCCCAGCCCAGTGTAAGTTCTTTTATTTGATATTTTTGTAAAATAAGGTGTGTGTGTGTGTGTGTGTGTGTGTGTGTGTGTGTGTATCTGCAGCTTGTGCTAGTCACAGAATGATAACTGTAGGCCAATGTGTACCTACAGAAGGGAAGGAAAGGTTAGGTTAGAAGCATTTGTGAGACATAATTAGAATTTTTGCACAGTACCTTATCTCTTTGTAGGTGCAGTTCTTGATAGAAAATGGGGGCTGGGTTCTTTCAGTGATACGACCCATGTAATGATTCTGATTGATCCAAGTTGCTATCATATACCTAGATCTTGGGCCAATCATGGTGACTGCAGGCATGAAGATTTGTGATTGGCTAATTTAGGCTATACGTCCCAGCTACCCTGAAACAAAGAGTAGGTGATGCACTGTGATTGACGGCCTCATTAGAACAATCGGGAAGAGTTTCCTGATGGCTAGTGGATGCAGTTGTTGTATTTTTCTGCAAAGGGAAGGCTAGGAAAAGATCTGGGAAGACAGAAATGACTTTGGAGAGCTAAATGACAATCATTTGAGTCTTCTGGCTCAGAATCCTTTCCTAGAATTTTTATGATATAAAATGATTTATTCTTGTATGAAGGGTCAAGGCAATGTGCACAGGTTATGTATTTGAAATATGTGCACCTCTCAGCTGATTCTGAAACTCCAGTTCTTTGTGATTGAGACAAAAATGAATGAATACAGAATAGATGCATTTGGTCATGGGATGCTATAGTAGAAATGTGGATCATTTTTGAATGTGTTAGTCATGACAAGGTGTTTCACGATTCTGCGTTCATCTTCTGGACTCTGCTTTCCCAACCCCTCTTCAAGTGGATAAAGGTTGCTTGCAGGGATGAAAGAACACAAATTTAGATATTGTAATGGTTTTGGCTTTTCAAAGTCTACAATACAAAACATGAATGTGATATCAGGTTCATATCTAAAAAGGGCACTTAAGATGAAAAAATAATGTTGAAAAGTTTGGAAAAGATTATTTTAGATTCAATCAAGATCAATTATCTTAAAAGATGTCAGGTAGAATGAGACATGGTTCTAGTGATCCAAGATGCATGAACTGGTAAAAACAGAACCTGGATTTGAGTACAGCCCTCCTTGTAGAACTGTGGAAATGGACATGTAACTTTTCATGGCTTTGCATCTCAAATTTATGAAGATTTTTAAAAACCATCTTGGGGCTTGAACTCAGGGGCATTGTCCCTGACCTCTTTTGCACAGGGATAGAACATTCTATCACCTGAGTAACAGCTCCACTTCTGGTATTCTAGTGGTTAATTGGAGATAAGAGTGTCACAGACTTTTCTGCTTGGACTGGCTTTGAACCGTGATCTTCAGATCTCAGCCTCTTGAGTAGCTAGGATTCTAGGCATGAGCCTTCAGTGCCCATCTTAGAACATTTCTTTTACATTCAGTCCCTCTCTCAACCATTGTTCCCAGTTCACTGTCATTCTGTTTTCTGTCAGTGCCATTTTCTTGGATTTTATATAAATAGAATCATGCAGTATGTACTCTTTTATGTCTGCCTTCTTCTTCTCATGACATGGTTTTGGGCATCAATTATTTGTGTATTTCAGAGTTTCTTTTTTAATGCTAAGTTATATCTCACGTATAGTAGGAGTCCTTCTCAGTTTTGTGCCATTGAAAATGATGCTGATAGGAACATCTGTGTATGAATCCTTGTGTGAACATAACTTTCTCATATTTTTCTCATATTTCTTGAATCTTATGCTATTGTATACCAGATAGGTGGCTTTGTAAAATGCACATATACACTGTTCATTGTTTAAAACAAGGAAAAGACAAAAAGGAGTCAATAAAAAATACATATGAGTGAGTCATGTAAAAACTTTTTGAAGTGCTGAGATTTGTATATTTCCTGAAACAGGATATTTCGAAACATACTTGAAGCATATTAAAAATATATCAATAGAAAAAAAATCCCCTTGTGTTAAATTGTAACCCCTTGTGCAAAACCTTTGAAGCTTAGAGCAAAAAGTAACAGCAAAGAAAAAAGTTACCTCAAAGTGTACAAAATCGTCATACTAATGGTGAATGCTAAAAAGAGATGCATAATTATGTAACACATGGTGGGACATATTAGTTATTACAAAACCTCTTAATTTATAAACTTCAATTTAGAACTTTAGGCAAACATGTATTTCATTAGGCAAATAGGTTTCAAGTAAACACATTTTAGGCAACTCTCAGTCCATGGAGAAAAATGTGTGATCATTTGTGCACAGATGAAAGAGCAAGTCAACCCTGAGATGATCTTCTGGTCTCTTTGTGGACTGCCAATTAGGCCAATATGGTGTCTGCCATTCTAGGAGGCAGGAACTCCAATGTGGGAAGGAGCTTTTGTGGGAGGACTGGGAAGGTGATAACAAGTTCAGGTTTATTTGTGTTGAGTTTGAGTATAGAGTTGTGAGAGTATAGAGTTGTGAGATTTATGTTAGGTAGAACAGAAATCTGGCTTGGAGATACAAAAATATGACATGGAGATAAAACTGCTAGTGCCCAAGTGTTCAGAACACTTGTTGAGGCTGGAAGGGCGCAGGAGGAGGCACTTCTCTCCAATGTAGAGATAAGCCTTTGCCATCCCTCCTCTGTTTGACTATCTCCAGGGAAATCTCTTCTAGATGTTCTAAGTTACCCGTTGCATCCCAAATTTCTGCCCCTCACACATCCATTTCTCTTTTTCTCTACCTTGAATCCATGTTTGAATTCAATGGATGTATATGGGTTGCTGTGTGTGTGAGGCTACAAAGAAAACCTGGAAAGACTGAGACTCTTATCTCCAATGTAGCAGCCAAAACTGGAGCTGGAGGTGTGTCTCAAGTGGGAGAGTGCCAGCCTGGAGGGGGAAAAAAGCCAAGCAAGTGTGTGAGACCCAGAGTTCAAGTCCCAGTGCTATAACAAACAAAACAAAACATATACCAACGTAGAGTCACTACACTGGAGCTCCTAGAACTATTTCACATGGAAGGGGAGGGGCAGGGCGTGGCAGATACCTTCCGCACCTGTGCTATCGTGCCATTGCCCACTTCCCCCCCCTTATTTATTGTCAAAGTGATGTACAGAGAGGTTACAGTTTCATATGTTAGGCCTTGGGTACATTTCTTGTACTGTTTGTTGCCTCCTCCCTTATTCCCCCCTCCCTCCTTCCCCTCCCGCCATTGCCCACGTCTGATTTTAGTTGAGGCATATGGTAATAGTTCTGGAGAACTTAGGTTTACCTGGTGCCTACCCTCCCCCATCCACACACACTCTCTTTTTTTCTCTCTCTCTTTCCTTTAAAACATTTTCAGATAATTATAATGATATATCAGTCGACAGAAGTGCAGACAAAACCTTTTCAAGCCATATCACAATAAATTTTGATCCCATAGAAATCTTTTCTGCCAATAGTCCCTCTGCCCAAGCCAGGGATTCTCAAATAGCTATAGTAAAACCTGTTTCATCATTCCTACACATTCTTGCTACTAGTCCTTTCAAGTATTATCATCAACATACAGTTATAAAAAATTTTAATTTAAATCACATAGAATACATTCTTACCACACGTGGATGCCATATCTATGCCAGCTTGTCAAAAATGTGTGGGAAGTCAGGGAAAATCTCTGTACCACCTGCTGAGTAGGACCATCAGAAGCAGTACGGGTCACAGGCAGTTACATACATCGCAGGAGCAAATC
The DNA here is from genome assembly GCF_023159225.1 of Perognathus longimembris pacificus. Classification (NCBI taxonomy): domain Eukaryota; kingdom Metazoa; phylum Chordata; class Mammalia; order Rodentia; family Heteromyidae; genus Perognathus; species Perognathus longimembris. Next base: position 41,036,308 of record NC_063162.1, read on the forward strand.
CCCCTAATGTTTGTTCACATCTCGTTCATCTTCCTTTTTTTTTTTTTTTTTTTCTGGCCAGTCCTGGAGGTTAGACTCAGGGCCTGAGCACTGTCCTTGTCTTTTTTTGTGCAAGGCTGGCACTCTGCCACTTGAGTTACAACACCACTTCTGGCCGTTTTCTATATATGTGGTGCTGGGGAATCGAACCCAGGGCTTCATGTATACGAGGCAAGCACTCTTGCCACTAAGCCATATTCCTAGCCCTTTGTTCTTCTTCCTTCTTCTTCCTCTTTTTCTTTTTTCTTTTTTCTTTGAACTCTAGACCAGGTTGCTGTCACTAAGCTTCTTTTGCTCAAGGCTTGTACTCTACCACTTGAGCTACAGCACTACTTCTGTTTTTTTTTTTTTTTTTTCTGTGATTGATTGGAGATAAGTCTCCTGCCCAGGCTGGCTTTGAACTGTGATCCTCAGATCTCAGCTCCCTAAGTAGATAGGATTTCAGGTGTGAGCCACCACTCCCAGCGTGTTCATATTTCTCATGTCTACTTTAGAGCCTTCTGTGATTTTTATGGAGGTTCTTTTGGCTCTGTACAATTGCTGTTGAGAAATGTGGTAGGGGGAGGGGTAAATACTCCAGAAGCAGTCGCTATTTACAGGCCTTGGGAAGCCATGGAGAAATACATCACTACCCATTCTGCAGTGAATAGCACTGGAGGGTGTGTGTGTGGGTGTATATGTATGTGTGTGGGAGGGTCCCAAATGGACCAGGCCCTGTTAATTACAGTGGTGAGCTGGAAATCACATACTTATATTTCCCTTCCTCTTTTCTCATCTCAGTATGTCATTTATTCACTCCAGATTCTGAAATCACCTCACATCTAAGTCATCTATACCCAAGGCCTTGTCTTAGGCTCTGCTTTTTGGGAGGGAGTCTACCCTAACAGAGCTAGTTTGGCCTATTTTTCAACAGAACACCAGCAGCATGGATGCTGCCTACTGGCTATAGTTGAGAAGGATGGGATTGTTAGGAGAGTATATGAATAAAGCCACACTCCTCAGGGGAAGCTCAGGAAGTAAAAATGAAGGGGGGTGACTGGATTTGGCCCACAGTAAGTGTGTGGTACTGTAGGCACAGGTGAGATGCTTGGGGTTTCTCCAGAAGTAGTTGGTAGCAACTTTTTTTTTCCTGAAGGCTGTCAGAAGTGGGTGAAAACCAGAGAAACACTGGTTCTGCACAAGATTGGGAGTTGTCAGACCACGAGTGGTTGTGGGCACAGTGAGCAGTGACAGAGAGTGAAGCTCCAGGAACAGCTTACTCTCTCTCAAGCGCTGGTGCGCGTCAGTCAGCAGAGGAACAGCTTCAGCGTGGGGGTACTCCCAGCTGATCCAGATGCTCAATGAATTGGAAGACTTAAAAAAAAAAAAGAGACAGAAATGAGGCCTGAGAGAGACATCTGAGCAAACGAGAGTAAGCTGGAGCCACCAGAAAGCTGGAAGGAGATTGTCTCCAGAGAGTAGGCAAAGAGGAAACAGGACACTGAGTGATGACAAGGGAAGGGCCAAGGTCAGAGAGCAGTGGGGGTGGATGCTGTCACATCTCAGTGGGTTAAGGAGTGAATTGAAGGGGAAGAGGGACAGAAATACCTTGCACCAAATTTTCATGTCTTGCAGAGCAAGTTTGGTCTTTCGGCCACTCCAGTAGAATAAGCCCTACAGTGATGAGCATATAACTGGGGGATGAGGGGGGGGGTGGGAAGGGGGTTGCTGCCCCCTGCGGGGAGACTGTGGTTGTGCCTCTTCTAAATTGTGAGAATCTCTCATAAGATAAAAATTTCCCAAGAAATAAATAACAACTTTTACATAATCAAGTACTTTTAAAAACAGAACACAGAGTAGACTGTACGAAGGTGTTTTAAAAGAAGAATTGACACACCCTCTTCAGTGGTGTGCAGCCCCTGTCACCCTATGTATGCCTCATGGGGTGCTGGCTACATCCAGAAGCAAGAAACCGTCTGAACATCCGTGGCTGGCCACCCTTGTCCTGTACTGTGGCCCTGTGTCCTCTAGATGGCGGTAGATCTCCAAAGAATGCCAGGCATTCCCTCTTGGTATTGGGGCTCTTGGAGAATTGCTTACATACATGGGAGAGAAAAAGAAGAGGCATTTCCCCAGAACAGGGTAGGAGCTGCAGAGAAAGTGAAATACTGGTCAGAGCTCAGTGCTCGGAATATTACAATCTACCTGAGGAAAGGGTTGCTGCCTTCTCCATCTTCCTCCTTCTCCCCCTCCTCCTCCTTCTTCTCTTGTCAGTCATGGGGCTTGAACTCAGGGCCTGGCCATTGTTCCTGAGCTTTTCTGCTTAAGGCTAGTGCTTTACCACTTTGAGCTACAATGCTACTTCTGGCTTTTTCTGAGTAGTTTATTGGAGATAAGAGTCTCATGGACTTTTCTGTCCAGGCTGGTTTCAATCCATGATCTTCAGATTTCGGCCTTCTGAGTAGCTAGAATTATAGGGGTGAGCTATCAACACTCGGCTTAAATGGTAACTTTTTTTTTTTTTTTTATCTGTCATGGGGTATGAACTTAGGATCTGGGCACAGTATCCCTGAGCTTTTTCTGCTCAAGGCTAGCACTCCACCACTTTAAGCCATAGCACCATATCTTCTTCTTGACATTCTTCATGGGCCATGGCTGTTCATTTCCCATAACTAATGCTAATATGAGATTACCTTTTCTTTTTTACACTTATCTGTCATATGCCATTCTGTGTCAAGTGCTTTAGAAATCTCATTCATTCTCAAGTAGGTATGGTTATTTTTCTTGTGCCCCCCCTTCCCTGGCTTTCGCTTATACTAGAGTTTGAATTCAGATGTGTTAGCCAGCAACATCTACAGTCCTTTTTATCTTCTCTGGTAATTTTGGAGATAGCTTTTCCCCTCCACTATTTTCTGAGGTCTACCTGTGCCATGACCCTCCTACTAAATTTCCCATTGTAGCTGAATAACAGGAGCATGTCACCACACCCAGCTATTGGCTGAGATGGACTTTTGTGAGCTTTTTGCTGGGGTTCTCCTTGCACTTCAATCCTGACCTTGAGCACCTCTTGAGCACCTGTGATTAAGGCTCCTGTTAATAGTGATTGGCTTTTTTCCCCTTCATGTATTTAAATAAGAAATACTTGGCTAAAGTCATTACAACTAGGCAACTGGGGTTTGATTCTAGACTGTAGACTCTTTATCACCATGCTCTATCATTCCAAGGACAATGTTCAAAAATACTCTTCCTACTCTGGGCAAGTGTGTTGAGGAAATGTGGGTCAGGACCTGAGGTGTTTGGGGCTCAGCCTGTCTAAAGGAGGAACGAGCACATGGGGGAGGCCTGTGTTTCTCTGGGAACTGGCTGGTTTGGGAGCAGGAGAGGGGATGATTCTCCACCTGTCTCTGGAGCTGGACCATTAGCCAACAAATGGATTTGCAGTTTTCAGTGACAGTCAGTGGCTTTCTTGGAAAGCAGTCAGCCAAATGACCTGCTCACAGCAGGGAGCACATACAGAAGACATCTGCAAACAGGGTTGACACTTACCAGCCTGTGGGCCTGTGAGTGAGTGCAACTTTGGTTTTTGACTCTAAGGAAAGGTTGAGCCCTGACCCATGGATGAGGGAGGCTAAGGCCAGGCGTGTGGAAGATGAAGTTTCTACTGTGTGCTTGTTCCCAGGAAGTCTCCAGGATCAGCACTCAGGTTCTTCTTTGGAGAGCGTAGGCTATAGAACTGAGGTCATATACTTTGCTCTTTCCGTAGTTTGCCTTTAGAATGATTAAAATAGTGTTAGGACCATGCATTTTCTGTGAGTCCAATACTGCACTGGATCATCAGCTATGGCGCATACTATCTTCTGTAGCTCGCATGCAACCCTATGAAGGAAGTATTAATAGGGCCATTCTACAGGTAGACAAATTGAGGCTCAGAATGGCTAACTCGTGTTCCCAAGGTCTCACAGGAGGTAACACAGACCGCATTTCTTCTCCTCCCAGGCCTTGATCTTCACAGTTGTCTGAGACAGAGCCTTCCTGTTTTGGGTAACTGAGGCAGGAGCAGAGAGGTGGCATGTGTGCTGGATGTTGGAAATAGCTGGTCCCCTGGGCTTTTCCATACTCAACGAGATTCAGTCTGTGAGAGAGTGAGTAAGGTACAAAGGGAGACTTTTGAAAACGGGAACTGCCCAATCTAAAGGTTTCACAGCATTTCCTGTCCCTGACTGGGACTGTGGGAAAGGTTTGTGTAGTGAGAGGCGGGCCCTGCCTTTCTGCTACCACATCCTGCAATGACTTCCTGCTTGTAGACCTTTGTCAGCAAAGGGGTGGGTGAGATGGACAGCTCAGTCCTAGTGATCAGTGGGGTGTCAGACATGGCAGCCATGTTCGCCTTGTCTCCCTCATACTCAAGGACGCTTACTGTATTATGAACATTCATCCTGAAACTGCTGTCCACAGCCACCTTCCCTGTTCAACAAGGATCCGGAAATGTTTTGCAGGCCTTGCTCCTGATAGCATAGAAGAGCATGGTTACAGCTTAATCCCATTGATGAGACAGATATCCTCAAGAACAAATTGTCCCCCGGCACTGGCCTCCTTTCTTGGACCACAAGGCTCTTCAGGGAGGCAAGAATTCACGGGAAATTTTGTAAACTCAGGAAGACATTGGCACATACAATTTTATCAGCACTGTAGTTTCCTCCTTACCATTTATCTTTTGGCTCATTTTAATTCTTTAATGTATATACATGCCTATGGTAGCAAGGAAAGAAAATGAAAACCTCGTCGATCATAAAAATGATTAGCTTCCATAAATGGCTTCATCTAAATGTCCTGCTTTGTTTTGTTGCCTTTTTTTCCCCAGGGACTTAAAAAAAAAGTCAGTACTGAGGATTAACCCCCCTACCCACTTAAGCCATGACGATCGCCTTTCAGTCCTGGGGCTTGAACTCTGGGCCTGGTGGCTGTCTCTGAGCTCCTTTTTATTGCTCAAGGCTGGCACTCTAACACCTGAGGCACAGCACCACTTCTGGATTTTTCTGTGATTATTTGGAAATAAGATTCTTATGGAATTTCTTGCCTGGGATGGCTTGAACTGTGATCCTTAGATCTCAGCCTTCTGCATAGCTCAGATTACAGCATGAGCCATTGGTGCCCAGTTTATGTTTGTTTTTGAGACAAGTCTATATACTCTTGCTTCCTGGGTGACTTTGACTTCACAATCCTCCTATCTCTGCTTCCCGAGTAGCTAAGTTTACCCCACTTAGCCTTGGGCTCATGGCACCCTCCTTAAATGCCTGTAATGGGAGGATGTGTGTCCTTGCCTTTCTCTTCTTGCCTTTGGTTCTCCTTCAAGGCGGTGTTGAGTTGCATTGTCCAGAAGAGACCAGCAGATGGCAGTAAAGCCAAGGCTCCTGGGGCCGCAGCCTCCCAGTTGGCTGTTTAATTCAGAGACACTTTAATATTGCAACAATTTTGGTGTCTGCAGACAAGCAGGCTTGTTTGTCCCTTTCTCTCACCCTGGATATAATATTCTCTAAAACTCTGGGAATAAAACCTGCCAAATAGAGTGTAGCATGTTTCCTAATCATGGGGCCACATTCTCCTTTCTAAATGGGTGCTGCTTTCAGTTGGGAATGTTTTTTATTATTATTGTTGTTGTTGTTTCAGCTGGGGATCGTGGAGCTGTGTTGATTTGCTCTGGTAAAGTGAAGAAATAGCTAAGCATGTGGCATGGAGGGAAATGAGGAGACTTGCAGGACGCACTTCAAATGTAGCAGCTAATGTAAGGAGAAAGGGAGAGAAGGCAGGCTGGTGTCCCAGTGCCCACGTGCCCAGCTTTGGTGCGGAGGTTGGCTTCTGCCAGGTAAGCCTTCTCCTCAGGAAACATCCTGACTTCAGAGTTCCTGTGCCTGTCACCGAATTCAAATGTGACTTCCTCAGTGAGTCATCTCGCCCCTGCCTCCCCCAGGTCTCTGCTGCGCAGGTTGCACACTGCTCAAAGAACACAGTGAGCCTTTCCTTTCTGGTAATTTCCACAAATCTCTAACTGTGTGATCATTTATGGAATATTGCCATCCTCTGCTGGACAGTAAAGCCGATGGAGGCGGGGACCGTTTTCCCCTGCCTAATTTTGTATCTCACAGGTCTGGAAAAGCTCCTGGCACAAATAAGACACAATGATCTGTTGAATAATTAAATGCTTATACAAGCAGAAGAAGGCATATAGCAGAAAGCCAGAGAACCAGCCTGTGCTGGGTGCAAACCTGGTGTTTATGACTTCCTCACTGTGTGCTCATGGATGTGCGGCTTCCGTGCTCCCAATTTCACTTCGCTTGTCTTTAAAATGAGGACAGTAATGCCTGCATTAGCTTTAATACTGCAGCAAAATCATCTCATGCAGAGTGATTGTGAGTATGCAGAGAATTATCTACATAAAGAATGATCTATATAGCTGGGTGCTAGTGGCTCAGGCCTATAATCTTAGCTACCCAGGAGGCTGAGGTCTAAGGATCATGGTTCAAAGCCAGCCCAGGCAGGAAACTCTATGAGACTCTTCTCGAATTAATCACCAGAAAACTGGAAGTGGCACTGTGGCCCAAAGTGGTAGAGCGCTAACCTTGAACAAAAAGAGATCAGGGATGGCGTCTTAGCCCTGAGTTCAAGCCCCACAACTGACCAAAAAAAGGAATGATCTATGGGAAGTATTTACACAGTGCTTGAGGATGGGTGGGGCCGCTCCCAATTATGACAATTACATTCATTGTTTTATGGTGTAACTGATTTGATTTCCTAAAGAGGTGAAATGAATAATGTGAGCCCTGTCAGCCCGTGTGGACAGGAGGGAGAGAATTGCAGCACCGAACAGTGCTGCCAATGTAGTCACTGAAGGGAGCAACTTGCAAGTCCTAACGTGGTTGAAATGTTCTGTGTTTGGGTGTTGTGTGAGAAATTACTGCTCTGAGTTGGAATAAATAGTGACCTAACCAGGTTAAGAAAGGAACTCAAGCTGGACGGTGGTGGCTCACTCCAGTAATCCTCGCTACTCAGGAAGCTGGGATCTAAGGATTGCAGTTCCAAGCCAGCCTGGGCAGGAAAGTCTGTGAGACCCTTATCTCCAATGAACCACCCCCAAACTGGAAGTGGAGCCGTGGCTCAAGTAGCAAAGCACCAGCCTTGAGTGATAGAAAGAGAAAAGACCTGCATTGGATCACTGGTTGGTTGTCAAGAACATGAGGCAGAGCAGAGCAATCTGCTATGCACATCTCCCCAAATCGGTGTGGTATGGGGACTGATGGAGAAGGGTGAGTGCTGCTGTTCTCTCCCAGTGCAAAGCAGATCTTTTCAAAGTGCTCTCAAATAGCAGAGATATTGATAATAGCTCCAAAGTAGGAGCAATACAAATGTTCTGTCTATTGATGAGTTGATAAAATCTGGCATACTCATGCAATGGAATATTATTCAAGTGTGAAAAGCAAGGAGACTCTAGCACGTCTTATAAAAAGCATGTTGTGAAGTGAAGGAAGCCAGGTTCAGGAGACAAACACATGTGAATCCACTTATATGAGGTACCCAGAGTAGTGGAATTCACAGGTGCAGAAAGTACAGTAGTGTAGCCAACAGCTGCGGTGGGGGGTAAGGAGGGAAAGGGGAAATGTTGACATTTGGGTCAGCCCTTCATTTTCATGGCGTGGAAATATTCTAAAATTATATATTAAATTAATTATGTTGATGAATTTGCACTTCTATGAACATACTACAAAACACTAAAATATATTCATTAAATGGATGGGATGCATAGTATGTGAATTATATGGATAAAGTTGTTAAAAATATTAGGGATAGGGTACTATGATCAAAATACACTATATACATGCATGAAAATGTCATAATGAAATCTATTATTTTCTACAAGTAATATATGCTATTAGGAGAAATAAAAATTAAAGATAGAACAGTGGTTCCTAACCATAGCTGTAATTATAATCATTATGTATTTTTTTCCTAGGCTGAACTTTTTTGGTTATAGTCTCATGATCCTTTGTGATGTTTTCATGTTTTCCATCTTAACATCTTTTATATTCATGATGTTTTTTTTTTCTCTTGGCTAGTTATGTTAAAGGTTTGTTTTACTTCTTTTAAAGAAAGAAAATCTTGGTTTTGTTGACCTTTTCAATTGCCTTTCAGGTTTTTATTTCATTTAGTTCTGCTCTTAATTTTTATTATATATTTTTTCCTTTTGCTAGGTATGGCTTAGTTTGTTCTTGCATCTTATAGTTTGTTTCTTGAGCCATTATGTTAGACTGTTTATTTGATATTTATCAACATAAGCTTCTCTCAGAACTGTTTTGCTGTCTCCCATGAGCCTGGTGTGTTGTTTTTATTTTATTTATTTATTTTTTTGTTGATCCTGGGGCTTGAACTCAAGGCCTGAGCACTGTCCCTGGGATTTTTCACTCAATGCTAGTACTCTACAACTTGAGCCACAGCCCTTTATCTGGCTTTTTTTGGTGCCATTAGGAGAATCTTATAGAATCTTATAGACTTTCCTGCCCAGGTTGGCTTTGAATGGCGATCCTCAGATTTCAGCCTCCTGAGTGGCTAGGATTATAGGCAGGAGGTACCAGCACCCAGCTTTTGTTTTTATTTTTGACTTTCCACTTTATTCAGTGTTTGTTCAGGAGATTGCCATCTGTTTTTCACATTTTAGTGAAATTACAGTTTTCTTCCTGACTATAATTTGTAGTTTTATACCAATGTGGGCAGAAAAGATGCATATTATAATTTCAACATACAATAAACAAGAATGTTAACACTTCTTTTGTGGTATAACATGTTATCTGTTCTGGAAAATACTCCATGTATGTCATTTTGGGATAAAATATTCTACATGTGTTTTAGATCCATGTGGCTAATAGTGTCATTCAAGTCCTTTATTTTCTTATTAATTTTCTGTCTGGATCATCCAGCAAGTGTGGGTATTGGAATCCTCAACTATTATTCTATTGATTTATGGTCCTCTCTTCAATTCTTTTATTATATACTGTATATAGTTAGGTACTCCAGTGTTGGTTGAACAGATATTTGTAATTATTATATTATTTCACTTGCTTTATCATGGTTTAATCACCTTTGTTTCAAAATGGATTTTGACTAAAAATCATTTTTTTCCCCCTGGGATCAGTATAGCCACCTCTGCTTTCTTTTGGTTGCCATTTGTATGAGATATCTTTTTTAACCACTCCGCCCCCCTTTTCTACTCTTTCATTTTTAGTCTATGTATGTCCTTAAAGGAAGTCCACTATAGGCAGAGTATTGTGTCTTACTTTTAAAATCAATTCTGTATAGCTGGAGAATTTCACTCACTAACATTAAAAATAATTACATCTAGATGACAACATTTGGTGCTGTTCAAAATGATCCTGTACTTCTTTGCTCCATTTTCCCTCTCTGGCTATTTTTTTATTTGTGACTTGATGTGTGTATGTGTGTGTGTGTGTAATAGACTTTGATTGATTTGATTACTTTTATCTTTTGTGGCCTATTAGATTTTTTTTTCTTTTTTGATGATTACCATATAGCTTACAAATTTTTTTTATAATGGTCTATTTTAAGCTGTTAGTAATTTAACTTCAATTGAGCACCAAAATGCTATGCCTCTATTTTCCTTGCCTCTGTCTTTTAGGTTGTTACTGTCACATTTCACCTTTTTTTATATAGTGTGCCCATCAATAATTTTTTTTTTTTGCCAGTCCTGGGGCTTGGACTCGGGGCCTGACTACTGTCCCTGGCTTTTTTTTTGCTCAAGGCTAGCAGTCTGCCACTTGAGCCACAGTGCCACTTATGGCCGTTTTCTGTATATGTGGTGCTGGGGAATTGAACCCAGGGCTTCATGTATGCGAGGCAAGCACTCTTGCCACTAGGCCATATTCCCAGCCCCCATCAATAAATTATTTTAGCTCAAGTTATTATTAATAATTTTGTCTTTTGTCCTTTATACTAGAGTTAGAAATAATCTATGTACCATGAAGGCATTAGGATTTTCCATGTTTGAATATATGTATTTCCCATTGAGTTCTTATACTTTTATGTATTTGTCATCTGTTACTTAGCATTCATTGGATTCATTGGTTCATCATGAACACATTTCTTTTTTTTTTTTTTTTTTTTGTCAGTCCTGGGCCTTGGACTCAGGGCCTGAGCACTCTCCCTGGCTTCTTTTTGCTCAAGGCGAGCTAGCACTCTGCCACTTGAGCCACAGCGCCACTTCTGGCTGTTTTCTATATATGTGGTGCTGAGGAATCAAACCCAGGGCTTCATGTATGGAGGCGAGCACTCCTGTCCCTAGGCCATATTCCCAACCCTGATGAATACATTTCTTTAGTGTATTTTATAAGAAAGTTCTGGTGACAATGATCTCCTTAGCTTTGACTTGTCTGAAAAAATCCTTATCTCTCCTTCAGGTCTGAAAAACAGCTCTGCCAACAACAACATTCTTGGCACTATTTTTCCTTTCAGCATTTTCAATAAGACCTTCTAATTCCTTCAGTCTTTTTTCCATGTTCCTTGGAGGATGGATGACCACCAGTGTGGACCAAGAGGAAATCTGCAGGGAGCTGGGGGAGCCAGCCATCTGGGCACTCCACTTGTCATCTTGGCTCTTGCTACCTGAGCAATGGCCACCTGAGGATGGGCCACGTAGGCACTGCCTGCTTTCACAAAATGGCTCTTGTTAGATTCATGGCCTTGACTTTATTCCCACAAAGCTGCCCAGTTATTGTTGCTGTGGGGGACACAAGCAGGGGACTTACTATTCTGCCATCTTGATGATACCACTCCCTTTCTTCAAGTAAATGTAGGTAATAGAGGTCGATAGGAATAATACCATGAACATTTTCGTGCTCACATTGTACTTCCTGAATTAAAACATTTACTGTTTAGGAAGAAATTTTTTTCATTACTATTGTCATCATGAACAATATGATGATAAAAAGCAATTAATTATCTATTATAATTAATACATGAGAAGGACAAAGTCACCATTGTCGTATTAGTACAACCACTATGCCTTCTGCACAACAGTAATTAAATGAATGTCCCTGTCAAGGTACCTATGAAAGTGGACAAGAAGCTTGTTGGTATTGCAATAACTTTGTAAGCAGTGGAGAGGACCATTGACATTTTGTACTTCCAGGACTCACACTGAACCCTTCCAAATGAATATGTTAGAGTAGAGAATGCCCTTCTTTTATTTTCTTTCATTTACTTTACTTTTCCTTTTTGCTGGTCCTGAAGCATGAACTTAGGACCTGGGTGCTATCCCTGAGCTTTTCTGCTCAAGGTTAGGAGTTTACCATTTGAGCCACAGCTCCACTTTTGGCTTTTTGGTAGTTGGTTGAAGATAAACATCTCACAGTATTTTCTGCCCTCAAACCACAACTCTCAGATCTCATCTTCCTGAATAGCTAGGATTACAGTTGTGAGCCATTCACAACTGGCCCATCCTTTTAAATTAATGTTAGCAGAACAACTCTGGTAGAATGAAAGGAAGAAGAGATGATGGAAAATTTCATTTCTGGAGCTTCTATTGTGAGTCAGATTCAAAGCTCCATGCTACTATAGTTGTTATTGTTGTTTTTAATGGCCCTGGGGCTTGAACTCAGGGCGTTGGCCCTGTTGCTGAGCTTCTTTTGCTAAAGGCTAGTGCTGAACCACTTGAGCCACAGCTCCATTTCTGGCTTTTTCAGTCATTAATTAGAGATAAGAATCTCATGGACTTTCCTGCCTTGGCTGGCTTTGAGCCATGATCCTCAGATTCCAGGTTCCTGATTTGTTAGGATGTGAGCCCTTGAAGCTCAAGCTTGCTACTATAGTTTTTATTCCACTCTTTCTCCAATCTTTGTAGATAAGCACTGTCCTACAATTTTCTTCCTAGTTTATGAAATGAGGCCAGGCAGGCCACTTAATTTGCCCCAGGTGCAGCATTGTAAGTGGAGTTCTTGAGATGTGCTTCAAGTGGTTGTGACTCCGCTATCCTGCTGGTCTGAAGAAAGACCAGATTCTCTATGCTGTGTGTGTGTGTGTGTGTGTGTGTGTGTTAATTTTTATTTTTTTTCTGGCTCTGGGGCTTGAACTCAGGACATGGGCACTCTCCCTGAGCTTTGTGCTCAAGACTAGCACTCTTTCACAGCTCCACTTCTGTGTTTTTGGTGGTTAATTGGAGATAAGAGTCTGATAGACTTTCCTGCCCCGGCTGGCTTAAAACTGCAATCTTCAGATCTCAGCCTCCTGAGTAGCTAGGATTACAGGTATGAGCCACCAGTGTTCAGATTTGTGCATTGTAGTTTTGAGCAGGAAAATGGACAAAGTTTTAGAAGACCCTGATTTCAAGTGTGGCATGATTTTAGGAAACTCACAATGTCCGCACCCAACCTTTCTGAGCTAGGAGGGTGGAGACGTTGGCCTCGTGGGTGGCTAAGAGGCCAATGAATTAGAGTAGTGAGTGTGCTCAGTCATTGTCTTCACACAGCACTGGGGGGATGCATGGCAACCCAGTGACGTTAACTTTGGGTTTTTAAGATGCCGAATCATTGAAGTAGAGGAAGTGGCCTGGCTTCCTAAAACCTGCAGTCTTACTCCTGTCATCTTCATGCAGGCCCTCTGTTTGGGGCCAGGCCTGCCAGACCAAGATGGAAGAGGTTCTCTAAGGATTCTGTCTGAGGTAGGATTTTGACTTTCAACAGAATTATTTTCCCAGCTTGAATTCCTTAAGAAACCCACTGAGTTTTGAAAGGCAAGAGGTTTGGCTCAGGAAGTGGGGGTGCTTACTTAACAAATGAGATGCCCTGAATTCAAATGTCTGTACTGCAAGGAAGAACTCCCCCTCCCCAGGTATACCCCAGTGTATACCTCAAGAGGGTCACATGAAGGACCTATTCTGTGCTAGGTGCCATGGGGGACATTTCTTCCTTTAAGGAAGATTCAGGGCTTGGGGCAAACACATGCAAAACAATATGCAATATGAAAATGCATTGATATTCATATTTTAAAATACAATATAGTATAAATCCGCAAGCACTGGAGCTGGAAAGTCCCTATCCCACCCCTCTTTGTCTTGTTCCCTTTTCCCTTTAATCAGTGGCTTAGTGACTTTAGAGACTTTCTTTCTCTCTGTAAACACATAGGTACAGGCAGCACCTTCTTTTTCTTTTAAAATCAAAATACCCAATGAGGCATGATATACTTCTGTACTTTGCTTTTTAAAATTCATAAAACATCTCATATTGTGCTCTATCAGTGCATATGGATCTCCCTCATTCTGTCTAATGGAATTCTTTTCTGTGAAGGCATGACACTTTATTTAATGGCCCCTTATCAGTGGTCTTTTGAGTTGTTTCCAGGCTTCTGCTGTCTGAACAATGCTACAATAAGTTCTCCTGACAAAGCCATAATTAAGGGCTAAATTATGTGGCTCAGACTGTAAGTGATTCTGTTCTGCAGTGTAGGTGATAATGGCATTTTGGGTGTGATAGTTTTTTTTTTTTAAATTCTGCAGAACTGTTTTTCCCACTGCATAGAATTGAGCTCCCTCTTCAGTTTCTGTCTTCTCTCATTGTGACAACTACTTACCACCACCACTACCACCTCCACTACCTCTGCCATTTAAGGGAGTATTGGCCAGGTGTGAGGAGGTGGAGGTGGACTGCTGGGACAAAGGGAGGAATCAGCATGCATTGTTGAACCTTGATCCTTAGTGGAGCAGTGTTGTGGGGAAGAGCCTTTCGGAGGTGATCAGGCCCGGGGGTTCTGCTTCCATGGATGGGATCTGTGCCCTTAGAAAAGGGCTTGAGAGGGTGGATCTCACCTTGTTTTGGACCTTCAGAGCTAATATGGTGCTTGTCTCTTCTCTAGAGCACAGCAACATGGTGCTTCTTGGAAGCAAAGACTCATCTGCACTAGACAACACACCTTCTAGAGCTTGGGTCTTGGTCATCTGAGCCTACAGGACTGTGAGAAATCAAAGTCTGTTGCTTATAAATTACTTAGTCTGTGGCATTTTGTTACAGCAGCAGCACAAAAATACTTAGAACAAGACTTTGAGGATTTGCACAGGCATTGGTGTACAGTCTGAGGTGTAGGCAGAGGCAAGTCACTTCATCTGGGCATTTCCCTCTCTTTGCCATTACTCTCTCCTAGAAAAATGGTGCAGTACAGGTGAAGCAGACTGGCTTGGCAAGGGGTCCTTCACCTTCAACATGGGTCCTGGATATGTTGGCATCCACCTGCTAGTTGACATATTGGCCACAGGTCTGCAGAGACCTCCTGTTAAAGGTGCAGAGGCATTGGCCTGGTGATTGCTTTTGCCAGAAAATAAGAGAGCCATCAATACAGTTGGATAGGGCCACCAACAAGTCTGGGGATGAATTACAAAATGCTTGACTTTTTACTCTACAACTTCCGTGCCAGTGAAATGTAAAGACTTAAAATGTTAAAGCTGGAAGGAAAATTTCACATTTAGCTCCTGGTAATTAAGGAGACGGTGTCAGGTTATTGTACACATCCACGTCTTCCTCAAGAGAGGAAAATGTCACAAGAGCACATAGTGAGGGGGTGTTACGGACTTGGGGAGAGGGTAGAATAGCCAAATTTGTGCCAATGGGAAAAAAAAGTCAGTGATTTTCCTAACTGGATTTTGCATCAGAATTACTTTAAAAAGTTAAAAAAAAGGTGCAGATTCCTAGATTCTACACAACTCAAAGAAACTAGAATCTCTGGGATTAGGGCTTGAGAACCTGTTTCTATGATCCTCAAATCATTTTTATGTAAGCCAAGCCTGGGAAATTGATTTAAATAGTCTAGGATAATTCCCATATCACAAAGAAGTGCATAGAAGGAGCCTGGACTGCTACTTTGCCAACTATCTGCCTCTTGGTAAAGAGAGTGGGAGCAGATAATGTGCTCAGTGGTTAATTATGTTGGCATTTATTCGTTCTGAAATGTTTACAAAAGTAATTAGAAGTCAGATTAGGTGTGATGCTTACTGACCTTTAAGGAGAGCTTGGCTTCAAACAACCAGGAGGAGGGGGGTGGGTAGAAAGAAGGAAATGCCTATTTCAAAGGTTAATCAGAGCAAAACACAGGGTGATTAGCTGGGGATTTTCTAGCTTGCACAAAGAATTGTCTTATTTGGTCTTAAGGATGAGAATGAGGGAAAGGAATATCATCCTCTTGGGAAGTTATTATTTTCAGGATTTGGAATGCTGCTCTGAGAAATGACACACAGCAACTCGTCCTAGACCCACATCTTCCCTGGCTGGTCTAGAAGTTTTCAAGTGTTTTCCCAACCTTGTTGACAAGATCTTTTCAGCTGTAAATACAGAGTGGTTATTCCCTGTGTGCACTTCATCTAATAGGTTCATCATTTAGTGCCTAGAGAGCTGTTCTCTTCCTGTTCTCCCCGGAAGGGATCTGTATATTGAGGTTTCCAGGATGTCACTTTCTTAGAAAGGAGGTGAGGCTGACTCCCCAGGTGAACCATTAAGCCACATCTGACTTAGTTCCTTTTTCACCTTTCCAAGTTTCCACTTCGCTCCGCACCCTTGGTCTACTCCCCTAGACCATATTCTTAAAGCTTCTTTCTGAGTGGATTTCCTGCTGGGATCAGCCAGCAGGGAGTCCCTGGCAGGAGGTACTAAAGTCATCCCTGCTTCATTCAGGATAGTGGCCTTGAGAGGTGGCCTTGATCAAGCTCTGGTGATGCCATTCTCCCATTACAAGAATTTGAATAAGAGAGAAAGTGAGGAAATCCTTTGGGGGAAGGACATTGCTGCCTGGCAGAAGGACCAGCAAGTAGAAGACCTGGAGGCAAGAAGATGCTTGGAATGCTGGCCAATGGGCCAGGAGAAGGCTGAGAGGGGTAGTACCAAGAGCTGCAATCAGAGAGTGATCTGGAGGTGAGATGTTGGCTGACAGGGTAGAAGACTCTAGAGAGCTTGGAGTAGAAAGGGACATGTGGCAAACTTTCATGTTAAAGGCTCTCTTTGGCTGCTGTGTGGGAAATGCTCTGTGAAGATGGAGGATAGAATGATGAGGGTTGGGCAGGATAGAGTTAGGAGGTCTCTGGAGCTGATTCTAGGGATTAGGATGGTAGCTTGGACCAGGGTTGTCCAGGTAGAGGTTATGAACAGCAGTTGATTCTGGGAATTTTAATATTTTGGTGGTACTGGGGTTTAAACTCAGGGCCTCATGCTTGCTAGGCTGATGCTATACCCCTTGACACCCCCCCCACCCCGGCTCATTTGGAGATAGTTTTGTTTGTCAAACTGGGCTGGGAGGGGCATGCTGCAGACTTGGCAGACTTGCAGTGTGCAGAAGTCAGGCGTGCTACCACGTCTCCTGGGATGCACAGACAGCCACCATGGTGTGACTCCTCCAGCCCCCACATGGCGATGCTGAGAAGCATGAATTTAAATTTATGAAGACCACTTCCTTTTCGTTCCCTACTGTCTTTCCCCTCTTTTATTTCCCTCTTCCCCCCAGATGGGCTCTGTGGCGCTTCTACACATGAGGGAATGGTTGCCTCAGCTCTTCCCATTATCCTCCACCAAACAAGACTTTAGAGTGTCCATGTCTGCATTCAACTCTCTGTATGTTGTCTCTGTCTTGAGTTGACATTTTTAGGAGAGAGGAATTGATTGGCCAGGTGTCCTCTCTCTTCACTCCTGAATGTCACAGAGTGAGCTTTTGTGAGCCCCTGGCTGTGGATGAGGGTCAGATAAGAAAAGTAACTGGATGTCTATATATGAACTTGTCTTTAAGTTCATATAAACATGTGATTCCTCAGGGCCCTGCTTATCCCACAGAATCAACCATTCAGGCATCTCCTAATTCAGCTGGGGCCTTTGAATTTAGTAGGAAAATGAGAGCACGGGTGAGGAGGAGAGCTAAGGATCTCCTAGGCCATATTCGGACTCTGGATTCCCCCTGAGCTGGACATAAAGAGACCAAGTGGCTTGCTGTGTCTTTTCTTTCCCCTTTTTAATTGAATTCAGATCCAGTACATCTTTGGAGGAAATCATTTAGAGCAACAAACCCTCATAGCTAGTGACTGGCAAGGAAAATAAGAGTGGGGAGAGATCATAGGATGTAATGTACGTTTATTGCGTGCGACATATGGCTTTCCTCCTGGATTGCCACTGACTATATTACCCAGGCAGGAACTTGTTTGCAGAGAGAAAGAGGTATTATGCAGAAGGGAGCATATTGGAATCATTGTCAGGAAGAGGAGAGATGATATCAAGCTCATATTGAATCAAACGTTCAGTTAAGAATTAGTCTGAGATCATTTCTCCGTGTGGTACTGAGCATGTTAATATTTCCAGCCGGCTCTTCCACATCACACAAAGAGATGTCACAGAAGGCTCCAAGATAGCACTAATAAAAACTGTCCCAGGAAGGATGATGGTGGTGAAGAGAGAGGGAGCTCGCTGGGGCCAGGGACTTGCTGGTAGACTCCTGACAGCCAGAGGAGGAAACTCGGGCAACTGCAATGTTTCCTCTTTCCTGTCCCATTGGAAATGCAGAACCTGCACATCTTAGGTCACTGAGGAAAGCTTCGAGAGTCTCTTAGAAGGGCCCTGGTGGCTCATGCTGTTAACCCCAGCTATTCAGAAAGCCGAGATCTGAGGGTTGTAGTTCAAAGCCAACCTGGACAGACATATCAGGGAGACCCTTATCTCCAATTAATCAGCCAAAAAGCCACAAGTGGAACTGTTGTTGAACACCAGCCTTGACAAAAAGCTAAGGGAGAGTGCAATGTCCTGAGTTCAAGCCCTAATACAGGCAAAAAAGAAAGAAAGAAGGTAATTTTCCAATATAAGACCTAACCGACAGGAGACCATTTACTTTTGCCTTTCTTTTGGTGGTAATGGGATTTGAACTCAGGGCCTCATGCTTGGGCAAGCATGCTACCTTGGAGCTATGATTCCTGGCCTGTTGTTTGTGGATTATGTTGAGTATACATTCTTACTTCCTGTCTGGCCTGCACCTGAGTTGTATCATCTGTCTCCTTTAGGCTTTCCATTGTTGTTGAGATTACAGACATACACCACAATGTGCAGCTTCCCTTCATGGAGGTGGCAGAATCTCAAAGACTTTTCTGTCTGTGCTGCCCTGGTACTGAGCTCCTCCAGTTCTCAGTCTCCCAAATAGTTAAGGTCATAGCCATGAGTCACCAGCAGCCAGTTTAGAGTTGCCATCTTTGGAAGGAAATTATCAGAGCTTTGGGTCATCAGGGCTATGTGTGTTTGATATGACTTTTGAAGATGATGTTGTCCTTTATAGCCCAGGGATAAATGCTACATTGGCAGGCTGGCTTCTAGATTGCCCAGGCTGCTGGTACTTCTTATTTTTTTTCCCATTCCCGGGCCTTGAACTCTGGGCCTGCGCACTGTCCCCAAGCTCCTTTTTGCTCAAAGCTATCACTCTACCACTTAAACCACAGCTCCACTTCTAGATTTGGGGGGTTAATTGGAGATAAGAGTATCACAGACTTTCCTGCCTGGGCTGGCTTCAAACTTTGATCCTCAAATCTCAGCTTCCTGCATAGCTAGGATTACAGTTGTGAGCTACTAGCACCTGCCATCTTATTCCTAAATTCGCTAAGAACATGTCCCTCCATCTTCTCATTGTCACAGCTACAGAGCATCTCAGAACACAGATTCCTATTTCGAGATCTGAGGCACTCTACTCAAAGCTAAGGCTTTGAGCTTTGCTTGAATTTACAGAGCCAAGTCGTATGCACAGGTCCTTAGTGACTGCTTGAGAGGGCCCTCCCCTTGGCATCCCTTTTGGGCTTGGTAAGGAAACTACTACCAGAGGGAAGGCTGCTCTAGGTGTGGGAAACAGGCCTCTATGGAGGTAGAACTAGACTGGAGACTTCAGAAATTTTTAAAGGATTCTTTTATGGGACCTACTGTGCCCCCCAAGGCTAGGGTCAAGTGGTATGCTCCTATCCTTCTGTATTTGCTTTGCCTTCTCAGTCTGTTGCCTGTCCTTTGAGAATGAATAAACCAATAATCAGATTAGTGGAGTAGTTATGTAAAACAGAACCAAACGAAACATCCCAAATAACAAACATAATGCCTACCTGCAGATTTGGAGAGAATCCAACCACTGAGGTGCTGGAATACCGAGTGAAATGGAATTCCAGGTCTCAGAAGCCCTATTATTCTGTTGCATAGTAGTACCTAAGACGTGAGATATCAAGATCAACTAACGTCTTTTGGGTATTCACTGGTGATATTCACCTTGAACTAATCAACTCCTGTTTGAGAGGTGGCATGGACTTCTCTGGCATATGCTTCTTTCACGGGTTCCAAAGTTTGTTCTCTGTGAGAAGTCATGTCTGCAAGTATGCACCCAACCAAGGGATGACTTTGGGCACAGATAGCAGCTGTTCTTGAATATCTGTTCTTCAGTTCAAACTCAGCTTGAGTGAACTCAGTCCCTTCTTTCCTCTGCCAAGGATTTAAGTGAGCTGATGCTACAAAACAAGATCACATCAATTAAAGACAGGTAGGGATACATAAAAGCAAGATAAGGGTCTTGAGATGGAGTCCCCCTGAGGACCACATGCTTCTGAGGAACCATAAATTTGATTATATACATCCAAATAGGAAAACTGGTTGATGACATTTTCTGTTGGTCATATGATAAAAATCCAGGCAGCTTCTAGGGAGTAGCATGCCCAGGGGAACTGGGGAGCCTTGAGGGGGTTTCTTGAAGGCTGTCAGTGAGGTTCTCAGCTCTCTGTTGGGCTGGGTTCTTTCATGTGTAGATTTTTTCACTACAGAGAGGAGTGGATGGATTACTCAGCTTTCAACCAATTATTTACAAATTCTATTTCTCTCAGTGAGCTTCTGCTCAAATGCAGTTTATTTTTTTTTCAAGAGAACATATCCATCTTACTCCCAAAATAACCCACCTTTTGGATTCCTTTTTCCCCCAAGAGAAAATTACACAGAGCTGTTTTTTGTTGTTGTTAAGATTATAATTGTATGTACTTTTTTTTTTGTTATTTGTTCCCATAGCCAAACACTCATTCAAATCTTTTCCTTTCTTTTCTCTGTTCCTTCTATCTTCCATCCCCACTTTCCTTTTTTCCTTTAACACTATATATCAGAAGTCAGACTAACCATAGGGAATCACAGCGTTGCATATAACTGACAACTGGCTCTGGAACTGTCTAATCAAAACGAATGAGCAGATTTAGTTCAGGAACAAATTCCCAAAGCCTCCTCTGTGTCAGGCATAAGCTCCTTAGTTCCTGGATCAGGAAATACTGGTTTGGGGTCTTCTGGGAGAGGGTGAGGCAGTGAGCTGGCCACAGGGCTGCAGGGGATGGTGATTTCAGGAAAGGAGTTGGTTACTCATAAATACAGAAATGCCTCAGTATTTTCACAGCAGATACAGCTGCACCAGTGGAGGCTGCCTGCCTGTAGCCATGATATATAGAACCATAACAATGATTCTGTGAGGTGTTCCCCCTATAGGACACTGGAATTCACTGTCTGCAGAGTATATTTCTAGAACATTCTTTCCTCTGTCTCTTGTTATGGCTGCAGTTTAGACTCTCACTACCTCAGGCTTCATGGATTAAAATTACCTCTTAACCCATCTTCTGCATTTTAATTCCTTCCCTCTTTTACTTTCTCCCTTTTTGGTGTTCCCAGAATATGCTGCCAGAGAGAACACTTAACCCCATTATTACTTTTATCATGAAATTTCCTTTTATTCAAAAACAGTCAAGGGTCTCCCTTTCCTTTTTAGGATAAAATTTGAATGTTTAAGTGGGCATTGAGACCCATATTTTGTATCTCTCAGTACTGCATTACATGATGTAGTGTCACAAAAGGGCAAGCTTGCCTTCATGAAGTTCAAAATGAGCAATGAAGCCAGGTGCCAGTGGCTCAAACCTGTAATCCTAGTTACTCAGGAGGCTGAGATCTGAGGATCACAGTTTCAATCCAGTTTGGGCAGAAAAGTTTAGGAGATACTTATCTTGAACTACCAAAAACTCTAAGAGGAGCTGTGGCTCAAGTAGTACAGCACTAGCCTTGAACAACAAAGCTCAGGCCCTGAGTCAAACTCCAGAACTGGTGTGCACGTGCGTACACACACACACACTCACACACACTCATATATGTATACATATTCACAGAACGGGAATGAACATGGGAAAGAGATGTTTGTAATGACCGTTATGCAACAAGATGAATGTGGAAAGAGATGTGATGAGGTGTGGTGGGGTGAAGCCTGATGGTATTGATAGGGGTGGATAACTAGAAAGTCTGATTGCTCTTGACCAGCTGAGAATAGTATACTACTAGGGTAAAGTCTTTGATTTTTAGATAGTTAAGGCTAAATTGGTGGAGGGATGCTTGTCTAACTTAAAATGAAATTTGCTATGCTATGAGACGCAAACCTAGAGGTGAAGGCTTTATCAAACAAAGTGTAAACCCTCAGAACAAACCCCAAGCAGGGTTAATGCATGTGACTTTGAAATCCACTTTTACATGCCTATGTAGAAGGATGTGCGGCAAATGTGCTATCATCATCTCTGAATGGATATCAGATGGTTGTGGGAATGACTTGATTCACAAGATAAGTCTAGAGAGGACAGATCCTTTGAGCTTGTCTTGAAGAGAAAGCTTGCCTTGAGATTCCTAAGCTAGGCCAAGAAAACTGGTTTCTCCCTCCCTCCCACATACAGAGAATCTACCAGAACCTTATTGGGTATGACAATTTAGTCATTTTGCAAACATCTGCATGTGTGATATCTTTTAGTCTTCACTCCTATCATGTAAAGTCAGTGTTCTTCATAAATAGAGATGCAGGGATAATTTATCTGGGATGGTCCTAGTGAGTAAATTACAGAGTCAAAACTACAAGATTTATTTTATTTTATTTTTTAACTTTTCTCCAATCATGGGGTTTGAACTCAGGGCCTGGGCACTGTTCTTGAGCTTCTTTTCTCATGGCTAGCACTCTACCACTTGAGTCATAGCTCCACTTCTGCCTTTTTCTGTGTATGTGGTACTGAGGAATGGAACCCAGAGCTTCATGTTTGTGAGGCAATCACTTTACCACTAAGCCACATTCCCAGCCATTATTTTTATTCTTTTTAAACTCTATTGGATTGTCTTTTCAAAACTCATACTTCTGAAAGCATTAGAGACAGGATTATACATATATCTGGCACATTGGGAATGAGGCTTTTAGCCTCAAGACCCCACTGCTATTTCTCTTTATTGTTAAGGGCAGTTGAAAGTTCACCTTCCTTGGGGAATAAGATTTCTATTTTTTTGGGTGGAAATGCCTTTTACTTCAGGTGAAGTGACCAGAGTAAGACTGTTTCAATCCTTCAATTATGTGACTTTAAATGACCTTCCATGGGGGATGTGGCCAAAAGGGAACCCTACTTCATTGTTGGTGGGAATGTAAACTGGTTCAGCCACTCTGGCAAGCAGTATGGAGATTCCTCAGAAGGCTAAATATAGAACTCCCCTATGACCCAGCAGCCCCACTTTTGGGTATCTATCCAAAAGACCACAAACATAATCACAGTAAAGCCACCAGCACAACAATGTTCATCGCAGCACAATTTGTCATAGCGAGAATCTGGAACTAACCCAGATGCCCCTCAGTAGATGAATGGATCAGGAAAATGTGGTACATATACACAATGGAATTTTATGCCTCTATCAGAAAGAATGCCATTGTCCCATTTGTAAGGAAATGGAAGGACTTGGAAAAAATTATACTAAGTGAAGTGAGCCAGACCCAAAGAAACATGGACTCTATGGTCTCCCTTATTGGGAATAATTAGTACAGGTTTAGGCAAGTCATAGCAGAGCATCACAAGGCCCAATAGCTATACCCTTATGAACACATAAGATGATGCTAAGTGAAATGAACCCCATGTTATGGAAACAATTGTTATATCACAGTTGTAACTACTTTCAACGTCCCATGTGTATCTGTAGCTTCTATTATTGATGATGTTCTTGTATTACCTTCCTGTGGTTGTACCTACACTATCTCTGTAATCTTATCTGAGTATATTGGAAACTGTGTATACTGGTATTGGAAGTAGGAAATTGAAAGGGAATACCAAAATTGAGAGACACAGGGTAAAAAAAGACAAACAACTCCAAAAGCAATACTTGCAAAACTGTTTGGTGTAAGTGAACTGAACACCTCTGGGGGGGGGGATGGGATAGGGGGAGGAGGGAGGGGGTATGAGGGACAAGGTAACAAACAGTACAAGAAATGTATCCAGTGCCTAAACATATGAAACTGTAACCTCTCTGTACATCAGTTTGATAATAAAAATTTGAAAAAAAAATGACCTTCCATGGCTTTTTTGATGTTAGATGTTTCATGGCCTTTAAGCCAGAGCATTATGCTCTCACCGGCCAGTATCTCCAACATTATCCCTAGTTCAGTTCATTCATTTGTGCTACTTCTGTTTGGTATTTGATTTGGGTTGCTGTGAGAGTTAAATAAGATAAGTTTGCATAAGGTGCTTAGTACAGTGAATGGCACCTTTTCAAAGCCCAATAAGTGGCAGCTACTCTCACAGTTCTGATTCAGTTGTGACTACCCTGGAATCACAAGAGAAGCTCTTAACCTGCATTATTTTTTCAGGTGAATCGTAGTCACCTGGCAAGACTTGGAGGGGATGAGGCACAGGTCAAAGTATATGTGTGTGTGTGTGTGTGTGTGTGTGTGTGTGTGTGTGTGTGTGTATGTATGTGTATGCATGTATGTATATGTAGCAAGTATATAAAAGCCTACATAAAGTAGAACTTTTAAAAGGGTATTATGAAATAATCTTTAGCCAGGTATGGGTGGCTTATGCCTATAATCCTAACTACTCAGGAGGCTGATATCTGAGGTTTTCCATTTAAAGCCTGCCCTGGCAATCTGTGAAACTCCTTTTTTTTTTTTTTCTGTGAAACTCTTATCTCCAATTAGTCAACAGAAAACTGGATGTGTTGCTGTGGCTCAAAATAGTAGAGCACTACTAGTCTTGAGCAAAAGAGCTGAGGGATCGTGCTCAGGCCCTGAGTCCCCAAGTTCAAGCCTCATGACTGACACATGCCTGCATACACACACACACACACACACACACACACACACACACACAAATTTAGTTATTGATGATATAAGAAGCCGAATGTAATGGAAATTAATTGAATATGCTTGATTTATCTCGAAAATTCTTTGTTAATTCTTTGGAATTTGAAGGTAAAAAATTCATTTAAAATTATTTTTTAATCCATGAAGAACAATATTTTGTGATATATGAAAATTATATGAAATTTCAATTCTAGTGTCCATAAAGTTTTGTTGTTATATTATGTAATATGCCTATCTGTTTATAAATTGTCCACTTGGTGATGTCTGAGTTAGGTAGTGTTTGCAAAGTCTGTGTATCTCACATAGTTGAAGAGATGAAGTATCTAGCTTCTTACAGAAAAAGTTTATCCCTGTGTGATTTAAGAAAGGCATATGAGAATCTCAAACATGCATAACTCAGTTCACTAAACTTCTAAGGAGAGGCTGTGTTGACCTGGGCTGTGAAATCAGATTCTGTTCAATCCAGCTCAGTAAATACTTACTGAATACTTCTTATGTGACAGAAATATTTTATCTGTAAAACCACACAATATTATAAATTCATAGATTTCTAGGAAAGAATGTGGAACCACTGTTTCTACCACTGTAGTAGTTGTATGCTTGTTCACCAGCTCATATTCCTCTCTAGGTCTGCTATTTCATATTTGCTGTCTTGCTATGGGTGTAGGGAGATTGACTTACATTTCATTGATGAACTCTATTTCTATTTAGCTTCCAGTTGGGTTTGGCCAGTTGTTTATTTATTTTTCCAGTTCCTTTCTTACCTGTTTGCTATGATTGGCTGCCTCTACAGCTACAGCTCTGTCAGAGACCTTTTATGTTCAACTACTGTCTCTGCTGGGTTCAAAAGCAACTGTCTTCTCTCTCCCTTGGGCTTGAGGCTATAATAGGCTCTGATGTCAGTAGCTTTTGCCATTAGCTCTTGTTGGTTTTTCAGTGTGGCTCCAACACTTATAGACATTTTGAGTGAGCTTCAGCTTCTTCATCCATAAAATTAGGATACCATATGAGCTGTGATCACAAGCTCCTATCACAGTGTCTGGAAATGAAGTAGGGCTCCGTGCATGCTATCTACATTTTCTTCAGCTTTTCTTCAGAGTTTATGGCTTCCCAAAGGAATAAGTCAAGTGACTATAAAAACATTCAAACCCAAATTAGGCAATGTTTCATAGTTTATTAGGGAAGGACACACTGAGGAACTTACTTGTGAGTAAAGCTAGCAATCTTGCTTGATGCATAGGGTAAGACAGAGAGAGGAATCAGGGATTAGTGTGAATTTCTCATGACTCATAAGACTGTGAGCAGAAAATGAGGACGAGAGACGAGGATGATACATTTTATTATAACCAGTGGAATTTGAAAGGTTTGTGGGATAGCTAGGAGAAAATGTTAATTAGACTGGCAAGGAGGCATTGAAAAGAGAAGGAGGCATTTGAGAACCATCATTGTACTGGGGAATGTGAATAGGAGAGTCAAAGAGACTGCAGTGTGTTATGGGTTTGGTGGGAAGTAAGATGCTCCAGTGGCAAAAGTACTGGGCTAGAAGTTAAGTGACTGTATTTGATACTCTCTGGCTAGTTAAACTCGGAGACATTAGAAATAGTGCTTCCCTGTGCTGACATTCTGTTTTCTCCAGCAAATGTACAATGAAAAGAATGGACTAGGTGATACCTGTAATGTTATAGGATTTGCAATCTCATTGGGAGGCACAACATGAAATAACTCGAGATTAATGACTGCCCTATCAAGTCCTATGTGGACAAAAGGCCCCAGAGAACTATAGTCTCCCTAAGCAATGACTTTTTTTTTTTGCCAGTCCTGGCGCTTGGACTCAGGGCCTGAGCACTGTCCCTGGCTTCTTTTTGCTCAAGGCTAACATTCTGCCACTTGAGCCACAGCACCACTTCTGGCCATTTTCTGTATATGTGGTGCTGGGGAATTGAACCCAGGGCCTCATGTATACGAGGCAAGCACTCTTGCCACTAGGCCATATCCCCAGCCCCCTAAGCAATGACTATTATTTAGTAAGAGGAAGTTATACCAAAAACTATCAGAAGTACAGTTCCATAGAGTTAACAACAACAATAATAGACTAATATTTGCTAAATGCTGCATATCTGCCTTTATATCTATTTATATTTCATCTTTTCAACAACCCTATAAAGTAGGTGGTATTAGGGGCCTCCATTATACAACCATGAGACAATAAAAAGGTTAATTATCTCAGTCAAGTCATAAAGGGAGCAAAATTTCAGCCCAAGTAGTTTATGTCTAGAGCCCAAGTATTTAATCCCGGACTATGAGTTGATAAGGAAAACTGTGAGATCTGGGGAAATAAGAGCCAGAGGCTCACAAGTGGAGCCTGTTTTCTTTGTTAGTGTTGGCAGGGTATTGTTGAGATCATATAAAGGGGGAAAGTCTATATGGTCCCTATTTATAAGGACACCTCAGGTGAAATTCTCTCAAGCTCTTATTGAAAATATTAATTATACCTCTTAAAGCAACTGCTTTAGTTTTTCATGAGAGATTTTTACTTTTCTCTTACCAAAGCAAATAATCATTTGCCCTTTTCAGAGTGGGCCCTTGGGAAACACAAGAATGAAATCTGTGGCCCATAGCCACAAGCATGTATATATAATAGCTTTATTCCTGGGCCCTCTCTATGGTCTTATGTTTCTTATTTTTTTTTCATTTTTTTCACCTGCTTTCCTTTTCCATAGCATCGTATAGTTTATGTAATCAGAAGCAGAAACAAGGCAGGATCCAACTTGGTATCTACCTGAGCGACATTGCACTGCATGCATGCTCTCTTCCAGGGTACATCTTGGACTCTCCAGGAGGGTGATGTTGGTTTGCCTACACCGGGACTATTAAAGCTCTATAACGACTCCACATCCTTGCTGATGACAGGGAGGTCATCAAAAAGAAAACTGATCATTAGGAGTATTATCACAACCATCAATTTACAATCCCTTTGATGAGTACTGCTTGCACTTAACGACTCACTGAAGATCAAGTCACACTCTCACTCTGCAATAATGTGAGCTTAATAAGCATTAGGGCCCTGATGACAATGAGTAAACAATCATCTTTGTAATGGTTACAATTTGGTCCAGGCAGGAGGGAAAATACTGCAGGCTGAGCTTGCTTGACTGTGACAGGAGGTACAGAGGTAGATGTTGCAAGAACAAAGGAGAGGCCTAAAGGAGGGATTAAAAAATAGCTCAATAGCTATGCCCATAAGGTCACATAAGATGATGCTAAGTGAAATGAACTTCAAGTTATGGAAACAAGTGGTATTTCACTGTTGTAGTTATTTCAACATGCCATGTGAAACTGTGCCCTCTCTCTCTCTCTCCCTCTCTCTCTCTAATACTCCCTTCCTGTAGTTTTTACCCCTGATATCACTGTAACTGGGTTTAGTACCCTGGATATTGTGTATATGTGTATTGGAACTAGGAAAAGGAAAGGGAATAACAAAATCAAGAGACAAAGGATAAAAAGACAAACAGATGCAACAGCAATACTTACAAAACTATATGGTGTAAACCAACTGTACAACTCATGTGGGGGAGGGAAATGGGGAGAGGGGAAGCAGGAGAAAATGAGGGAGAAGGTAACAAGTTGGATAAAAAATGTACTCACTGCCTTACATAAGAAACTGTAACCCCTCTGTACTTAACTTTGACAATAAAGAAAAAATAAAAAGATTCAATGAAGCAAGCACAAGAGACCTTGTTGTTGGAGTAGGGGAGGGAATATGTGTGTGTGTGTGTGTGTGTGTGCAGGGTTGAGAGAAGATATAGTTGGAGCTTGGTCCTCATTAAGGGGTGAGGAAAGGGTACACTGGGGTAGCTTGTTTAGTAGCTAACACATAGTATGATCTTGGGCAAGTCACTTGACACTGTGTGTCTTAATTTCCTCAGACAGAAAAGGACAAAAAACTCAAACCAAAACAAACAAAAAAATCAACAACCTACCTCAAAAGGTTGGTGAGGAATTAAATCAGTTAACCATGTAAAGGGTTTTGGTTAGGGCTGGGTATGTAATAATTATTAGTACTGCTGCTGCTACAATATGGAAGAATCTCCGGCTTCTAAGAGGATTGTCCAGCATTTTGGAAGGGAGAATGTAATTCTGGAAGCCATTTTATGTTACTTAAGCAACTTGTATGTGTGTATTATATGGCATATATTCTCTCATTTCATTTATTTTTGTGCTAATACCACAACTCATCATACATCTCGTATCAACATATATATTCATATATGTATGTATTTATATAAATATCATGAACACAAATATATAAAAATATCTATAATGGAACACATGCACATATATATATGTGCATACATATATATGTACATGTTCATGATGGATATTTAAAATATTTCTTGAAATCCTAGCTACTCAGGAGGCTGAGATCTGAGAATTGCAGTTCAAAGCCAGCCTGGGCAGAAAAGTTCCTGTGAAATTTTTTTTAAAATCTCCAATAAACTACTCAAAAAAATCCAGAACTGGTGCTGTGGCTCAAGTGGTATAGTGTTAGCCTTGAGCACCAAGAGGCTCAGGGACAGAGCCCAGGCCAAAATACAAACAAACAAACAAATAAAAAAATACCAAACCCCAAACCAACAAAACAAAAGTCTTGAATTGAGGCATGCTTGATAAATACTCTTTTTCAATCGTAGAATAATGAGGACACTAGTGAGTTTGACTGACATGGAAATATCAGTAAGCGTAAGATTGTATGAGTATTGGACTACCTTCCATGTTTCATAAATGTGTACCATGCTATGTCTGGGAAGGTGAGTAACGACCTCTCCAGTCCATTTTACGCACAAGGAAAGGTGTGGCTTTGGGGGAGGTTCAGTCTCCTGCCTCGACTCCATGGCAATTGGGGATGGAGCTAGAGTCAGCACTCAGGACTTCCGATACCTCTAACAAAGACCTTGATGTCTGTGCTGTTCAGAGGTAGGAAACCTGGAATCTGTCATTAACTTCGCCATGTGGTGTTTCTCTTTTTTCCACCTGCTATGTGAAAGGGTTCACAGACTGGACATTTTGCAGGGTACAAAAGGCTTACAGCCATGTATACCATAGGCTGATGTAGAAAAAGGTGAGAGTGGTAATAACTTCAGATCTGTGGTCCACCAGGAAGGGGCAGCTGGTGATGGCATGCAGGGCGTCAGAGGCCTGACAGCGGCTGACATGGATGAGGTTTTTATGTTTTAAAGAATAAGCTCCAATGTTGACTTTTTCTGTATGGATAATGAGTTCAAATTAGCAAAAAGCAAAACAAAAACAAAAACACATGAATCACAAGGGTCCTATTTAAAAAATGCAGGAGTCAAATCAGACCCAGACTGCCCATTTGCAATGTCTATGTGGTATGATTTTTTCAAGATGCCTTCCAGCTCTAAGACACACTGGGAGAGGCAGCAGCTTCTGGCCGAAAGGCAGGCAACTATTGATCACTCTTCTTAATGGAAACACGTCATCTCTGCTTCCATTACAGAATCTTCACTGGTCTCAGAGGGCAATGCTGTCTTCAGCTTCTAGATCCTTCCTTGTGCCAAGAAGCTGGGATGGCCGCTGCAGTGAGTGACAGATGTGCAGTAGATGCAGGGGAGAGAATAGCAGACCTGGATTTAATTATGTAAATCTATGGCTACGCTTTAATAAGGCACTGACATAAACCTGTCACAACTGCCAAGTGTGGGAAATTTTCATTCTTGGCACTATATTTGGGGAGAAAGAGAGAGAGAGAGGAAAAAAAAGGAGAGAGAGAGAGAGGAAAAATACTGAAATGTTTCATCCTTGAAACATTTCAGAAACACATCAGAGGTTCCTGTGCTCCTTGCTCCTGCCTGCCACGCAGCTTTTGCAGTGACAACGGGCGCCCAACTCCGGCAGCCTACACAATGCTCCTCGGGAAAGGAGAAAGCTGAAGTTTCAAGGTTGACGTTTCCTAACGAGATCTCAGAGCGAGGGAGCTTTCCATCAGCACCTGCCAATTCTCCCTCACCCTTTCTCTTTGCCTCATAATCTTCCTTCTGCTGCCTGGTACCAGAATGAGACAAAAGGTGACCCAGGCTTGGCTGTGTTTGAAAGCTGGTGCCAGAGGGCTCCACAGTGGTGGAATTTCCTCTCGATCAGGGGATGGGGTGCAAAGTGTTGGGACCTCTCTGTTGAATGCTATACAACTATATACACGTGTGTGTGTGTGTGCGTGCGTGTGTCTGTGTCTGTGTTAAGTTTAGTATTTAAAAAGGAGCACAATAGCTCAACAGCTACATACATATGATTATGTAAGATGAGGCTAAGCAAAATGAACTCCAAGAGATGGAAACAGGATTTTACTGTTGTCATTATGTTTAATGTACTAGGTGAATTTCCTTTGACGTACCCCCTGTGGTCACTGTATATGATTCTGGTACACTGGATATTGTATATATGCTTATCTGAACTGGGAAAGGGAAAGAAAAATGAAGGATGGTGTAACAAATATGACAAGAAATGTACCCACTACTTTATTATATAACTATACCCTCTCTGTACATCACCTTATCAATAAAATTTAATTTAAAAAAGTTCTTATCCAGGAAATGGGAACAAGAGGACTTTTTTCTCTTTGATGTTTTTGTCTTCTTTTTGTTTTGTATTGTTTATCTGTCTTTACACAGAAATGGAGGGACAAAGGATGAACAAATGCAGCAGCAGTGGCACTCACAACACACTATGTTGAAAATGAACTATGCAGTTTGTGGGTGGGGAAGGAAGAACTGGGAGAA
Source organism: Perognathus longimembris pacificus (assembly GCF_023159225.1). Taxonomy (NCBI): domain Eukaryota; kingdom Metazoa; phylum Chordata; class Mammalia; order Rodentia; family Heteromyidae; genus Perognathus; species Perognathus longimembris. Next base: position 41,067,321 of record NC_063162.1, read on the forward strand.
AGTAAGGGAAGGGATGACATTGTCCAAAAAGAAATGCACTCATTACTTGATTTATGTAATGGTAACCCCTCTGAAATCACCTTTTAATAACAATATAATAACATCTTAAGCTAGGTGCTTGTGGCTCATGCCTGCAATCTCAACTACTCATCAGGCTGAAGTTGGAGGATGATAGTTTAAAACCAGCTCCGGCAGGAAAGTCCACAAGACTCTTTTTTAAAAAAAATATAGGTATATATATATATTTTCACATCTTGTTATTCATATATTACAATGATGCTTGTTAAAAATGTTGCAAATTATGTTTCATTGAATTATTCTGTTTCTGATTTGCCTTAAGTGTGTGCTGAATTTGAAGTGTTCACAAGACTCTTATCTACGGTTAACCAGTAGAAGGCTGGAAAGGAAGCTCTGACTTACATGGTAGATTATTAATCTTGAGTGAAAAAGCTAAGAGATGGCCCAGGCCCTAACTTCAAGCCCCAGGATCAGTGGGCATGTGCTCACGTGTCTCATCTTCATTTTATAGGGCTAGGATCTTCATGGCCAGGGCTCCCTTGATTATGAGTAATAGATGCCTTTTCTGCAGAGCTAAGCCAAAATGATACCAACAGAGAGATCTTTGGCATGAGAGGAATAGGAATGAAGCCAAGCCAATACCATGAGATTGTAGGCAAGACTTCAATCTCTCTGAGACTTCAACTTGTGACAGAACAGAAACAGCAGTGAGTGAGAGTATAAAGGGATTGTATCAATTTTCAGTGTGTGTGTGTGTGTGTGTGTGTGTGTGTGTGTGTGTGTGTGTATCTGAAGTCTTCCACTGGCCATGGATACAGTTTCAAAAAGCGTTTTTCTTCTTGTACAATGTGTGTGGATCATTCCATTGGTCAACTCGTTCCAGATTGTGCCGAGGTATTAGTGCAGCTGGCACCGTTATTTTGTGCAAACAGCCTAGCCTTGTAGTTGTTCTGGGCCTTCTAACAGGGCGAAGGATTGAGCTACTATCACAGTGGAAACAACACAAAGATGTTGGAAGAGACATGTACCATCTCCAGTGGGCAGTGGGCCAAGCTGGCCCTGTGTTGCAGTTATTTTGCAAATGATCAACATGTCTATGGGCAGAGTTGAGTAGAATTGGACTCAAAGGTCAAGGCAGAAAAGGAGACAGATCCACTATGAAGACAGAGATGCAGAACCTTTTATTCCATTTTAATCATCTATCAGACATCTGCAGGCTTATGTGGCATCAATATTTTCTGCAAAAGTAGTATTTAACTTTCTGCAAAGGAATCTAGGCCACTGTTACCGTAACCCACATGTCAAAGGTTTTATCTGCAGCAAAGCTAGTGGAAAACTAACAGCATAATGTATTGCTTACCAGTGTGAGGTCAAAAATCTGTGATTTTTGAAGTGAATTAAGAGCAAGTGAAGCTACAGGGTGTATTTAGGGCTTTCCTTGGTAACATCAAAGAGGAGTGATTCATTATGACGGGTCTGTGATTCTGCTCTGACAGACTGACTGATGTCTGAGTTGATTCTGGAGCCTGACGGAGACTGACAAAGGCATTTTGTGGATTGATGATTTCTTGCTCATAAAGGGATGGCATTCCCAGAGGAAGATTTTATGTTTCTCCTCCTCCCTCCCTGCTTTCCTCTATCCCCATTCTTCCCCATTGTCCCCACTTTTTTCCCTTTCTTTCTTTTGTCCATGGTAGTGGGGTTTGAACTGAGGGCCTTAAATTTGCTGGGGAGGCACCTTGCTGCTAAGTCTCTTCTCCAGTCATTTTTTTTGGTGCTGGTTATTTTTGATATAGGATTTTTGCATCCATGGGCTTTCTGGCATAGCTGAGATGACAGCTGTGTGCCACCATGCTCAGTGTCTTTCTTTTGAGATGGAATTTCTTGGACATTTTTTGCCTGGTTGGCCTGGAACTGTGATTCTATCAATTCCGGACTCCTATGTAGCTAAGATGACATGTGTGAGCCACCAATGTCTCTCTCTCTCAATGTCTCTGTCTCTCTCTCTCTGTATGTATGTATGTGCGCGTGCACACACACACACACACACACACACACGTGTGTCAGTCCTGGAGCTTGAACTCAGGTCTTGGTGCTCTCCCTAAAATTTTTTGTTTAAGGTTAAGGATCAAGCTTTTTTTCACTGAATCTTATTTTCCTAGTAGGTTACATTTTCTTTTCTTTTCTTCTTCTTTTTTTTTTTTTTTTTTTTTTTTTTCAGAGCTGAGGACTGAATTCAGGCAGACACTCTTCGGCTGAGCTAAATCCCCAGCCCTGGTTAAATTTTCTTTAGTAAAGAAAATTGAAAGGATGATCAACTTTCCCATCTCTTTCAAAATGTAACAAATGACAGAGAGCAGGAGGAGAGAGAGAGAGAGAAAGAAAGAGAGAGGAGAGGTGAAGAATAAAACTGTAGATTAAAATAATCTTTTGAGCCTTATCAATCAATGAAATGTTTAAGGACCTTATTTATACCTGAATTGCACAAATTATTAAAATTTATTTGCAAATTAAGGATCTAATAAGGAACATCATGGAATTATCATTAAATTTCTTTATGTATGATAATTACATTGAGGATTTGAGGGTGAAATGATTTCTAGGATTTTATTTGTTTATTCACATATATTAATTTTAGTTTTTGATTTTAATTTGTTTATTTTTAGTTATCCTTGAGTAGTTGTAAAAAGGAATTTCAAGTCAACAGGTCAGTTTGTGAGTACAATGCATATTGATCAGTGTCACCCCTTCCATCACTCTGTATGGGATTAAAAAAAAATGTGGGGGCTGGGGATATGGCCTAGTGGCAAGAGTGCCTGCCTCGGATACACGAGGCCCTAGGTTCGATTCCCCAGCACCACATATACAGAAAAAAACGGCCAGAAGCGGTGCTGTGGCTCAAGTGGCAGAGTGCTAGCCTTGAGCGGGAAGAAGCCAGGGACAGTGCTCAGGCCCTGAGTCCAAGGCCCAGGACTGGCAAAAAAAAAAAAAAAAAGTGATCCAGGGACAAAGAGCATAGGGGTGGTTTAGAGCTAGTTTGTATACTTCAACAGGAGCTGACTTTTAAATCTGTAGGAATTGTGTGAGCTGGTGGTAAACAATCATTATTGAAAATGAGATTCTATAGTTCAAATTAGATAAAAGTATATTTTTTTGTTTATTTATTTGTTTGTTTTTTGCCAGTGTTGGAGACTGGGACTCAGGGCCTGAGCACTGTCCCTGGCTTCTTTTTGCTCAAGGCTAGCACTCTACCACTTGAGCCACAGTACCACTTCTGGACTTTTCTGTTTATGTGGTTCTGAGGAATCAAAGCCAGGGCTTCATGCAAGCTAGACAAGCACTCTACTGCTAAGCCACATTCCTAGCTCCTTATTTTTTTAATAAAAAAAATTTTCCATTACATTTTATTTTGCTCTGAAAAATTACAAATGATAAGGCAGTTTATAGGCATAAGAGAAAATTTTACAAGTTATACATACAATTGATATATATCCAAAATATATAAAGGATGCTCGATATTCAACAATAAAAAATTAACAAACTAGTTTAAAGTGAACAAAAGGTAGCAAATACTCTAAGCTTACCACTTCCTAGTTATCTTACTGTAATTACTATGATCAGTGCTCTTGCAATTATTCTGCCTATTGTGTCTGTATGATAGAAATACTGAGTAGCCATGTGCTCTGCATGTCTCTTCCCCATCTTTGCTTGATAATGACATGCTGATAACTTGAAACCCAGCCACAGAAGTCACAAACCCTACAAATCAGGCATTTCTTCCAGGTGGTCGCATCACCTGGGGAGTGATGATCAGTGACCACTCATGAGTTGATCAGTGTCTTGAAGCTGAGGAAGATGAATATGGAGATTCAGCATGTTCATCCTTCTGTCCTGCATGTTGCAATTGTCTATGTTGAAAAGTTGAAGAAAATGTGCTGGTTCAAGTGACCCTTTGAATACAGGAAGAAGGCTGTATTGTGAAATCAGAGGAGCAATGAAGACCTCATGGTGCAAAAGGCAAGAGCCACGGTCATGAGAGCAGGAGAGGTGGATTTCTTGACCAGCTCCTGACAAGCGGTGAGACTTAAGATTCCTGTGTCCTATTGTCCCTAAAACATACTGTACAGTTAAAGGTTTGTGGTTTCATGGTTATCAAGTGAGTGAAATGAGTTAAAAGCATGGACAGGACAGTGGAAACATTACAGATGTCTATAAAAAAGGATTTAGATTTCACTTCTAATTTTCAATTCATTCTAGGGAAAAAAATTATTTGAGAGATTATGTCTCAGCACATTTTTCTTTCCCTCGGGAGTAATTATAGCTTCTTGGTTCATGGTGATGGATCTTTTGAGGGAGAGACTTATTTGTCATTTTTGGAGCATGGAAGTTAAAAGTTCAGGTTACATGCTGGGCGCTAGTGGCCCACATATGTCATCCTAGCTACTCAGGAGGCTGGGATTTGAGGGTGGTGGTTTGAAGCTACCCTGACTAGGAAAATCTGTGAGATTCTTTTTTTTTTTTTTTAAGTTTTTATTATTGTGAGATTCTTATCTCCAATTAACTGCTAAAAAGCCAGAAGTAGATCTGTTGTTCAAGTGGTAGAGTGCTAGCTAGTCTTAAGCAAAAAAGCCCAGGGACAGTGCCCAGGTCTTGGATTCAAGCCCCCATACAAGAAAAAAAAAAGTGAAGGCTACCAAGGATTGGAAAAATGTCATCTAATGAATAGCTACATAAAATATGCTTTATTTATATAATGCAGTATTATTTTGCCGTAAGGAGGAATAAAGTACTGATCAATGACATGCCATGGACAAGCCTCAAAACCATTAAACTAAGTGAAACAAACTGGTCACAAAAAGCATGTTGATTTAATTTATGTGAAATGTCCAGAACAGGCAAATCTATAGAGATAGAAATTATCAAGAAATATCCAGAATAAGCAAATCTATAAGAGGATAGCTAAGGGATAAAGGATTTCTTTTTGTTATGATGAATGTATCCTGAAATTGAATTGTGGTGATGGCTGCTTTACCTTGTGAATATCCTAAGACTGTTGAGTTGTATATTTTCAATGGTGAATTGCATAGGCTATGAATCACAAAGCTGTCAAATAAGTCAAGGTTGCCTAGTATAAATTCTTGTTTAAGTTGCTTATGAACTGAAGGACATGTGGCAAGTTTTCTTATGTTTCTTTGCTTATTTCCTCATCTTTAAGATAGGAATAAATATGATCCTTTACCCATGGGAGTTTTATGCTGATTTAATCTTCATATAGAAAACATCAGAATGCATAATGTGTCCTGAATATGGAGAGAAAGAACTAAATGTTTGCTATTATCATGCTCCTATTAGAGTGGAAGAAATTAGTCTTGGGGGTGAGAGGGAAAGAGCGTACTGATGCTTGTTTTTCACTATTTAATTATGGCCTGAGGAGGTGAACACATACATCACCAAAGAGATTTAGACAATACCAGCACAGCTGATTGAACAGAGAAATCCAAAAGACCCATATCTCCCAGCCCATGAATGTGACCTTATTTGGCAGAATGTTCTTGTAAAAATGAGTAAGTCAAAGATGTTCAGTGAAGATCATTCTAGATAAACAAGAATCCTCACAGGAGAAAGGTAGAGGGATAATAGACACATGGAAGACCAGGAGAGGATGGAGACAGAGGGAGAGATGCATCTTCAAGCCAAGGGGTTCCAGGAAATCTTGCAGGTGAAAGGAGCAAGGAAGGATTCTCCCCTAGAGCCCTTGGAGAGTTGCAGTTCTGTTGCTGCCATGATTTAGGGCCTCTAGCCCACACTGAGAGGGTTGAATTTCTGTTGTTTTAAACCACCAGCTTTACGGCAGCCCGGGGAAACTTCACACAGCAAAAGGTCAAGCCTCTCCAAATGACTTCACAATAGCACTCCAGTAGCTTTCCCTCCCAGTTTCACATCGAAGATAAACATCTTCACTCAGAAAACTAAGCTCTACTCATCTGTTAGAAAAAATGATATTGTACTGTTGGTAAGGAAATGGAAAGACTTGTAAAAATTACATTAAGTAAGCCAGCTCCAGAGAAATAAAGGTTGAATGGTTTTCCTCATTTGTGGTAGATAGAAAGTACCTATAAATCTCTAAGCAAACACATTGGTGGGTATGCAAATAATTACAAATGAATTAATTGAGGTCTACTAGACTCTATGGAGAGCTCAAATAATAAAAATCTTTTAGAGTACCAACTGCCTTACGTATGAAACTGTAACCACTCTGTACATCACTTTGACAATAAATAAGTAATTATTAAAAAAATCTTTTAGAAAGACTAGGCTAAAGCCCAATAAAATCAACACCAGGAAATGGGGACATGCAAGAGGGAGGGTAGGACAAAGGGGAGAAATGAGAGGGAGAATGCAGTCCAGAATTCATTGTATATACCACAAAATTAAGAAAAGTAAGAAAGGAGAGGGTTGAAGGAGGTGAGAATATTGAAGAGGGTGGCACTGATTAAGATACATTATACTCATCAACTGCTTTATTATATGGCACCTCATTTGTATAACTACTTTGTGTAACTACAAGTTTCTCCTTGGAACCCACAGTCTTCTCATCTCCCATAGGCTCCTTCAGGCCTTTGCTTTCCTGGTTCTGGTAAACTTTTCCCTAGGACAATCAGAGTGCTTCTTCCCCTGAGGCTGACTTCCCTCTGTGTACTTTTCTCTTTTCCTTGGGATTTTCTAAAGTGCTTTTTGTTAGGGCTTCACACTTTACTATTTGCTTACGTGCTATTAGCCTTTTCTGCTTGTTTTTGCAGAGTGATGTCTTTACATCTACAGTGAGCTTGTTGAGTGTGAGGAATCTATTTCTTCAGATTTTACTGCAGTGCTAGCAGTGTTAGACATATAGTAGATGTATTGATAAAATGACATTCAGTAGATGAATTAATAAAATAAGGTGTATCAAGCTGATCTGATATGACAGATTTTTTTTTTCTGATAGTGCACTTTAAACTCAGAGCCTTCCACTAGCTTTATTTTGCTCATTCAGCTGGTACTCTGCCACTTGAGCTATACATCTAGCTTAGATGTTTGCTAGTTATTTTGTAGATAGCATCTCTCATTTTTTTCTGAATGATTACTTATTTATTGTACAGAGTGGTTACAGTTTCATTCGTAAGGCAGTGGGTACATTTCTTGTACAATTTGTTACCTCCTCCCTCATTTCTCCCTCTCCCCTGCCCTGTTTCCCCTCCCCTAATGAGTCGTTTAGTTGGTTTACACCAAATGGTTTTGTAAGTATTGCTTTTGGAGTCGTTTGTCTTTTTATCCTTTGTCTCTTGATTTTGACATTCCCTTTCTCTTCCCTAGTTCTAATATCAGTATATACATTATCCAGGGTATTTAGATGAGATACAGTGATAGCATGGGGACAACCACAAGAAGGGGGTACAAGACAATCATCAACAAAAAAAGCTATGGTTTCACATGGCATGTTGAAAGTAATTACAACAGTGATATAACACTTGTTTCCATAACGTGGAGTTCATTTCATTTAGCATCATCTTATGTGTTCATAAGGGCATAGCTATTGGGTTCTTGTGATCCTCTGCTGTGACTAGCCTAAGCATATACTAATTATTCCCTATGAGGGAAACCATAGAGTTCATGTTTCTTTGGGTCTGGCTCATTTCACTTAGTATAATTTTTTTCCAAGTCCTTCCATTTCCTTATGAATGGAGCAATGTCATTCTTTCTGATAGAGGCATAAAATTCCATTGTGTATATGTACCACATTTTCCTGATCCATTCATCTACTGAGGGGCATCTGCGTTGGTTCCATATTTTAGCTATGACAAATTGCGCTGCGATGAACATTGTTGTGCTGGTGGCTTTACTGTGATTTTGTTTGTGGTCTTTTGGATAGATACCCAAAAGTGGGGCTGCTGGGTCATAGGGGAGTTCTATATTTAGCCTTCTGAGGAATCTCCATACTGCTTTCCAGAGTGGTTGAACAAGTTTACATTCCCACCAACAATGTAGTAGGGTTCCCTTTTGGAGATAGCATCTCTTAAACTTTTCTTCTTCGAGTGGTTTTGACTTTCACTTTTTGAGTAGCTAGGATTACGGATATGAGCTACTGGCACCCAGCTCTTTATTGATCTTTGTTTCTCTTCCATCCCGTGTCCTGGGATGGATCATATTAAGGTGGTAAAGATATTAGGAATCAATTTTGGATAATTTGTTCTCTTTTTATTTTTTTAAAGGAATGAATAGATTCTTCCTTTGTCACATTTTGCTAGTTCTCTTGAATCTCCTAATAATTGAGTTTTTAGTTATCTTGGCATTTTTTTTCTTTGTAGAGAAACAGCTCTAAGTGAGGCAGTGTTAGGTTTTTAAAGTAGGTAGCCGGTAAAGGAGAACGCCACGCAGTATTCAGGCAGGAGAGAGAAGTTTATTACTGAACTGCTGGCCTGTGGCATGGCCAGAGAGAAGGGAGAGAAGGGAGACCCCCACCCAGCCCTGCTTTATCTAGAGCAGGGGTGGGGGGCATGGTCAGGTGGATTAGGATGTGACTTCAGGGAAAGGGGAGGTAACTGCCTCCAGGTCTGCTTGTTACCCAGGTAACTGGGTGGAGACTTAATGATGTGGGGGCACCTGCTTGGAGCCCTTCGGGGAGGGACCTTACAAGGCAGGATGGACAGAACAGAAAAATGGTGGAAAATGTGGAATTTTTCTCAGGATATTTTATGTCACCTGTGAGTTCTAGTATAGACATCTGGCACTTTGTACATGTAACCAGAGATTCCCAGGAGCTAGAAAGCTTAGACTCTAGTCCTGAATCCCCAATCTTGTGCCAGCTTTGGCCTTCATTTCAGTTTCCCCACAAATAAAATATTAGAGTTGAATCAGGAGATCTTGAAGGCTCTTTCATATTCAAATATCTTATTCTTGTTCATCTGACTCATATAGATCTAATATATAAGATAAAGACATGCATCTTTATATACCAGCAGAAAGGTTTTATCAGGTAGCAGATAGAAACCATACTAGATATTTCTCAGGGGGAGTTTAATTTGGAGAACTGATTTCATAGGTGTTGATTAGTTGGTGCCTATTAGACTGGAAACACTGGGTTAACTTAGAATTGACACCTACAGAAAACAACTATTCTTTATGTGGTAACTGAGAAGATGTTGCGGTTACCAGAAAATCAAAACATGCAAGGGAAGGCCCTCCATGCTGTCGGATATCTGAGGAAGGAGCTCTACTTTGCTGATCATCTTGGAGGGAATCCCAATAAAGTTGGGACTCACACTTCTGAGAAATGGGGACTGCTACCTTTGATGGGCATGATGAGACTCTTCTGAAAGTACCCAAAGAAAATGGAAGCTGAAACTAACTTTTGCTGCTGATGGGCCCGAGGGTTAGAAGGGGAAGATGGTGCTAGAAATAAATAACCAGTGCTGTCCACCTCCTGTCCTGAAGGCTTCCTTTATGGCCTCTATTAGCAGAGACTCAGGACACAAGTAAAGCCATGTGAGTTGAGTTTTATTAAAGCAAATAAGTCCTTGAGTGTCTTGTGCCCAGATGTGTGACTCACAGCCCTATAATAAGTGGATGTTTTCTAAATTCATCTCATTTGTAGTAGTTTACTATAACAGCAATATATAATAAATATAGTTTAAAAGCTGTTCCAAGAGAATCTTCTAGAGTCTCTAGCTGCTCCTGTGGCCTTTTCCACCTGCCAATGAATTGCTTCTAGGAAGGGACTCATGACATCCTTGCAGAAATGAAATCTGTAGGTTGCTGCACAATCTGAACTCTACTGTGGTTTCCTAGAGCAGGGGCATTTGAGAGACTCTAGGCTGCCCTGGGGATCAGCCCAGAGAGGACTCATACTGTGTTAAATAAATTGACAGTCATTTTGTCACAACAAAAGAGGACTGATGGAAATTGGGATGGATAACTGATATAAATGTCGACAGCAAAGTTGGGTTGAATCACAGGCTTTAAACATTCTTTTCCCTTAATTATGTTAGTTTTCCACATCTCAGGGGAAGCATCACATTTATTTGCCATCAAGATGGAGTGGTTGTATGCTCAAGTTGCAGATATAATTGTTAAGTTAAATTGAAGTGTCAGGAGCTTAAAGGAAGCTTCTGTTTTGATTGGAGCTTGCTTCATTCAACAAGCAGAACATATCTTGATATGGAGGGAGAGTTAGACTTCACTTTAAAAAAAAAAACTACTTTGGAGAATAGGACAGAGTGTCAGCCTATATCTATTTCTTTTGACACACGGTTCACAGGGAAACTATTATTGCAGAGTTTTTCTGGTATTGGACAACCACTGTTTCATTAAGTGACTTCTGAGATCTGGACACCAAGGGGTTAGATGAGCTGTCAGAAATTTCATAGCAGCAGAAAATGGAAAGCTCTTATGGTTTTCTTTATTTCATATCACTAAATCCTATTACACACTGGTAACAACTCTCAGGGTAGAGCATTTCAAGGTTTTATTGTGTCCCTTAGTTGTTAGCCAACTGACCTTTGGTCCTAGGCTTTCTTGTTCCACCCAACTTAGTGTTTGTCATTCCCTAGGAAACATTCTGTAACTTTCAAATAGGGCTTTCATTTTTATTTCATTTTTTGATTCAAGTTTTAGATCTACACAGTATTTCTATGCACACCATTGTGTATCAGACTTTCATCCCATAGACCCTTATGCATATATTATTTTATTTCTTTGATTATTAGTAAGAATAATTTAAAAGTGCTTAAGATCTGTATTATATAATACTTGCTCCTTCTATGACATGTGACATTTATACAGGGCCTTCAGGTAAGTTCAGGCCCCTTTTGAAAGGCGTGCACTCTGGTCAGCCTGACCTTGGGCGTAGCCACTTGACAGTGTACAACACAATCTCTCGAGTTAAGTACTTCTCTTTAAAAACATAAAAAGTTTTTTTTATGTGAGTCTTGAAATGAAAGCTAAAGGAGGAGATGAAAATGACTCTATGGATTTAACTGATATTAAAGGTCATAATCACAAGGGTTATAATCTATATAGAAGTTAAAACTATTGACTTATTAGAAGCTATGAATTATTTCTTAAGATGTACTTGGACTGTGCTTCAAAAGCACATTTCTAAGTTCTCTAGCAAAGTTTACCCCTTCTCAGGAGTTCTCATATTCCACCACCACCACCACCACTTTTGCATGTACAAATAGCAGCTTTTAGTGAAGGTTGGGGAGTCAAGGTGGAGGATTTGAGTGAGAACCATGGAAACAACTTCAAATTACAATTTATTCATTAGCTCTTAAAACTCCTCTGTTGTCTCAACCTGCTGTTGTGCCATCCTCCTTCTTGTTCCTTGCTTCCTCATCTCCTCAGTTTACAGATGCCTGTGTCTCCATGGCAGAACACGTTATTGATTGTAATTGTTGCTTCATTTGTTTTGGCTCACTTAGGCACGACTAACATACTAGGTCAGATAAGTCTTTGTTGTGGGGCTTGATGTTGTGTTTTACAGGAGAGGGAGCATTATCCCTGCCTCCCAGCCACAAGTTGCCAGTAGCATCCTCTTGGTAGACACAACAACTCAAAAATATGTTTCCAGTCATCAGTGAATATCCTGCAAAGAGGTGAGAAGAAAAATCCATCACAGACCATAGCAGCTATCTTCAGGGTTTTCAACATGAATCTAAGATTTTTTTCTAAACAAAAGTACCTTCTGCTTTTGGAAGAAATTCTAGAACCAGTTGATGGAATGCTTTTTTCCCCATGCAGTTGCTTAAGTAAGACTTACTGATGAACACTGACAAAGACTGAGCTAAGTATTTTGTGTACATCATATCATTTAGCCACATATTGTTATCAGATATGATTTCAAACATACCCATGTAAATTCTAGGTTATTTAAATTAACATGAATGCATATATCAATACAGACACATGTGTCTTTAAATCCTGAAGTTATGTAAGCACTTTTCCAAGAGAGAGACTTGTATAAAAGATTTGTAATATTAGGAAGGGTGAGGTAGGGAGAGGGGTACACAAATGGAGAGAGGACAGGTGAGTGAATATAGTCATAACATTTAATGTACATATGTGAGAATGGAATTAGGTAAATTGAGGGGATGAGTAGAGTTGGAAGAGATGGGAGAGAAGGATGAAAGGGTGACATTGATCAAGACATTGATCAACACACTGAGAAGTTGAATGAAACCTCTTTGTATAACTAGCTAAAGATAACAAAAAATAAAACAAAAGGGACTTAACTAAACATCATGAAGGGGATCTTTCAGTTCTCTGGTGGATTACGTTACAGGATTGCTGAGGTAGGGTTTCCATTTCCCAGCCAATCCCTTGTACCAATGCCATCTGCTCCAACCTAAGCTGCTGGGTCTTGCACCGACTGCCTGCTCAGCCTTGCTCTGGGATGGACTCCAGCCCCCACCTTTGCCACTGGCTTCTGAGAGCAGAATCAACACAAATCGCATCTGTTGTCAATAACAAATCTGTTTTGGTAATAACAGACCTGATTTTTTTCTTTTTCTTTCTTTCTCTTATTTTGCCCCAAGGGCTTAGAGAATAAATAGAGCTCAAGGCAGGTCAGGGAGCAACTTAATGTTGAATATTTAATATTAATGATTTTTTTTTTAACATTCCTTCTTTTGCTGGGTACTTCTTTGCTGGCTGCTGTAGGAGAAAAACAATGTCCCTCAGGGTTCTTACTGGGACCCTAATTATAAAAGACACGAATAAGAGAAAAACAACAAGAAGTGTACTAACGTGTTTTTCGTAATTACATGCGAGGCACCCAGACAATGAATAGTTTTTCAAGAAGATAACTTTCAATTTTAGCTTAAAGGAACCATCAACAAAGAACAGAAAGTTTTACAGATAGGTCAGAAGATAGAAGAAAGACCGGGTCTGGGGGGGTGGGGTGGCAAATAAGTGTTATATGGCAGAAGTGACAATGTGTTCTTTCTATGATGAGGTGATAAAAAAAAGACTGCAGTTTCTCTGGTAACCTTACTTACTAAAGGGTAGTTAATAAAGACTGATAGTGCAAAGGCCTCTCATACCATCTCCAGAGGTGAAGGGTCTAAAGATCTTTTCACCAGTTAACCTTTGTCCTTCCTGGTAATGAAGGGGTCAGGCAAAGTTCTTCCGTCTTTGTAAATCTGTTACTGGGCGTTTAGGCAGAGAGCTTTCCTGCATTTGCTTCATAATTGCCTTCAACTTTCTCACACTGCTTCTGTCCTCCTCCAAGGTGTTTGCCACATAATTGGCCCTTGCTTTATCCAGCTTTCTTTTCCCCCTACCTGCCAGAACTAACCTTTAAGTGATAAAAACCTGTTATTACTCATGATCTGGTTTATTTTTCATATCAGAGCTCTTACGCTAACTGTAGACCACGGTGGCTTGTTTTGTCTTTGATTCATATCAAATTTAAAAACTCAGCCTTGTCACCTCTTGTGTTTCTGGTGCACGCTGCTTCCTACTGGGATGCTTCTCCTGCAGGGTTTTGGTATGAAAACACATTGGAAGGAGGTAAGGCCGGAAAGTTCATGCCTGCAAAGTAAGTGTTTCTCAGGGTATAGTTTAGCCACAGCTTCAGGCATAGGAGGAAGAGCTGGAAGGAGACTTGTAGATCTTGTTGGGCCTCCTTTATACATCTTACTTCACAAGCCAACACATGAATGTTCTAAGACTTTTTCCTGTCACACTATCAGATAAAGTGGAGGCATGATGACTATTTCTCTTTAAACATTCATGCTCATTCTCAGCAATCGTGGGTGATAAAAGAAATGGTAGCATTCTTATTTTATAGAGAAAAGGAGAAACCTCAGAAAATAACCAGTGCTTTAATAGTCATTATTTTAATTTTGCCTTCCTATATGCTCTCATATCATCTTCCTTTTTCACCAATGAGCCACATGTTTAATTTAATTACGGACAGTTTATAGATGAAGCAACTGATTCTGAGGAAAATTCAGTTGATTGGACAAAAGGGAGGGGATGATATAAGCAAATACACTTTCCAAAGTTTTTTCCTAATATTAGTCTATCGTATTTAAGAAAGACCACTGACAATAAAATTTAAATGTGAATTTGACCAACCTTTAAGTCAGGTGCCTAAAACTGTTTGCTAAAGGGATAAATGAAGCAGAGTGCTGGTGGTTCACACCTGTAATCCTAGCTACTCAGGAGGCTGAGATCTCAGGATAGCAGTTCAAAGTCAGCCCAGCAGACAAATCTGAGAGACTTTTACCTCCAATCAACCAGCAAAAAGCTAGAAGTGAAAATGTGGCTTTACTGTAGAGCATCAGCCTTGGGTGAAAAAGCTAAGTGACAGCACAAGGCCCTGAATTCAAACCCTAGCACTAGAGCACACACACACACACACACATACACACACACACACGATGAATAACTTATTCCCTGTAATTCTCACTAATTCCTTAGGAGATAGTCGTTTCTAGATCTGAAACCAAGTCTCGGAGAAGAGGAGTGTGACCTGTCCAAGGTTCCTCACCCAGGATTCAAATAAAATTCTTGACACCGAACCTTTTTCTTCCTTGGTATGTTGCTGTATCATCTACTGTGTTAATTATGTATGTATGTGCCTCATAGTCATTTGCTAAAGGGATCTTGCTAAGCTGCTGTTGTAAAGACAGAGCCTGTGTAATGGTTGTTCCTGGCCATGTACACCTGTCTAGTTGATTCTAGATGGGATTTTAACATGGAACATCATCTTTAGGAGAAATTGTACATGCGTGGCTTGGAAAGTTAATACTTGGAATAGGAGTCAGCATTCAAGATGGCCTCCCATGATTTCCTCCTTCTGGAGTTCATACGCTTGTGCAGCAGGCTCTGCACATGTCTCAGTTGATGGAAGTATTGTTCAGTCCTTTTCAAAATGAGGTTCTGAAAAGACTATGGTTTCTGTCCTGGGTACACTCCCTCAGATCCAAGATGAGCTGAGATCTTATCATGTTTTCTTAAACTTGCATTGAGACACCTCCCTTGCCCTACCCTATCCTCTGCCTCACCTCCTTCCGTCCTTGGATCTCTTAGTCTAGGGGAAGTTCATTATTAGGTTGTGAACAACCCTGTGGAGAGGATCTCAGAGCTAGGATCTGAAGTCTCTGGTCAATATCCAAGGAGAAATCAGTGTTAGAAACAACAACAACAACAACAACAACAACAACAACAACAACAACAACGATGTGAAGGAGACTGGAAGGGAATTTGTCAGCTCAGGTTTTGCCCTCCACTTTTTACAACTTCAATCTGATGCTGAGCCAGCTAAGCCATTTCTAGATTCCTGACAACAGTTCAGGCTGGGGCATTTGTGGTTTAAGACCAAAGTTTTTTCCTTGGAGAGTTGCAGATTACTATTCTGGGGCAAATTATCAGGAAATGAATCTGTTATGTCCTCTGACGTGAAGGACCTTCTGAGCTAAGGGATTGAATCGTATTGTACACTCACCTGTTTAATCCAAGGGAACACAGGATTTTTCTGAAGGGTAAAAATGAATGTTTTATAATCAGCACACTTTGTTCCCTGTGCTCTAACTCACACCCATCTGGGCTTTCCATGAGCTTTTATTTTTTCTAGGTGGAAGATACCTTGATTAAAAAAAACAAAGGAACCATCATCACTCTCATTCATTTCCTGTCAGAAAATGGCTTTTGTGTTTCAAAATACTGAACTTAGGGTGTGTGCCAGTGGGTCTGTCTCCCTTGAACTCTTAATTTGGTATGTTGGTTCACCCCCTGGACTCAATTAGTTTTTCTGTTTTCACTCGAGTGTCCAGTGAAATTAGAAAGTCCCTTCTGCCTCTGAAGGTGCTGCAAATCAATTGGGAATGGCCTGGGCCTGTGGTGAAGTCCCAGGGCAACTCTGAGAGTGTGAGGCAGGATGACTTTTCCCTTTCACTAGCTGCAGTTTGAGGGCCGAGACTGAACTTTATAGGCCTTAGGTCTCAGATTTGTTCCTAGACGTGGCCAATGAGCCAGTGTTGTCTAAAGAAACTCACTGTGCTTATTGTAGGGATTTCAGATCTGTTTCTGATACTTCAGACACAGGAGAGAAAAACAAGGGTGATTTCTTTTTTAAGGACGCCTCCTTCTGGATGGGAAGTAAAACAACATAGTCGTCAAAGTAGAAAGCAAAGACTTTCCCATTGCAATAACAACAACAACAACATAACGATTCTATGAAAGAATAAGAGAAAAGGACCAAACAGGAGACATGCTATTCTAATTAGAGCTTTCAGGCCAGGTAACACCCCAAAGTTGTCACCCTACAGGCCTCTTGCCAGCAGACCAGGTTTAGATTTATGACAGCTGAGCTCCATAAGATGTGATTGCACCTGTTTACATCAAGGGCTTCTTTCCCTTAATTTACGAGTTTGCCTGTGCACTAAATCATGAAAGCTTTCTGCACATTTTTCAATGAAAACATTTGACTTCCTTCCAATCAGAAGCACATAATGAGTAGACACACTCTTCTCTCTTCCAGCTGAGCCACTTAAATCTTCTTTTCTGTGTTCATTCTCTCGAAGACTCCTCTCTCATTTCTTCTCCATCTTTTTTTTTTTTTTTTTAAGTTTTGGTATCTAAAGTCATCCATCCACCCTAGTTTAATTGCTCAGTACCTTACTAAGTGTGTGAATTCTCTTGGGGGCACTTATGGGCTTCTTAATGCAGGGCTGAGTCTGGATGAATTTCAAGCGAGTGGATGATGCAGCTTGGCAGGGAATAAGGGAAGCCGCTTATTCTTTGGAGGTGCCAGGATGGTATCATCATCAGATCAGCAAATCTGAATCGTCTGGAACACTGGGGAATAAGCAATGTCTTGTTGATGATGTGGGTAGTATTGCAGAAGAAGTGCTAATTACTAAAGCATCTTAAATTTCTAAAGAATAGAAAGAATATCACTCCATGGGGGAATTGATTAGGAAAAAAAAAGCCAAAGAGTCATAGAACCTGCAATAGAAATACAGGCAGAGGAGAATATGAGGTAATGATCATTGTCATCTTATTTAAGGTGCTAGTATTCCTCTATGGCCAGAGCCATCACTACCACAGTTATGTGTGTCCACTATCTCAGGCACTGTGTTAACTACCTTACATATGCTCCCTCACTCTGGTGGTTTTCTTTCTTCTTTTATTTTTTTTCTTTTTTTGCCAGTCCTGCCTGGGCCTTGGACTCGGCCTGAGCACTGTCCTTGGCTTCTTTTTGCTCAAGGCTAGCACTCTGCCACTTGAGCCACAGCGCCACTTCTGGCCATTTTCTATATATGTGGTGCTTGGGAATCGAACCCAGGGCTTCATGTATACGAGGCAAGCACTCTTGCCACTAGGCCATATTCCCAGCCCAACCATGGTGGTTTTCTTTTCATGGTGCTAGTGAACCCAGGACCTTCATATGTGAGGCAACACTCTACCATTGAGCTAAGTCTCAAATCCCCTTATCTTGAATTTATGTATGTCAACTTGACATTGATCAAGATGCATAATACCAGTAAAGTGACACATTTGAATTGAAACACCTTTGTATAAATACTTAAAATTAATAAATACAATTATTATTATTATTTTCAAAAAGCCCACACAACTTTATGAAGAAGGTACTATAGTTCTTCTTATTCTACCTCTAAGGAAACAGATGATTAGAGAGAGCAATTTGTCTTAGGATCTCCAGACATGATATGATATAGCGCAGAACCTAAGCTTATATTTATCTGCCAAGGCTCATATTCTTAGTCGATATGTTAATATAAATATAGTCACCACAAATATATATGTGGATTCAATGTTAGAATTTATTTTGATTAGAAAGGATAACTTTCTTAACATATAAGCATGTGTTTTTGTACTTGTGTGCATTGTGCTGGTGACAGAGTACATTATAGAAATGGGCAATTGTCAAGTGTTTGTAGCTCATGCCTATAATCCTAGCTACTTAGGAGGATGAGATTTGAGGGTTGTGGTTCCAAGCTAGCCCAGGCAGAAAAGTCCATGAAATTCTTATCACTAATTAAATACCAGCAAAACATCCCCCAAACCAACCCAGAAGTGGAGCAGTGGCTCAAGTGGTAGAGCACTAGCCTTGAGCATAAAAGTTTGGGGACAGTGCCCAGACCTGAGTTCAAGCCCCACTTCCAGCATTAAGAAAAAAAAAAAAAAGGCTAAAAGAAAGAAAAAAAAGGAAAGGAAAGAAATGGACAGACAATACTGTTAACCTAAGCTTGGAAAGGCAGGCTCCATCAGTAGGAGTTAAGAATGCTGTCCCATACTATCCTGATACTAAGTTCTTAAGCTAACATCCTTGAGTCAGGTCATATTTGAATGGGAGAATGTCAGTGAACTGAAGGTATTGATTTTAGGAAAGTGATTCTGGCATTTGTTCTCAGTAGTTGCAAGGTGATTAGCTAGAATTTGGTCATATAGTAAGAGATGATGCTTCTTGCTGTGTGGAGGTCAGAAATCAGACTTAGAAGCAGGTCAAGCTAGGGGGTCTATGTATACTGCTAGCCAAACTCGAGTTGAAGGAATGGTGGCTCCAGGAGCAACTTTTAATTGCATTAATTATATTATTAATTTTCCAAATTAATGGATGCATCTTCGATACTTACATCATTGACTTTTTATTTGCTTTTTCTATCTTCATTACTTCAAGAAAAATTATTCCAGAAATGTCAATATGTATCATGTAACGCTGAGAAGCAAAAAAAGAAGTTTATAGCCAGAAAGAAGATGAGGCTGCCTTCTAGATTATTGGTGTATCTGTGTCCATTTTATTCTTCGTACAGCGCAAGAGAAAACATAGGAGTAAGAGCCATAGTAGTAAGAGTCTAACCTCTATGACAGTCATCAAGATATTCCTGCATATTCCAATTCTCTACTTCTAAGCACAAAGTAGGATCACATTTCCCCTTTCTCTTCTTGTAATATACGTCTATGTGTCTTATTTTAACCAATGAAACATCTGCAAAAGTGATGTGTCTCCTCCCACCTTCAAAGAACCAATGAGTGATTTGAATTCTTTCCTCTACCTGCCACAGTGATTATATAAGGGCCTGTCAACTTTCATCCCTTAGTATGAGAAATCTGGATCAGAGTCCCTAGATTATCTCTGAAATTTTTCATTTTTTTTAGGTTACCTTTATTTTTATCCTCTAATACCACTCTAGTCCTCAGAAATTCAATGCCACCCTAATTTGCATATCCACTCATTGACATTAGAGGTACACTGTGTCATTAATGGCATAAGGTAGAGATATTATTTTTATTTTATACTATCTTATTAAAATGATTTATTTTCTACTATTTTTATTTGTGTATCAATAAAAATAAAGATACTATCTCAGGGTTGAAAAACAATATGGGTAATACTGAAAAAATTGGAAACTGAAACACTACACCATCAGACTAGCACATGAAAATCCTCTGGATTATTCATATTGAAATTATTTTAAAGTATTTAAAATATTCTCTTCCCCCCCAACATAGCCCAGTAATTCTTCTGCATTGTACTTTTTAAGATTGTTCTTTGCGAAATTGACTGGAACTCTCTGGGAGCTGCCACTTCCAAGCAATGTTACTCTGAATGAGAGAGAAAGACATAGGCTGCGAGACTCTGGGAATCTGGAGTGCTGAGTGCTGCCCATAGCTCTGCTGGCATGTCACTGTGAGCCGGGGTGCGTCATCCTTCAAGAAATGCCATTCTTGCACAGCTTTCTCATGCTGACAGTTGATGGTTTTAAGTTCAATTAAAGGGAGTGGTGAGAAGAACGCAAGGTAAATCAATGGGAAGGGAACAGAAAATAGAAGGAAAAGACTGAGTGGAGTTGTGGGGAAAAGAGAGATGAAAATGAGAAGAAGGCAAAAAACAAACATTTATCAAGAACCTCCTATGTGCCAGTGATTATGAGTTCATGATTATGTGCTTAGGAGAAGCACTTTTTATGTATTTGTGCTCTCTAATTCAATTTCCATCCCATCCTCGTGAGACTGTGATTATTTCCTTTATTTTACAGAAGAGGAAAATGAGCTTAGAGTACAATTAGTCACTCACAGTCAGATTTCTAGGGAGAGGCTGAGCTGAGCTGGAGTTCCAAGCAAGGAGCAAAAAGAAGTGAATTTTTCCTTCCTTCAACTTTTGTCATTTTATGGGTGCTATGCATCTTGATCGATGCCAAGTTGGTATACATAAATTCAAGATGTGGGGATTTGAGACATAGCTCAGTGGTAGAATGTTTGCCTCACATGTGAAGGTTCTGCAGTCCTTTGTACCAGGCAGTGCTGTGTGGCAGGCAGGAGCTTTATGGCAATGTTACATGAGAATCACTCCCAGAAGGACATCTGAGCTGTGAAGACTGGGAATTGTCCTTTGGCAAGTTTGTGGTTTTGCCATTCTATACCTGCTCATTATTATTTTTTAAAATTGTTCTTACAAAGATGATGTACAGAGGGGTTACAGTTACATTAAGTCAGGTAAGGAGTATATTTCTTTTCAGGCAATGTCACCCCTTCCCTAGCTCTCTGCTCAAAAATTTAAAACTTAAAAGATGTCAGCAGCAATAATTTAGGGAGAAATTGTCCATTGGGCATGATACATTGATTCCAAAACAGTAGAACCTGGGGATTAGTAAACTTTGGCTTTGGATTGATTGGAGGTGGTCATTTGAAGCTCTCAAAGGCAAAAGTGACAGACTATAGGTATGTGCTAGTCCTGAATTTTCATGCCAGGCTTGGAAAATACAGGCAAATAAAAATCAAGAGGGAGAGAGAACAGGAGAGGGAGAGATAATGATGAGGCAGTGGGCAGGTTTTGTTTCCCAGTAAAGGCTACATTGCCAGAACACTGATTCTTAGTTTCTGAGTTTGGCTTAAAATCAAAAGTTGAATCAGGCATCTGCTTAATGAGTAAGAAAATATTGATTAAAAGCGCCAGACTCCCTTGGCTCTCCAGCTTGGAATCTCACTGCTTTGATAGCACAAATCAATATCCTCTAGTGAAGGTTTAAGCTCTGATTTGTGAAGTAGGAACTGCACCAGGGTCCAATAAGAACTGCCATCCAGCAGAGAAACTGCAGTGGGCACTGGCTTGAGGCAAGCACATTTACCATTTGGGCAGCTTTTATTCAGGGAGGGAAGCCCTGGGCCAGGACTCTCAGCAGCTTCATAAATGACCTCCTGCTGTAGGCTGACTAGGAAGGGATCAGGCTCCACATGTGAGTTTTTGTTACTTTATCCATGGGTGTGCATAGATCCTCATATAACATGAGCACCATGGACTACAGTGACAAGTTGAACTCTTTGGACTCTGCTTCATTTGTTGTGGGTCCATTGGCATCACACGTCCTTACCCTGACTTTTCTATTTGGTGGAGAGAGCCTAAAATTGAACAGATCTATTCTAGGGGTAGATGTGCACACATCTGTTTTGTTCTTGCTCCCTGGTAGTGAAGGTAAATTATTTTCTTAGGCTGGGAAATGAACACACATTTTGGAGTCAAAAAGACCTGCGAGTGTGAGGAAATTATTTAATCTTGTTGTGCTGTTTGTCTTGACTGTGAAGTGTTGCTAACAGTGGATTCCAGCTCCCACACTGTTGTAGATATTTAGTGGAGTGCTTCCATAAATTGAGCACTATTATAATTCTAATATTTATCCCATGTCACCAACGAACTTATTTACAGATGTGAATTCCACAGAATTTGTTGAGGTCTGGGTAAATCAAGGCCTCTTTTATTTATCTACTAGTTCCATTTCTGAATCTTAGACCCAAGTCCTGTTAACTAGCTCGAGGAGGGCCTCAACTCTATCTACTCTCACCAGGAATGTAAAACAGTCATAGAATGCCAGCTTTTCATTGGCTTCATGATTTTGGGGTCAAACGCTGTGGTGCTAATTTTTTATCTTAGAGGTGATGGATACATTTTGGTAATTATTTTTGGAGAGGTTATAAAAATGAGTAAAAAAGGAGTCCATAAAAGACAGTTAGATGGATAAAGGTACTTTATAAGATTTTTCAAAGCTTTTCAGGGTTTCCAGCGACCAAATCTACTTATAAAGCTTCCTTTCTTACCAAGAACAGCAGAGTTCTATGCATGTGCCAGGAAATAATCTGCCTCTAGCGACTACTTTTAGAAATTATGAGTATCTTCTTCCCATCTAGACATTGTAGGAAACCAAGATGGTGGCCCCACAGTCATTGCAAGTCTTTCCTAATCCTAAAGCCACAAAAGCAGAAAGACAGGCTGTGAGTATCCCTTACTTGTGGTGATTTAAGTCACCAGACTAGATGTGTGTGTGTGTGTGTGTGTGTGTGCACGTGCGCACATGCACGTGTGCGTGTGCACTAATGCTGGGGTTTGAACTCAGGGCCTAGACACTGTCCCTGAGCTCTATCTATCTATCTATCTATCTATCTATCTATCTATCTATCTATCTATCTATCTATCTATCTATCTATCTATGGCTCAAGGCTAGCACTCTACTACCTGAGTCATAGTTCCACTTTTGGCTTTTTGATAATTAATTGGAGATAAGATTGTCTCACAAGCTTTCTTGCTAGGGCTGGGTTTTGAACTGTGTGAGCCACCACCAGCACCTGACTCTGGATTCATTTGTTATAAGCAAAACCCTGATTTGGAAACAATGCAAATCCTCCTATACTGAGACTTTATCTTGTCCCTCCTTGTCCAAATTTTATAGAACCTTCTACATACCAACATAGTCTTTGAAGAATTTACAAATTGCTAAGTATTTGGTGGCCTCACATATTCTAGATCTGTGAGTACATCAATGATCTACTAAATCCTACAACATTATTGTCATACAATAATTTGAGGACAGAATGCTGGCTAGAGGCCACACACTTGAACAGACCTATTACAGCATTACATTGTCAGGATTCTCCAAAGAAAGAGCCCAACAGGATACAAGGAAATGTGCAATATTTGTTACAAAGATTGGGTCATGTGACTATAGAGGTTTAGAATTCCTCAGTTGTCTTCAAACCACAGACACAAGTGATATAGTTCAGTGATATGGTTGAGACTGATCCCAGTTCAAGTATATAGGCAAGAAGCAAAAAGAGGTGAATTCTTCCTTCCTTTGACTTTTGTTCAATTCATACTCTCAAAAGATTGGGTGATGCCTACCTATGGTGGGCAGGGCAGCTTAGTTTACTGAATCTACACAACCAAAGCTAACCTGGTTTTAAAACACCCTCACAGGTATTGCACTCAGAAAGAACTTCTAATTAGGCACCCTTTGTCCCAGACAACTGCCGTATAGAGTTAACCATCACAGGTATCTTAATGTCCTGATGTAAAGCATTTTTGTAAAGTCTTGTCTCTAAATATGTTATTACTGATATGGTTTCACCCAATTATAGGAAATCTTTTCCACTCACAAGGAGAACCAGGAAGGGGAACCTGGCATAAAGGGTATTGAGGTATCATAGTGTGGAAAGAGTTTACACTTCAATGGCAGAAACAAATCTTGAAACTGTCTGACAGTACAAGCTCTAATCAAATGTCACAAAGCTAATTAGTAAAAGGCCAAAGAACTTTAGCTAATGGGGAAAAAAAGTACCAACTTCTCAGTGAACAAAAACAACAAAATAAAATAAATAAAACACAGATCTCAGTCAAATTGGATTCTTCCTTTAGTTAATACTTAATGCAATGAGAAATTGACAGTGTCAATTTAAGCTGTATTCAGAAGCTGAGAACAGTGTATACTCAGAGATGAGTCACCCGAAAGTTTTAGAGATAAGGGAAGTCAGTAGAACATGAAGAACAGGAGGGTAAATGACCTCATTGAATGAATCATTGGATATGACTTGAGACATTTTCCTCAAAGATAAAGTTATTTCTCTTCAAATTCCAATGCAATAGTAATACATACACACATACACACACACATACACACGGTACAGAATCCTATTTATCTTCACAATATCCCCCCAGCTGGGGATTGTTATCCCCACTTTACAGATGAGGAACCAAGATATGGAGAAGTTAAGGGAGACTGCACAATGCACATCATATACTAAGTGTTAAGTTGACACAGAGTCCTGGGTGTGCTACAGTCTCCATAGCCAATGCTGAGATCAATGATGATTAGAAGCCACCAGTACAAAGTCTAGGATCTTTTTAGAATTCTAGTGAAGGAGTCATGAAATAATAAAACACTTGAGCTTTGCTTCATGTTAATTCCAAGTGGTGGAGAAAATAGTGCAAAAATGCATGAATGAGTGTGGTCATATATCCTCCTTAGTGAAATAAAAGAGATGGCCACATGGGCTCACGAGGTTCTCTTTAGCTTTGTATTGGTTTTAAATTGTGCCTTCTGTAAGAATGACAAGTGAATAGATACATAGCTGTATATTTTAAGGGCTGAACATTTACAGGTATTTCTGTATGACCTTTTCAGCATCTCATGCCTAATATCTTGTGATCAGATGAGTACAGGGAGGTGCAATGGTGAGTGCCATCACCTTTCTTCTATTTTCTCTTAAAGCTGTGGGCCACACTTGCCTTTTTCAAATATTATGGCATTTCTTCTGGTTTCCATATATGCAGATAGTCACACAGCCTCTGCCCTTTCTATTTGAAATCCTCAGCAGGCTATTCTGATCTTCACAGTTTGGCAATAGAGTTTCTAAGGAACATACAAAACACCCTGAAAGATTGGAAACAGATAGCAGGGGGCCATTGAATGAGATGGATTTAAAGAGCCAAGGCAGACACTGGCTGTTATTTAGAGACTAGACACAATGTGAAAGTGGGAATTGAAAAAGGAGGAAACAGAAACATCAGTTAAGCTCTTTAAGGGGAAAAAGAGCCCAAAGTACATCGTAAAGGATAAAATGTGAGCATTTATATCTTCATTAAGGAGTTTATTAATTAGAGTTGAGTTGTTAACTAGTTTATAGTTCCTTGGGACTAGGACAAACCTCTGAGAGGAGCCCAGGCAGAGAGCAGCCTGCCTGGATAATTGCCAGGGCCTGCCGTTGGGGGTTTGCTCTAACTTGGCAGACAATTTAATATCCAGCAGGTAGGTGAAGAGGCCTGGGATGCATTACCCATTAGCAAGGACAAATTCCCAGGCTCCTGGCCAGTTTTCCAAAGTGAGCTCCTTTCTTCTACTGGGAGTGAGACAAAACCAGAGTAGTTTTCCCCAGGACCTCCCAGATTGCTCCCAGATTTGAGGTGCTCAGGGCTTCTGTATCTCTAAGCCAAAGTGATACAGCTAGGCACCATGCCACTGTGGTCCATAATAGCAAAGAGTGTCTGTCTTTTTTGGTGTCAGATGGTGTCGGTGACGGTGGAGTGATTGCTCCACTGTGGATTGTTCCACTCCACTCCTTTTTGTTTCTCATTCTTAAGCATGTCTCTTTCTTCTGATCCCATACCTAGCCATTGGGCTTGATGATTCTGCTCATTTTCATTGGCTCCTGAATGTTTAGTTTTGCCTTAAGAAAGAGAAAGAACAGGTCAGGGTAGACTAGGATGAAAATACCCAAAAGCCCATATGTAAAGTGCTGGGAATAAAACATAATAAATGTGAGACCACATGTGAAGATAAATGTGTGTCATGCCTAAACATGATCAAATTAGTTTCTTCAGCATCTTTATCCTGGGCAAATACAATATACTGGAGAGTGGATTTGTCCTGTGGTTCTACACTTTGAAACTGCAAATACAGACTGCCATTCTTAAGACCTCACTCTGTGCCTCTGTGGAGCCATTACTTGGACCTGCACAGTCTTCAGATGGGCACATGCATGTCTGTGTGTGTGCACATGTGTGTAGATTCTAGGAAGTCATCAAACACACTAATGCACAATAAAATATCATTTGCTGAAAGTTGTGCTTCTTCTAGGAGTTATTTCTATGGCTCATAAAAAGGTAAGGGCTCAACCCAAAGAAATCCTCTCTAGTGGTATATATATCTATATACCTAGATATATAGGTATATATTTATATACACACATATATACATATATAGGTATATAGCTACACATAATGTATATCTACAGACACATAAACACCATATATATGTGTGTGTATATACACTCACACACAAACATGCACATATGTATCTCCACAGGAGTACAGGAGTATTGAATGTATTTTGGGGACTTTGTAGAAGTCATATGGTAAATTCTTTTGGTAGTTTTACTCCACTTCCATTTTACTTTCCTTTACAAAAAGGTTAAAAGATTAGAAACTACACTTCCAATATTGCTTTACAACCAGGACTGTGGGTAAGAAATTGATTTTTCATATTAGATGTACTTGTTCTAAGATATAAAAGATGGGAGAGAGGAGGAAGCCATTTTCCAACCCCTTTTCTCTCTCTCTGCTGGCAAGCATGGATGGGGGAGTGGAGCTGTTTTGGAAGCTCCTATTCTCCAACTTCTTGAGGATTGAGATACATTTATAACAGCCATGTCTCACTATTTCTTGCTTCCTGATTCTGGAGTCTAGTTAACATGGTGTGGTTTTGCATTTCTATTTTGAGTGAGAGACTTAGAGGTGGGTCAGTTTGCTAGTGTCCTGGGAGTCATTCCTATGGCCCACCTTAGAAGATGTTCCTTTTTTAGTCCTTCCATCAATTTTTTTTAAACTGAAATTTCTAGCATTACATGTCTATCTGCTCAAAATACCCACACAGGTTTCTATTTTTATTGTTAAATTTGGCTTTTATAGATTCTTTAAGGGGTTGATAAGATACTTATTCCTGAAGCTTTCTTACTTCCAAATCTAAATTTGACATGAAAATAAAGATGAAAACTAGGGCATTAAAAAAATGATGCTGGGGCACAAAGGTGGCTTTTGAAGAGAAGGCCAGGTAAGGATGGGTGTTAAGAGCCACACATGGTTCTGACCTGAGTCTGGCTCAGGAATAAGTTACTACTAGACTAGTTATTTCTTGCTGTAAATGCCATTACTGCTTTGTAGAGGGTTTGGGTTACTGCAGATTGCAATAGCAGCTGGCATATCTTAAAAATCTTTTGTTCAGCAGTTGTTGGTGGCTCACACCTATTATTACTTAGAAGACTGAGATCTGAGGATTGTGGTTTGAAGCCAGCTTGTGCAGGAAACTCCTTGAGAATCTTATCATTAATGAACTACTAATGAAGCCACAAGTGGAGGTGTGGTTCAAGTGGGAGAGTGCTAGCCTTGAAGTGCCTAGGCCCTGAGTTCAAGCCTCAGGACTAGCATATGCATGCATATGCGTGCACACACACACACACACACACACACACACACTTTTGTTCATAGAGACAAGAGCTTAGATAGGTGCTTTTTTTTTTTTTCTCTTTTCTTTTTTGGTACTGGGGATCAAACCCAGAACGTTGCTTTGCCACTGAGCTACATCCGAGCCCAAGATAGGTGCTTTGTATGAGTATTTGCCTGTTGACCTGGTCTTCTTTAATTGTTAATATAGACCAGACAGTGTAATGTAGTCATCTTTCTTAGTGGAGAATGCAATTTGGAGTGAGAATAATTGAATTGGTAATGGGAAGGTGGCAGCATTCTTTTGTGCCAAAATATTCATTTCTCCCATAACTGTTGAGTAAATGTAGCCATTAGCGCATGCATACAATCTTCCTTAATCCTTTGAGCATTCTGGCAGCAGGTAGCTACTTCTTGCTGAGAAACATATTTGAGTAAGATGAGCATTTTTAAAAGGAGCATGACTGTTCGCCATCTGGGGAGGCCAGAATGATTCTTCTGTGTTCAGAATACATTTAGGTAGGTGAGTTGGGGAGGAGGAGAGTGGTGATGTTGTGCTAATTCTGGCTGCCTACTGAATTCAGCTGTCCTAAGGGCAGCTGGGACGGAAGGGTCTCCCCTTCCACCAGTAGCTTAAAGGCAGAGCATCACCAAGGTGGGCTGTCTCTGAGATCTTCCTGACAAGAGGTAATCAAAGGTGGTATTTGTTTTTTACATTAAAAGCATCACTCTAAGATGGCCCTATAACCCTGTTTATATTTTTGTTTTTGTGTGTGGAGAAATAGACTCTTAAACATTTGCTCATTTTAAGGCAAACGTTCTTGCCTGCTCTGGGGGAAAAACAGTCCCATTCTCCTTTTAGTTATTTATTTTAAATTTCATTTAATTATCACTTTCTATATGTGCTGATTACTGTGCACCCAATACCAATTGTCACACAATTTTTGGAAGTAGATACTATTATTTTTTTCTTCTTTTAAAGTGGAAAAAAAATCCAAGAGGCAGAGAGACAAAAGAACCAACCCACCATTATGCATCTAGCAAGCCAACACTCAAAATCACACCCTATCTGCTTTGAGCCTGCTAGTTGGAAGCACTGAGCCATTGGCTGGCTGTGGTTGTTTTTCACTTGCCTTCTTTCCAAGGTAAGTACTGTTGCCTATGGCAGATTGCCTACCAGGGAGGCCAAGTGGAGGGGCTTGGGGTATGTAATGTAGCTTGTTCCCTGCTCTTCAGACTCTGTTCTGGTGTGCGGAGGCGTAAGATCCTTACCCAGTTTGAACACAGTGCTTCATAGGATTGGCAGCAGCCTCATTACCCAATGGACACCTGGTCCCCTTCTTTGCCATCCAGTCTTACACCTGTGGCTTCACTGATTACAAAGGCATGGGCAAAAATTCAACCTGATGAGTAACACTGGACTATACTCTTAATATTTCTTCATTATCTATGCAAAAACCTTTATTATACTTGAAACTACCTTCAGCATCTCATTTCCATGCCACAGAATTTAAGTTTCAATCTAACATTTCCAGCTCCTCTTACCTATGCTATAGAACTCATATTTTAATCCTTTCAACATCTTCATAACCTTTTTTTCCTCCTGGGAATCTTTTAAAGGTCCCTCTTAATTATAAAACTGCTCAAGGTTGAAAAGAAGAGTCACTATAAAAGTTAAACTATGGTAGTAATTACCCTATGAAACCCAACTACCTTTTACAGCATTGTTTTTACAGGGAAGTAGGTTCTAAGTTTCTTTTAAGGCTGTTCAGAGAGCTTTTTCCTCTAACCTAAGGTGTGGTTCCTGTCAGAAGGAGTGGAGACGGAGCCTAGTGAGACAGTGAGCTGGTTGCTAGGGAGGTGACTGGGTTTACCTGCAGTCAGTATTCATAGGCAGGTACACATTTTCTGAGTGCTTTTCCAAATCCATTTCGGCTGTTCTCCATTCAGTCCTTGATCTAGGCAACCAAACTGATCTTTATAAAAGGCAAGTATGATTCTGATTTTGACATTTGTTTTTTGACATGGCTTCTAATTGCTTTTAGAATAAGATTTTTTAAAAAAAAATTACTTATTTATTGTCAAAGTGATGCACGTAGGGGTTACAGTTTCATACGTAAGGCAGTGGGTACATTTCTTGTACAATTTGTTACCTCCTTCCTCATTTCCCTCCTCCCCTTCTCCCTTTCCCTCTCTCCCCATGAATTGTTCAATTGGTTTACACCAAATGGTTTTTTAAGTATTGCTTTTGGAGTCATTTGTTTTTTTATCCTTTGTCTCTCGATTTTGATATTCCCTTTCTCTTCCCTAGTTCTAATACCAGTTTATACAGTATCCAGGGTACTCGGATGAGATACAGTGATAGCGTGGGGACAACCACAGGAAGGGGATACAAGAGGATCATCAACAAAAAAAGCTACGGTTTCACATGGCATGTTGAAAGTAATTACAACAGTGATATAACATTCCTTTCCATAACATAGAGTTTATTTTACATAGCATTATCTTATGTGTTCATAAGGGTATAGCTATTGGGCTCTTGTGATCCTCTGCTGTGACTAGCCTAAACCTGTACTAATTATTCCCTATGAGGGAAACCATAGAGTCTATGTTATTTTGGGTCTGGCTCACTTCACTTAGTATAATTTTTACAGATACCCTGAAAACAATTCAAGAAGGAATAGGAGAAACACTTGGGCGCGTTGGCACAGGATGAAACTTCCTTAACAAAGGCCAAGAAATTCAATAAATCAAAGAAAGGTTGGACAAATGGGACTGCATCAAACTGCAGAGCTTCTGCAGGGCAAAGGATGTAGCTTGCAAAATAAACAGAAAGCCCACAGATTGGGAGAAGATCTTTACCAGCCATACAACAGACAAAGACCTCATGTGTAAAAATATATGCAGAACTCAAAAAATTAAATTCCTCCAAAACAAAACCTCGAAGAACCAACAGCCCCCTCAACAAGTGGGCTAAAGACCTGAAAAGAGGCTTTTCTGAAGAGGAAATGAGAATGGCCAAGAGACACATGGATAAGTGCTCTACATCACTGGCCATAAAAGAAATGCAAATCAAAACAACACTGAGATTCCACCTCACCCCAGTAAGAATGTCCATTATCAGGAAAACTAACAATAACAAATGCTGGAAGCATTTTTGTGGCCAAAAGGGAACCCTACTTCATTGTTGGTGGGAATGTAAACTGGTTCAGCCACTCTGGAAAACACTCAGAAGGCTAAACATAGAGCTCCCCTATGACCCAGCAGCCCCACTCTTGGGCATGTCCCCAAAAGACTACAAACAAGAACACACTAAAGCCACCAGCACAACAATGTTCATCGCAGTACAATTTGTCATTGTTAAAAAATGGAACCAACCCACATGCCCTTCAGTAGACGAATGGATCAGGAAAATGTGGTACATGTACACAATGGAATTTTATGCCTCGAACAGAAAGAATGACATTGCCCATTCGTAAGGAACTAGAATAAGATTCTTAAAGTGGCTCACAACCAGACTTTCCTCTGCCAAGCCTTTTGGGCTGCATCCTGACCCAGCTCCTTCTTTTCTTTGTATTTTAGTTTTCCTTTTTGTTACTTTTCTTGTTCTGAGCTCTCTCCCACTATAGTTTTATTTTTTAGCAATGTGCTTTTCCATTTACCTTTAATGTCCTATTGCTTTCTCTTACTGTGCCAATGGTCATTCATCCTTCAAATCTGCAAGTTAAATGTGACTTTCTCAGGAGAAAATAGTAAAAACATCAGGTAGCTTTCTTTTATAGCACTGATTACAAGTTAAAATTAAATGTACTTAATGTCTCTCTCTTCTAGGGCTATTATAGTCTCTGTTAGGTAGGGGCCATGTTTGCCTTACTTTTAAAAATAAATTCTGGCACCTAGTATAGTACCAAATAAGTATGTGTTGAATAAATCAGTGAGTCAGTAGAACTAAAGCATATGTGACTGCTTTCTTTCCCTACCTAGTTTTCAAATTTCTTGAAATTGAGTCATATTTTGGCTAACTTCCCATTTTCATTGCCATCCCAGATTCTCTTTCATCAGGTACCATATGACTCTTAAAGCTCCCTAAAGTATTTTTGTCTTGTATCCTTTATTTTTCTAATTGTTGCTTCATTTATAGCTTAGTAATCTTGCACTTAATGTAGCTCAAATGAGTTAGCTCAGGTCATATGACCAGACTGTGGATAAAACTTGGCATATTTACGAGGATACTTCTGATTGTAAGGAATAAAAATCAGTTTAAGCTTCTCTTCTGGCTTAAGAGAAAAAGTATTGCAAAGCATTTGGAGGTGTTTGAGGAATGAAAGAATGTGTTATAGTAGTCAGATCAATTCTGGAAACTTTTGGAACTGTAAATGAAAACCTGAAGTCTCTGGGAGTCCTCAGCCCATCTCATATCTGTTTCTTTCAGGGTACTGGCATCACTTGGTCAAACTTCTCCAGGTATAGGGGGCATGATTGTTAGTAGGGCTGCCATGGGGTGGGTATATATATAGTTTTCATCTGCCGTCTAAGGACCCAGATCACCACAGGCACCAAAGATGGTGTTTATTATGGAAAATTTCCAGCAGATGGCACTCAATGTCTCTCCTGAAAATCAGTCAATTTGAGGAACAGACACATTATCACAAAGGCTTCCTAGAAGGGTAACTGGGGACTCTGTCCTGTAGCATCTCTGAAGATATCTTTTCCTTAAATGTAACCAAGGGAGAAGGAGCAAACTTCTCCTATACACATCAGGAAAAGTAACATGGACATCCACTTTGGTGGACCTTGTTGGGAAAATGGAGGAGAACGGAAAAGGAATAGGCCAAACTTGATCATCAACAGGTGAGGACTGTTTATTGATGAACAGCGAGGGGCACAGACCTTCCTGCGTGTTTGGAGGTTGTGTGAGGGGGTGAATTTGGGACCGGGATTATATGGGGTCTGAGCAAGGAGGCAGGTTATTGGAAGCACCAGAGCCACTAGGTCTAGAAAGTTGGGGCTTTTCTGTTTGGCCCACAAAGGATTGTTTACAGCTGGGCCTAGGTGAGATGTCCTGCCTACATATCAAAGCAGGTTCACATATTGAGGTTCTGCCAGGTGTCTGTATGGGCCTGAGACAATAAGATGGGGGTCAATCCTTCACATTCTATCTTTGGATACATAGAAAGAATGGGCCTAGAAGGGGAGAGGCAAGTTCTTCAGACCTAACCAAGGTTGAATCTTGGATCCATTTCTGTGGCTGAGGTGAGGGCCATGTATCATTTGTCAGATAAAACAATCCACACACACACTTTGCTTCCCATTTATAAAATTCTGTCTGCTGACTACAAAATGTGTTGGGTCCCTTTGTAATCATCAGTGTGCTTACTATCCATCTAAAGTGGGGTGTGATAGCTCAGACTTGTAATACTAGCTACTCAGGAGGCTGAGATCAGGACAATGGCTTGAGGCCAGACCTGGAAACACAGTCACAAAACCACAGCTTTACCAATAAAAAACCATGGGCACTGGAAGGCGCCTATTATCCTTACTACACAGGGAGTATAATGAGGAGGGTCTAGGTTCAGATAGGTCTGGGAAAAAAGTGAGACTGTTTTAAGAAAATAACAAAGAGGCTGGGAATGTGGTTCAAGTAGCAGAGTACCTTTCTGGCGAGGCCCTGCATTCTAACCACAGCACTGCCAAGGAGGGAGGGGATGGAAGAGAGGGAAGAGGGTGAGGGAAAGAGAGAGAGAGAGAGAGAGAGAGAGGCTTTTTAAGTGGTCATCTAGCAATGGAGTCCAAGTGCTGGCAATTTGCCTCCTATGATTTGATTTTGTCCCACCCCAAAGTCCTCCCAGTATGATTGTATGTGGTAGCATTAAGAGGCGTGTTTGTCTAGCAAATTTCCTTTTAAAAAGCTAGTTGGGGGCTGGGAATATGGCCTAGTGGCAAGAGTGCTTGCCTCATATACATGAAGCCCTGGATTCGATTCCCCAGCACCACAAATATAGAAAATGGCCACAAGTGGCGCTGTGGCTCAAGTGGCAGAGTGCTAGCCTTGAGCAAAGAGAAGCCAGGGACAGTGCTCAGGCCCGGAGTCCAAGGCCCAGGACTGGCAAAAAAAAAAAAAAAAAAAAAAAAATCTAGTTGGATGCTATGTTTATTGCAACATCATAGCCAAGATATGGAATCAGCCCAGATGTCCCTCAGTGGCTGAATGGATCAAGAACATGTGGTATATAAACACAATGAAATCCTACTCTTCCATTAGAATGATATTGTACCATCTGTAAAGAAATGGAAAGACTTGGAAAAGACTGGTAAGTGAGGGCTGGGAAAGTGGCTTACTGGTACAGTGCTTGCCTTGTATACATGAAGCCCTGGGTTCAATTCCTCAGTATCACATAAACAGAAAAATCCAGAAGTGGTGCTGTGACTCAAGTGGTAGAATGCTAGCCTTGACCAAAAGAAGCTCAGAGACAGTGCCCAGGCCCTGAGCTCAAGCTCCAGGACTGGCAAAGCAAGAACAACAACAACAACAACAACAAACTGGTAAGTGAAATAACTCAGGCCCAGAGAGTCAAAGGATTCATATTTCCCTCATATGTGGAAGCTATATTTAGCTTATAAGTAAGCTGAAACAGGGGTAGATTCAAAGGAGAACTTAAATGGTGTAACACTTTAGAAAGACGAAGTCCAAGTTCAGCAGACTAAAACACCAGGAAAAGGGCTGCCTAGGCACTGAGTTCAAGCCCCAGGACTGGCAAAACAAACAAACAAAACCAAAACCAAAAACCCCATCAGAAAGTGGCTTCATGAAAGGAGTAGGGTCTAGTCAAGGGGAATGGGGTGGACAAATGAAAAGAAGAGGGGGAGAATGCTGTTCAGAATGCAATGTATATCCTACAAAATTAAGAAGAGTGAGGGAAGGGGTGGGCAGGGAAGGGATGGGTGACAATGTCTAAAGGGTGTCAATGATCAAGATATATTGTATCCATAAACTGCTTTGATAAATGACAACTCTTTTGTACAGCTACTTAAAGATAAAAAGCCGATCAAATGTTAGTATGTTAATCTTGAGTTTGTTTTGACAGGCTCTAGTGATTTATCAAATGCTAGAAATCTTAATGAATTGTAATGTTTGATGCTGGATCCTGCCTTTGCAGTTTCTTGTTTTCTAGAAACAATCTGTAGGGTTTTAAGCATTCTCCCATGGCCTCTGCTTTATAACTTCTTTGTCCCCGTTTCATGCAAAAGCCAAATTGGTCAAAGAGAATTCAGCTGCCCTCTGGTCCCTGGCTGCATCCCAGTTATTTTTCATTTTATGATGAGAAAGATTCTGATGTTTTCTCAGGGAGAAGTTCACAGTTCATACTGTGTAGCCTACATGGTCAGTCCTTCCCCATTTCTAGATAATTTGTGGGTATCCTCTCTCCTTGGCAGTAAAATAACTTTACCAGGAAGAGGACTCATCTTTAGTGGACTTGTAGTCAGGATGATATCTAACCCTCAGCAGCTTTGGATCACTAGCCAAAGACATAAGGGGATTTTGTTTTATTTATTTATTTATTTAGTTTTTTTTTTTTTTTTCCAGTCCTGGGGCTTGGACTCTGGCCCTGAGCACTGTCCCTGGCTTCTTTTGCTCAAGGCTAGCACTCTGCCACTTTAGCCACAGCGCCACTTCTGGCCATTTTCTATATATGTGGTGCTGTGGTGCAGGGGAATTGAACCCAGGGCTTCAAGTATACGAGGCAAGCACTCTTGCCACTAGGCCACATCCCCAGCCCCAGGGCTTTTGTTTTAATACCACTGTATATATATCTTATTTTTCCTATCCAATTTAACAAATGCTAACTTGGATTGAATTGCATTTTCCTCTTGCAGGACTATACTGAAGGCTATAAGAAGTATTTAGCATAATGTTAGTTTTCAATATTTTTATAGCAAACTACTAAATGTTATTTCAGTGTGTTTGCCCAGGCAGGATAGGTAATCATGAATATTTATTTCTCTATAGGGATGATTTCTACCTTCCCAGCTGGACGTTGAGTGTTTCTTGTTGCCTTTGCTTTACATTAACTGAGTCCAATCTATGTTTAAGGGTGTCCCACTTCTGCATACTAATTTCTGTACCAGCCACCTTCATATTGCTAAATCTCAGTAATGCAACTATAACTATATTAAGAAAGTAAAAGGGGAAGGAGGATTATTGGAAAGACCCTAGTTAATTTATTTAATAGCAACAGAGAGCTGTAAGTTCTAGAAATTTCTGTGATGGACCTGAGTTGACTGTATCTGTGTGTATCTACTATTTTGATACTTACTCTCTGTATGCTGCCTTCATTGCACACAGGAAACTCAGTTACATCTTTATCCTTTGCAATTAAAGCACAGAGTAGGAATCCTCCCTTCCTGCTTCAAGAGAAAAATACTAGAGGAGGACTCTTGGTACACTTGGTTTGGGCCAGCATTGGGGCTGAAGCATGGGTTGCTATAATTGGCTCAGGCAGGAATAACTTCCTTCTCTTGAGGCCCCCAGGGTTGGTGAGCAGAAAAAGAGGATTTTTACCATAAAAGATTACCATTCTCAGCACTCTGCTTGATTTTGACATCCTTACTAACTAAATAACATGGTCACAAACTCACTGACTTTTTTTTTAAGTGCTGAGACCTCTAATATCCTGTGCATATTAGAGTTGTAGTTGCTGAATAATTGTTTGTTTTGGGGTTTATGAATGGTGAAAAATAGATACCTCAAGGCCAGGCACTGGAGATTCACATCTTGAATCCTCGCTATTCAAGGGGTTGAGATCTGAGGATTTGGGTTTGAAGCCAGCATGGGCAGGAAAGTCTAGGAAACTCTTATCTCCAACTAGCCATCACAAAACCAGAATGGAATGGTGGCTCAAGGGGTAGAACATCATCTTTGAGAATGAAAAGCTAAAGGATCATGTCCAGGCACTGAGTTTAAGCCTCAGTACCAGCACATAAAAGATACCTCAGTATTTGTTATTTCAAAAACCACACATGAGGAATTAATTATTTCCTGTTAGTAGCAAAAACTAAAAAAAAGCCATTATCTATTATTCTGAGAGACAGCCAGCTCTCCTTTAAAGATATTGCCAATTTTTTCTGCTGGTCTCATTCTTCCAGTTTTGGAAAACTAGTCACGTTCTGCCCAAATTATGCTTTTGATGAATGTGGTCTCTGGATATTCAGCTGGGACAGTGATCTACAGAGACAGTAGTTGAAATGGCCAATCACAGGAGCCTCTAAATCACGCCTGAGTGCAGGTGTGTGATTAACAGCAGGTGCTGGAGATGTCAGAGCTGGGAAATTGGAGTCTTCCTTTCTCCTCACCTTAGAGATGCTTTAGATTTCCTTGGAACTGAAATTTCTGCAGAAAGACAAACTTTGTCACAAGCAGCTGCTCACTGGTTACAAAAGATGGGCTATTTTAAAGGAGAACGACTTTTCTTTTTATTTATTTTTATTATTATCTTTAAGTAGTTGGACAAAAGGGGAGTTACTTTTGAAAACATGTATTTTCTGTCCTACAGCTTGCAGTGACCCATTTGAGACCAGGGACCAGAGCTTGTATTTCCTTATATACTCACTCTTCCTTGGTCACCTTTATCTCCCTAGAAGGGTGTCTGGCTAGGGTTAGAGGGTCCTATGAAGGCAGATAAAGTCATGAGATGTGGCTTTAAAAATGGGCATTGAAGGCTGCTCAGTTTAAGTGAATGAAAAACTGTGTTATGGCTCTGTTTCTGATTGTAATTTTTTTGAGGCAGGAATACTTATTATGTCAACAAGTATTTTGTTGAGTGACTGATAGGGGCTCAAATCTGGTATTAAACAGAGAGATAAAAATCTTTACTCCTACAATATTCATTTTAGTAGAGAATATAGAATACAGATGAGACAATAAACAAGGTAAGTATAGATGATCTCAAATCTCAGAAAGGAAAAGAGATATAGTAGAGACTAACACAGGTGGGCTCTCTCTGTGTGTGTGTGTGTGTGTGTGTGTGTGCATGTGTGTGCACATGTGTGCACATGTGCTGGTATAGACCCTTGAATTTAGGGCTTTTCATTCATGACTAGTGATCTACAACTGAAGTGCATATCCAGTTCTGAGATTTTTGTGTGCATTTTTTATTGCTATTGTAAAGGTGATGTACAGAGGGGTTACAGTTACATGAGTACATTTCTTTTTGAATGGTATCACCACTTCCCTCATGTTCTTCCAATTTTTCCCTCGTCCTCCCCACAAGTTGTATAGCTCATTTTCAACATAGCCAGTTCTGATTTTTTTCCCCACTGACTACTGGAGATAACAGTTTCTTGGTTTTTGTCTGCCCCAGCTGCTTTTGAACCTTAAATATCAAATCTCAGTATTCTAGGTGTCAAGAGTTAAAGGTGTGAGCTACTGGCAGTCACTCTGAGGAAGCCTTTAAGATAGGGAAGAAAGAGGTAATATTGCATGAGCCAGGAACCTTAGCCTTGTTTCATCTGTGTGTCCTAAGCATAGTCACATGACTTCTCTGATTCTCATTTGAAAAATGGAGAAAAAAAAAGAAAAATGGGATCATGTACCTACTTTATAAGTTGAGGTAAGCTTTATGTCAAAATATTATTATCTAGTGTATATAATGCATATACAGTAAGTACTTATATAATGCATGATGAAAACTGACAATAAAATATTCTTGCCATTGTCCTTGGGCTGCAACAAAAATTTGAATACCTTTTATTGGTCTAAATTTCTGATTTTTGTGGTTCAATCTGATTTTTCTTAAAAATTAAGGAAGAAAAGAACCCCCCTCTGATTACTTTCCAGGTGTCAATGGCTTTCGGTGAAATCCAAGTTGGGTAATTGTCATTTCTATCTAACTTTATAGTTGTCTTCTCTGAGTGTCTTTAAATACAAAGAAACAGCCATAATTCTTACAAAATTCAAAATTTGTTACCCAGGGGTATGCTTAATGTCTCCCATCTCAAAATGCAATTATGTTTTTAAGAATAGAGTTGGCTAAGGGAAGCCTTGGCTGATTAAAAAAAATCCGAATCAACAATTAAATCAACAATCACTCTCAATTTAATTCTTTGCGTATAGTCTCAGGTGTGGATGTAGCAAGCCAAAGCATTTGTGGGACGAGCAATCAGATTTTCTATTTGCTAGATTGAATTGTGTCTTTTCACATAGCCATTCACAGGTCCTGAAGTATGTACAGTGTCACCTCCACCGGTGGCAGAGCTAAAATACTTAATCCCAGGGTCTGCAAGGTAGAAGCACACTGTAGACTACAAGGCCATCTACTCTGATCCAGATCTTGTCACTTCTTTACTGTGCATCTCCATCCCTATCCCTTGCAATTTCTTTATGCATTCTCTGTCTAAAGATGTTACCTAGATCAACTCCACAGGAACTAAAACCTACCTTAAAGTCCCTTCTTTGGTTTCAAAGCTTTATCCTTAGAAGAACCTTTGCTTAAATGTTTGTGTCTGGAAGATGTTGCAAAAGAATGAATCTCACTGGTCAATGCACTACAGTTAGAGGCTAAGGGTGCCAACTCCTACCCTTTCCTTTACACTATTGTACCTGAGTTATCACCAATTAAAACCAGACAATCTGAGCCATATGAATTTGAATTGTAGTTTCATTAGTTGGTAAATAACTGTTACTGCCCCCCGCCCCCCCCCCCCCCCCGCCACCTCAGTTTAGTTGTTGAGGCTTTGTTGAAGATATCACTTACATCAGAAGTACAAATTGGGCTTCATACTCCTCCTACTTTTGCAGGATTTGGGGGAGCTGGGTAACAGTTAAGATCCGTGTCACTTACCCACTTACTTAATCATGGCTGTGGATTCTGGGACTAGCAGCATTCTGTCACTCTAACAAAATACAACATGAGTAACTTCTACAGAAGAAAAGTTTATTTCGGCTCCCTCTTTTGAAGGTTCTAGCAAAACTTTAGGCAGATACATTGCTTCAAACTTTTGGTGGACATACCAGATTGCAGTGACAGGGTGTGGGTGTGGCAGTGCACGCAGCTTATATTACACACTAGAGAGCAAAGAGAAACAGAAAAGCTTTATTGCTCTACCACTTGAGCCACAACTCTGCTTCCAGCTTTTTGCTGGTTAATTGGAGCTAAGAGTCTCATGAATTTTCTTTTTTTCCTCACTTTTTTCCCCCTTTATTGTCAAGGTGAAGAACAGAGGGGTTACAGTTTCATATATAAGGAAGTGAGTACATTTCTTGTTCAACTTGTTACCTCCTCCCTCATCCCCCTCCCCCCCCCATGAGTTGTAGTTGGTTTACACCAAATGCATTTGTAAGTATTGCTTTTGGAATTGTTTGCTTTTTTATCCTTTGTCTCTGGATTTTGATATTCCCTTTCCCTTCCCTAGTTCTAATACACATATATACAGTATCCAGGGTACTCAGATGAGATACAGTGACAGAGTGGGGACAACCACAGTAAGGGAATACAAGTCTCATGGATTTTCTTGCCCAGGCGTGGCTTTGAACTATGATCCTCAGATCTCAGCTTCCTGAGTAGCTGGCATTACAGTTGTGAGTTACTGGTACCTGGTAGGATTTTGTTTTGTTTTGTTTTTTCTTTTTTGATAGGGAAAGGAAATAGTGATCAATCATCATTTTCACCTGTCGACATCCTGCCATATGTATACAGGCAATTTGATGAAATCTGTTCAATGCCTCTTCTCTCATGCTTTCCTACCCATGTTTCCAAAAGTAACTCGCAACTTGCCAAACCTTCCTAGTCTGAATTTGATAGCCGTATAATCTTTCCTTATATTCTAACATGTGAGGTTGCATAGGCCATTTCTTTATCATTATTTTATTTCTAGAAGTATTCAAGCTCAGTGAAATGGAGAGAGCCTCTAAAAGAGCAGTACAAGGTCCTAATTTTCTATCCAGCACTCCTCCAAATGCTGACACATCATCCCTTGTAATACTGATAGCTTGTCTTCCTTTCTTTTTTGTTGGTTGTGGGGCTTGAACTCTGGGCCTGGGCACTGTCCCTGAGCTCTTCAGCTCAAGGCTACCACTTTGAGCTACAGCATCACTTCTGGTTTTCTGGTGGTTAATTGGAGATGAGTCTCTTGGACTTTACTGCCCAGGCTGGCTTTAAACCTTGATCCTCAGATCTAGTCTCCAGAGTAGCATTACAGGTATGAGCCACTGGCAGCTGGCTCTCTTCCTTTTTAAATAACTACCTTACAACAGCATTAGATGCATACCTTATAAGAGAACAAAGAAAAATACCCGTAATTCCTCCAGCAGAGTTGCCTTTCTTTTTGCTATAGTGTTTCCCTCTAGTTTCTATTGTACACTTGTTAAATTGATGTGTTTTTAACATGATAACCTTTCCAGGCAAGCAAATAGCCATGGCAATGTAATGAAGGTAAGGTTTATTAGAGAAATCTCAACTTCTGATTTTCTTTCTTTGGGCCATCATGGTGGTGATAGCGATTGGATTATTCACAGATTTCTTTCTGTTTTAATATAGTGCTTATGTGGTGGAAATTATTTTATTTTGATTTTACTCTAGGGCTTTTAGAATTAGATTTTGCTGAAGTCAGCTTCGATTTAACGCTTGTATGCATTACAGGTATTAGGAAAAAAAAAATCCCATTCACCCCACAGTCTTTGGCACACTAGCAAACTAATTAAAGCTACCCAGCAAGGTAAATCCATTTTCAATTACCAGCAACACAGTGAATTTTTTAAGCGCAAACTTTCCCAATACTTGAGGAAAACAAAACCCAATATATCATATACGATGTTTGACATTCACGCCAAGTGGGCTCTCAGATGTATAAACATTTCAGTATCTTTGCATGGCAAAGAAGACCGTGTATTATCTCAGATGGCTAAAGTTAGTGGCTATTGAGCCCAAGGACATGAGTTTGAATGGTGAGTAGAAAATTTCTTTCCTCTGTGTTTTGATCATATGAATCTGTCAGTATTTAATGAATGCCAAGTAATATCACATAGAAAAAAACTTAATGTCATTTTTTTCTTACAATGTAATTTTAAAATTCTGGGCCATTAATCAAGCAAAAGCATGTGGGGCTAAATTGCCGTGAATGTTTGAAAAGAAGTGTTTTTGGGGTACTCTGAGCTCTGATACTGTGCAGAGACCCCTCCTCGCATTACTTCATGCCACGCAGTAATCACCCAGCCCATGGGCAGTCTGGTCACCACCCAAACTGGGCATCCCAGGTCTCCATCCTTCCTCCTCTTATTGGAACCCCGCAAGTTGCTTCCACTGGCTAGGAGGGGAATACCAGTCCCCTGGCTTTGAGCAGAGCCTCACTGCCAGTGACTCTGAGGAAAGGGCCACAGGGATGAACAGGCACTGATTTTCCATGGCCAGATGCACAGAGGCTTCACAGTTCTGGGCAGTTTCCAACAGCACAAGGTCTCCAGCTACAGGAAGTCTACAAGCACTGGTGATCCCCTAGACTGGCTCCCTGGGATTGCCCCTTATGCCCTTTATTTGTGTTCCAGTGGCATGACATAGGCATAGTCCTGGGCATTGTCCATTGGGCTTGGAGGAGTCAGTAGCTGGGTGACCTAATTCTCTGGCTGAGGTTCACCTGGACTGTGGCACAATACTCAAATTATCCCTATCCCCTCTCTCTCCCTTTTTGTGTCAGTACATAGCTAAAACAACAACAACAACCAACTACCAGGGTTTGAACTCAGGGCCTTGTGTTTGCTAGGTGTGGGTTTTCCTGCCAAGCCCATGGCTTCAGCCCCTCCCCCCTTTTTTGCACTGGTTATTTTTGAGATAAGTCTCATTTCTTATGAAGGCATGTACCTGGATCACAATCTACCTATTTTAAGCTTCTTGTCATGGCTGGGATGAGAGGTGTCGGTGTGATGCTTAGATTCTTCCATTGGAATGGAGTCTTGTATGCTTTGTTGTCCAGACTGGACTAGAACAGTGGTCTTCCCAGCCTCAGCCTCCCACATGGTTGGGTGACAGTTGCCTGCTGTTTCACCAACTGTGTGTCAGGAACTGTTCTGCCAGGGCTGACTTTAAACCATGAGCTTTCCAGTCTCAGCCTTTTGAGTAGCTAGGATTATAGATGCAGAAGCCACTGGCACATAGCTGAGTGTGTGTGTGTGTCTTTTAAAAACAGAATTTAATTTGAGACTTAGGTTATACCTTGGTGTGAGTAGCTATAATAAAATATCTGCACGGGCAATTTATAAATGATAGAAACATATTCTTTGTAGTTCTAGAGGCTTCCCCAGTGGCTTGATGTCTGAAGAAGGCCCAGTCCATAGATAATACTTATTGAGGTGTTCCAACATGTAGAAAGGAGGGAAAGGGGAAAAATACTTAATATCATATCTTTACTTGACAGAAGGGGAAAGACTAAGATTCTTTCTAAAGTCCTTGGTGCCCTCTATGCAGGCTCTACCATGACCTCCTCAATCTCAGCCTTCCACGTGAGAAGCATAGACATATCATCTTTTCCTGAGGGCTCATCTCTTAATCGTTTCACAGTACTGATTATGTTCTACAAGTGAATTTTGGGGGGCACATTAGGCTAAAGCAGCCAGCTATCTTCAGATATTTTCACTTCACTCAGAAGAGTTATCTGGCATCTAGAAGAAAAGACAAAAAACCCCCCACAAAACACACACACACACAAACCCCAACAACAAAACCAAACCCAAACTAATGCCTGCTCTGTAGTGATTGAAAATGTTAAAACATCACACACTACAGTTGCTATCAAGCTGTTTAAAATCATAAAGTAGACCTTTTCAGGGGGAATACCTAGACAGAAACTATTTGGAAAAATCACCAGTCTGGCTCGCATCTACAGTAAATATCAAAATCATAAGAATTATAGTTGCACTCAGATCTGGATGACCTTAGTGTCCTGCTGTGTCTCCACTAGACTTAATTTCTGGCAATACAATCTTTTCTGAGGTACTTCACAACAGGAGAGCCTACTTAAGATGGGAGAGAGAATGCAGGCAATTCCCTTAGCTCTACATATTTTATTGGACATTTATTTAATTATGCCCTACGATAGCCTCTGTGCTAGACTCCTGTGATACCAACTTGAAAGTTATCTTTTTCTTGCAAAGGAATTTACAGTGTAGTGGAGAAGACAGATGAACAGACCAAAAGTTGCAATTGGAGGGGTAATGGGAGTTTTTAAGTAGGTCATAAAACTGTCAAGGTTAAAAAAATAAAAATCTCCAAGCTTGCATCTTAAAGAAGGAAGAGA
The DNA here is from genome assembly GCF_023159225.1 of Perognathus longimembris pacificus. Lineage (NCBI taxonomy): Eukaryota > Metazoa > Chordata > Mammalia > Rodentia > Heteromyidae > Perognathus > Perognathus longimembris. The sequence goes on from NC_063162.1 coordinate 41,110,888, forward strand.
AAGAAAGTAGGTAGAAAAGAGTTATTTCCAGGTCAAGGGAATAGTATATGAAAATCTTAGGAGGAAGCTGAGGTTATGTGTCAGAGGGACACAGGGAAGCACGGGGAGGTCTTGTGTGGCTGTGTCAATTTGGGTTTAGGATTTGTGCTGGCAGTGTTTGGCAGAAACAGATTAGGGACAGACTTAATTTAGTATGGTGATGTCTTTGTCTATGATGCAAGAAGGAGAGTGATTGAAAGATTGTAAGAAAACAGAAGACTGCATTACATGCAGATTTTTCTCATGTAGAAACAATCCTATAACCTGCTTAGAAGGGAGAATCAAACAGGAGTTATAGCAGAAGTGAAGGAGCTCTGTAGTGACCTAAGAAAAGATTCAGCAATGAGCTCCTGGTCTAGAGTTTCTGACAAATGGGGATGCTTACAGAGAGATAAGAGTAGAGAGATGACCTAGACAAATGGCAGTGAGAGATACCTATTCTGGTCATCTTGTGGGGAAAGATGAAGTTGAGTAGTTTTGACTAGAATATAGTAATTTAGGTTTTGAATTATGTGAGTTGCCTATGGAAGATATAGGTAACATTCAGAAGGAAGTTAAGTCACTTTATCAGTTTTATACATTTATTGAACATCTGCAATGAGCACGGTAGGGAGGTCTACTATATAGGTCTACTATAAAAACAAAACCAATAAATCTATATCTGGATTCAGACGGGAGGAAAAAGAACTGGAAAGAAGATATTATAAGTAAATTATCAGGTGGATTAGGCAGTAATGTATATTAAAGTGAAGAAAGTAATGTGTGGAGTTTGAAATTGGGGTTGGATAGAAGCATGATGTTCCATATGAACGAGTGGACAAGGCAAGTCTTATCATGCAGGTGAAATTGGAGCCAAATCCAGAGCCAGGAAATTATTCAGGCTATATCTAGAGGAAAAGTGTCTCACTGTAAGGCCTAGAAGAAGGATTCCTTTGTTTAGTGAATGAGGCAATGGGATTGGACCAAGTAGGAGAGTGGGAAGAGAGGAGGAAAGGGAAGGAAGGAGGTACCCAGGCCAGGTAGAGGCTTGTCAGCTGTTGTTAGTTTTTGGTTTTTTAAATTTAGAAATGAAAATGTTTGGATGGTTTAGAGTAAAGGATGACATGCTCTTATTTAAGATCTTTTCACGAGATTGGTGTAGTTGTTGAGTAGAAGTAGGGAGATAACTCAGAGTTTATGGTTGGAGTTCATATTCGATTAGACATGGTGATAGTGAGTGTGGGTGGTAAGAGTGTGGTGGTGCACATTTGCAATTCTAGCTCTTGAGATGCTAAGGTAGGAGGTTTAAGTTCCAGGCCAGCCTGGATTATAAAAAAATGATTTTTCACATATTTAGAAATATTTGCCAGTAGATTGAACGGTAAAACCATGTGGAGATGACAGAGAGGACTCCACGGGGGTGCCATCTTGACCTGGAGAAAGATTTTGGCTTTGTCAAGGCATCCTGGGTTATTAAAACCATGGAACCAGATGGTTGGCATAATATCCATAGAGGAGGGAAAGGATGGAAAAGTGGGTGTGGGGGACACCAGACTCCTCAGTACATTTGGTTGAGATCTCAGCTGTCCATCTGGACATCTGGAGGAAATTCTCACACTATCATCTCAGACCATTTCAGAGATGAAATGTAGATGGATTTAAAACAGTATTAAAATCAAAATGATGATGATTTAGGAAAAAAATAATGGATCCTATTTATAATCTGAAGACTTGAAGGATATCTTAGACTTAAAAAAACTTAAAATTAAGTTCCAAAAAATGGAACTTAATTGATATTACACAAACCTTTTATTGAAAAATGACAAATTAAATTGAAAGACTTCAAACATTTCATAAAAACTTGGAAAGTGAATTGAGAAGGCAGACACTGGGAACATACAAAACACAAATCTCACAAATGGATAGTGTGCAAAATATATGAAGTCTATACAACTCCACAATTAAAATACTCACCTACCCAAGAAAACACAGGTACAATATTTGAACAATTCCTTTATAAGAGATGTCCACACATGGCTAGTAAACACATACCAAAGTGTCCAGCATCGGTAGTCATCAGAAAAAGGAAAATTTAAACCACAGTGAGCTATCGTTGCATGCTCCCAGATGGATAAAGTTTGGAAAATCTGATAACACCAAATGTCAGCTGGGATGTGGAGCACCTGGAACTCTCCTAAACTGCAATAGAAAAATACTGAATGGTATAACTACCAGGAGACTTCATGCCGTGTCTCATAAAACTAAACATATGCCCATCCTGACTCCACAGTTTTATCCCTTTATTTACTTAAGAGAATGAAAATATGTGTACACAGAAAGTCCTGTACCAGAATGCTCACGGCAGCTTTATTCATCACAGGCAAAAGTTGGGAACATTTTTGTCTATGAGAAAATGGAAAACAAATTGTAGTGCATCTGCACTACCCAGCCAGAAAAAGGAGCAGATCTTGACAACAGTGTTGGGGGCTGGGGGGAGGGCGAGGAAGGATCCTCACACAAAGAATTCTCCTGTGTTGCTGTGCTAGGAAGAGGCTAGCAAGACCCGAGCTAGCCAGACGTGGAGATGGTATATGTAGGTTGGGAAGGGAGTTTGCTGGCCCTCAGTCACAAGCTGACCAGAGACTTGGCTTCCAAGGGGCCAGGCCAGACCTCTGCTTACCTCAAAGGGTTTTTTTTTCTAAAGGGCATTACTGTTCTTTCCCTGTTCTGTCTGCTTGCTCCAGATTTAGTATATTGTTTGACCAGTTGAGCTCAACAATAGCCATCAAACCACAAATGGAAATGCTGAGTGACACTTTGGTTAGAGGGGTATCACAAGTGTATATGACATGAAACCTATAGCCAACAAGGAGGGAGCAAAGGGTCAAGGTGCTGCACCGAGGTGCTGGACCTCTGCCTTTTTTCTTTCTCCTTGAAGAAACATTTGTAGTCTGATTGCTCTTTTTTCACTTATCTCATTAAAATGAGCAGATATAGTAGTAAATGTTGAAAGAAGATAAAGACATCAAGTGCATTTTATGGTAAGTAGAATTCTAAGATGGCCCCTGACCTTCTTGTTCCTTGGTGTAAACTACCTGGATCATTCTTCTCTCCTTGGACCTAGGAATTTGCTGCTTATCATTCTTTGCTATTATGCTACCCTTCAGGCATAAGAGAAATTATTCTAGTATTCTAGGTGAGCCTGGCCTAACCAGGTGAGCAGCAGACAATTTCCTGCTGGCCTGGAAGCAACAAATAGCCACCTTTCGAAGGGCCTGTACCAGGTAGCTGGGACTCACTCGCACCTTCTGGGAGCTGAATGCAGCCCCCTGGTTGACATCTCATCAGAAAATGTGGCCCCTGTCTTCCAACTGCAAAAAGCAGAATTCAGCCACTAACTTGAACGAATCTGAGGATTAGAGGATTCTGAGCTCCAGGTGGGGATGAAGCTCTCATTGAAACTCCAATGTCAGTTCTGTGAACCCTTAAGTAAAATGTCCAGCTGTTTGTGTGCTCATCGGATTCCTGGAAACAGCATATCTTTTAAGCTACTTCATTTGTGGTACCGTATTTTGGTACGTAGGAATTGGCAATGAATCTATTCACTTATCTATGAGAAGAGTTTTAGATCAGGGAATGTTACTAGAAGCAAGTCAAGAGGCTAGCAGGAGGGTAGTGTTTGAACCAGCACCTTTGGAAACTGAGCCACAGGGAGACTTGCAGGAGCCAGGGATGTCTCCTTAGGGGAGCTAAGAGGAAGGGTTTGTTTTCAGGTACAAGCTAGTGTGTGTCAGTCAGACATGGAACTACATTTTCTCAGTGTCACAGTGATACTGTGCTTTTAGATGGGATGAAAGCTCTAATGCCAGATTCCATTGGCTTTTGTCTGTAATCCTCACCACTCAGGAGCCAGACATTGAGAGGCCAGCCTGGGAAAAAAGTTGGTAAGAGCCCATCTCATCCAATTGTTGGATGTGGTAGCTTTGCTTGTCACCCCGGCTATATAGGAGGTTAAAATCAGGAGGATTCTGAGTCCAGGCTAGTCTGGGCAAAAAGTCTATGAGGTTCTAGCTCCCCAGAAAAAGCTGGGAATGTTGATGCAAGTCTGTCATTGTTGTCTGGGCAGGTCAAGGAAAAAACCAAAACAGGATTGCATCTTAAAAATAAACAATTAATACATATTTACCCTGTGGTTTGATCTCTGGTGGTCTTCTAACTTGTGGAAAAGTCTCCTGTGCAAATTCTAAAAGGTTTGATCCATGAATTCCAAACATACCCCTGGGATTCATCTGCTGGTGACAATAAATGTACTTTCAAGACAATAAGAACTATTAGGGGGCTGGGGATATAGCCTAGTGGCAAGAGTGCCTGCCTCGGATACACGAGGCCCTAGGTTCGATTCCCCAGCACCACATATACAGAAAACGGCCAGAAGCGGCGCTGTGGCTCAAGTGGCAGAGTGCTAGCCTTGAGCGGGAAGAAGCCAGGGACAGTGCTCAGGCCCTGAGTCCAAGGCCCAGGACTAGCCAAAAAAAAAAAAAAAGAACTATTAGGGGCTGCTGGGGCTGCCTGATCTCTTGAAATCTATGCATCCACATCACAACAGAGCCTGGGTCGTGTGTGTGTGTGTGTGTGTGTGTGTGTGTGTGTGTGTGTGTATACTATTAGGGAGAGTTGAGAAACTCTTAAGTGAGGGATTGGAGACTCCAGGATTCAGATAGAAGATGGACAAGGCTTTGACCATCACCTTTTCCCTAGGGTTCAAAGATGGTGAGGTAGAGAAGTGCCTCAGGCACCTGGGAGCCAGGAATTTTCCTTTTCTTTTCTGACTTAAGAAGTCTATTTATTCTCTTTTTGCTGTAAAACATGTGCCATGTATAGAAATTAGAAAATAATGAAAGAAAAATATCTTGATGCTTACTACCAGGACATAAAAGATGTTAATATTTTGTTGCATTTTCTTCAATTGTCTTTTCTCCTGTGTGTTTTTAATAGTTACTATCAATTTATATATACATATTCAACATTTAATACTGCTATTAATAATAATTTTCTCTATAATTGCTTTTTATAAAGGTTATTTTACTGGTTGTCTGACATAACAAGAAGTTTATACCATCATATATTTAGCTCAGTGTTTACTATTGAGAATTTAGTTCTTTTACTATAATTTCACCATCAATTATGTCACACTGAATATTATCATGCATGTATTTTTTGCATATTTAATATTGCATTTTAAATCTCCCTTTCATTAGATTGTTTATCATGAGGATTATGGCTGACTAGGATTTAACACAATGCTTGTCAACCTTGCCTAAGTTAGGAAGTATGTTTTAAATATATACTTCCTCAGATTTACTGAATTTAAATCTTTAGGAATAAAAATGTAGGAATGTGTGCATCCAATAAGTGACACTGGGGAGTTTGCATAATGGAAAGTATTCATTATTCCTTAAGCTACTCAAGTTTTTTCCAGCTTCCATCCAGGATCCATTCTCAAGGTCAATGCCATATGTTTTAGGTTTTGAATTTGTAGCATCTTAGCTCCAGGCACCAAACTCTTTCCTGTCAATGGGAGTATATCAAATGATGCAAAAATAATGGCATCAGGGCTGGGGATATGGCCTAGTGGCAAGAGTGCTTGCCTCGTATACATGAGGCCCTGGGTTCAATTCCCCAGCACCACATATACAGAAAACGGCCAGAAGTGGCGCTGTGGCTCAAGTGGCAGAGTGCTAGCCTTGAGCAAAAAGAAGCCAGGGACAGTGCTCAGGCCCTGAGTCCAAGCCCAGGACTGGCCAAAAAAAAAAAAAAAAAAAAAAATTAATGGCACCAAAAACAACTATTTGGGCTGGGGATGTGGCCTAGTGGCAAGAATGCTTGCCTCCCATACATGAAGCCCTGGGTTCAATTCCCCAGCACCACATATACAGAAAATGGCCAGAAGTGGCGCTGTGGCTCAAGTGGCAGAGTGCTAACTTTGAGCAAAAAGAAGCCAGGGACAGTGCTCAGGCCCTGAGTCCAAAAGCCCCAGAACTGGCAAAAAAAAAAAAGACAACTATTTTATTATACTCATGAATTTTGTGCATCAGAATTTGGGCAGGTTATGGCTGTTGATTCTTTGAGGATGGGGGTGTGTGTCAATTCATTTTTCTTGGTATGGCTTCCTCCAGGATTGTACTCAAGGAGGACAATTGTGTTCTTAGCTAGCTGTCAACCCAACTTGACAACTAGCTTTCCGTTGGGGGGGGCAGGGGCGGGAGAAAGAGAAAGAGAGAGCACCCGAGAGAGACAGAGAAGAATCACTACAGGGCAACTGGAGAGATCATGTTTTAAAATACTCCATCTTAATCCAGAGAACACTTAGATGACGGAGACTTGGAGGTTACCCAGCATCTCTTTCTCCTCCTAGAAATTGTATAAGCAGTCAAAATCTTACTGAGACCAATGACAGGGAGAATAGACCATGGTTCTTCATTGGGAAAATGTCAAAGGAACTTAGCGGCATTTATAAAACTATCCCCTGCTGAGTGCTGACAGCTCATGCTAGTAGTCCACTAGGATTAGTTGCTATACTCAGAAGGCTGAGATCTGAGGATTGAGGTTCAAAACAAGCCTAGAAAGAAAAGCCCACGAGGCTCTTATCTTCAATTAATTAGCAAAAAGCCAGAAGTGGAGATTTGGCTCAAGTGGTAGATTGTCAACTTTGAGCCATGGGGCTCTGAGGTCAAGCCTCAGTACTGACACAGAAACCAATGAAACCCAACCCAACCCAACCCAGCCCAAACCAAACCAACAGTCCCCATGGTATAGATCTGAGCTGCCCAGTAAGTGTTCATTAGTCATTTGTAGCTATTTAAATGTGAAATAATTGATGGTAATTAAAACAAAGAGTACGGATTCTCAAACGTAGGAACCATATTTCAAGGGCTTTAGAGCCATGTGTGGCCAGTCACTACCACATGGGACAGCACTTCTGAGGATTCTTTCTTTCTTTCTTTTTTTTTTTTTTTTTGCCAGTCCTGGGCTTGGACTCAGGGCCTCAGCACTGTTCCTGGCTTCTTTTTGCTCAAAGCTAGCACTCTGTCACTTGAGCCACAGCACCACTTCTGGCCATTTTCTATATATGTGGTGCTGGGGAATCGAATTCAGGGCTTCATGTATGCGAGGCAAGCACCCTTGCCACTAGGCCATATTCCCAGCCCTCTGAGGATTATTTTTATCGTTGCAGGAAATGATTGGGCATTCCTAATTCATTCCACCAGGAATGAGCGAGTCTTTCCCTCAGATGGTTGACCTTTGGAATCATATCTTACCAAAAGGAACCAGGAATTCTTGCAGAATGGCTAGAATCAGAAATACATAAGACTGAAAATCTTGTTATAATTAAAAAAAAACCCGAACTCTCATTTCCTACATGGAAGAAGTTTTAACATCAAACTATTAATAATTACAGTATATTAACAACACCAAATATATCACTGAAAAATACATAAAAAGAGGACATTTCAAGTATTTCTCCTATCTTTCTTGCACAGACTTAACTTTAGGGAAACCAAAGAAGTCACCATGGAGAGCAAATGTTTTTTAAAATTCTAGCTAATAGTTGCAGAAATTCTGCTACAGTTAGAAACAAATACAGATTTTTGCTAACTGTGAGGAACTATTATATCTAGCTAATGATCATAAAAAACCAGTAAGATTAATAGAGGAAGCAATCAAGAAATTCATATGGAACAATAAAAGACCCCAAATAGCAAAAAAAAAAAAAAAAAAAAAAAAAAATCCTAAGTAGAAAGAACAGTGCTGGAGGAATTACAATACCAAACTTCATGCTGTATTACAAAGCTATAGTAATAAAAACAGCTTGGTATTGGCACCGGAACAGGCCTGAAGACCAATGGAACAGAATTGAAGACCCAGAAATGAACCCGCAGAACTATGCCTACTTAATCTTCGATAAAGAAGCTAAATACATAGGATGGAAGAAATATAGCCTCTTTAACAAATGGTGCTGGCAAAATGGTGTTGGTTCAACACCTGCAACAAATTAAAACTAGATCCTTATATATCATCCAGCACCAACATCAATTCCAAATGGATCAAAGACCTGGAAATAAAAACAGATATCCTGAAAACACTACAAGAAGGAGTAGGAGAAACACTTGGGCTCCTTGGCACAGGATGAAACTTCCTTAACAAAGGCCCAGAAATGCAATAAATCAAAGAAAGTTTGGACAAATGGGACTGCATCAAACTGAAGAGCTTCCTCAGGGCAAAGGATGTAGCTTTCAAGATAAACAGAAAGCCCACAGATTGGGAGAAGATCTTTACCAGCCATACAACAGACAAAGGCCTCATGTGTAAAAATATATGCAGAACTCAAAAAATTAAATTCCTCCAGGGGCTGGGAATCTGGCCTAGTGGCAAGAGTGCTTGCCTCCTACACGTGAAGCTCTCGGTTCGATTCCCCAGCACCACATATATATGGAAAATGGCCAGAAGGGGCGCTGTGGCTCAGGTGGCAGAGTGCTAGCCTTGAGCGGGAAGATGCCAGGGATGGTGTTCAGGCCCTGAGTCCAAGGCTCAGGACTGGCAAAAAAAAAAAAAAAAAAAAAAAAAAAAAATTAAATTCCTCCAAAACAAAACCTCAAAGAACCAACAGCCCCCTCAACAAGTGGGCTAAAGACCTGAAAAGAGACTACTCTGAAGAGGAAATGAGAATGGCTAAGAGACACATGAAGAGGTGCCCTACATCACTGGCCATAAAAGAAATGCAAATCAAAACAACACTGAGATTCCACCTCACCCCAGTAAGAATGTCCATTATCAGGAAAACTAACAATAACAAATGCTGGAGGCATTGTTGGTGGGAATGTAAACTGGTTCAGCCACTCTGGAAAACAGTATGGAGATTCCTCAGAAGGCTGAACATAGAGCTCCCCTATGACCCAGCAGCCCCTCTTGGGCATGTACCCAAAAGACTACAAACAAGAACACACTAAAGCCACCAGCACAACAATGTTCATTGCAGCACAACCCAGATGCCCCTCAGTAGACGAATGGATCAGGAAAATGTGGTACATATACACAATGGAATTTTATACCTCTATCAGAAAGAATGACATTGCCCCATTCATAAAGAAATGGAAGAACTTGGGAAAAATTATACTAAGTGAAGTGAGCCAGACCCAAAGAAACATGGACTCTATGGTTTCCCTCATAGGGAATAATTAGCACAAGTTTAGGCTAGTCACAGCAGAGGATCACAAGAGTGCAATAGCTATGTCCTTATGAATACATAAGATGATGCTAAGTGAAATGAACTCCATGTTATGGAAATGACTGTTATATCACTGTTGTAATTACTTTCAACATGCCATGTGAAATGGTAGTTTTTTTTTTTTTTGTTGATGATGATCCTCTTGAATCCCCTTCTTGTGGTTGTCCCCACGCTATCACTGTATCTCATCTGAGTACCCTGGATACCGTATATACTGGTGTTGGTACTAGGGAAGGGAAAGAGAATATCAAAATTGAGAGACAAAGGATAAAAAGACAAATGACTCCAAGAGCAATTCTTACAAAACCATTTGGTATAAACCAACTGAAAAACTCATGGGGGAGAGGGAAAGGGGGAGGAAGGAGGGGGGAAATGAGGGAGGAGGTAACAAATTGTACAAGAAATGTACCCACTGCCTTACGTATGAAGCTGTAACCCCTCTGTACATCACTTTGACAATAAATAATTATTTAAAAAAACAATGAGATTATTGGATGAAATCCTGGTGGGGAAATGTTTAGTGGATGAAGAAGCTTGCAATAGCTGAACTGAAGGATCAATCTTAAGAGCACAGAGGGACCAAGCCATATGTTCCTCCAAGTGATGAAATATGCTATACAGAAACCTGTGAATATCCTTGCCGATTATGAACCTGCATCTAATAAAGCATTCTCCTTCATTTTGCTTTCATAGGAATGGTAGGTATGGAGGAGTATGTTAAACAATATCGATGGATTTTGCAAGGTTATCAAATAGAGAATATGAGAACTATGGATAAATTAACTAGTTTCTTCAACAAAAATAGAAATAATAAAAAAAAGAGGAAAGAAGAACTTAAAATAATTAAGAAGGCTCAGTGGTATAGACCTTGAGCACCAAGTGTAAGGCCTTGAGTTCAGTCCCAAGTACTGTTTAAAAAAAGACATTCAGGGGCTGGGGATATAGCCTAGTGGCAAGAGTGCCTGCCTCGGATACACGAGGCCCTAGGTTCGATTCCCCAGCACCACATATACAGAAAACGGCCAGAAGCGGCGCTGTGGCTCAAGTGGCAGAGTGCTAGCCTTGAGCGGGAAGAAGCCAGGGACAGTGCTCAGGCCCTGAGTCCAAGGCCCAGGACTGGCAAAAAAAAAAGACATTCAAATTTAGAAATGAATAAAGTCAGACCTAAAATTACTTCAATCTGGATTCAAGTTCACCAACTATAACGCCAATCTTTTCTGAGATGATTAGAAACATTTCAGCACTGGCATTATATTAAATAATTGTTATTTAATGTGTATTAAAGATTGAGGTATGCTCGTTATAGTTTTTTCTTTTTTGTCAGTATCGGGGCTTGAACCCAAGGACTTGTAGTTGCTGGACAGGTATTCTACTATGGAACCATGACTCCAGCCCCCTCCCCCCTTTATGTATTAGTTACTTTTCAGATAAAGTCTTGCTTCCTGTCCCTGGATGATGACTCTCCTATTTTTATTTTCTCACTTTAGGTAGGACGATAGGCTACCTCACCATACTCTTATTGTACTTTTGTCATCTTCATAAAAAAGTACCAGACTCTGAAGCATTTAGGAATGAAAAAATGTACTTTTGGAATTTATTAAAAATGTAAAACAAACCAGGAGGTGTGTAAAAAGTAGTGGATAAATGGAAGAAACCCAAGATGTCCATGTCTTGATAAATCGAAGTTGAAAGTGAATGATATATTCTTGGCTCTCGATAGGGTCTTGGTTCTCACTGTCCAAGTAAGAGATAAATTTTAAGTTCTGAAATCAGGGAAAGAAAGACCCGACCCAAATAGACAAAGGGACAGCACTCTTGGATTTGTATGTCTCAATTTCAATTGTAATGTCAATTACAAAATGTTATAAACATGGTTTTGTATCAATTATCAAAAGGTTAAGAGACTTTGTATGCTTTATTGTTCCAGGACAATGTGCTTTGAAAAGTGTTTGGTAACTTTTCATTTTCTGAATGTATTTTTAAGTAGTCACTGCTTTTCCCACCCCCAAAGGCAAGGCATGTGATGTGAAATGACTCCCTTCGCTAGAGAAGAAAATGACACGAGGAAGGCAAGCTCCCCATGCAGTGCAGTCTGCCCTGCTGCTTCTGAACTGCTGTGGTTTACTGACATGGGTTATCAAATTGTTTGTTAATTTTTTTTAAGCTCTGATTTTACATGAATGCCCGATGTCAAAAGGGGCATATAATGTAAATTAATAAAATGTAGTCCAGAATAATGCAAAGAGTTGTACACTTAGCATTTTCACCATTCTAAACACTTGGCATAATGAACATTGTGGGACTAGTGAGGAGAGCGGGTTGGGGAGGGGTCTGTGGATGCATGGGTCAGCTGGGATTGCTGCTGTGGATGGGTCTCTCTGAGAGCTGCTCTGCTCAACCCTCTCAGAGCTTTCCTCCAAGTTCTGAAGAGGCTGGGGGACTCTCCATGCTCCCCCTTATTCATTTGCCTTTTCAGTCTTTGCCCAATTCTCTGGGTTTTTGCCATGGAAAATGCAAGGAGAAGTCATATAGCTGTAGAGTGTAAACACTTTCATAACATTTTGTTCCTAACTAGCTTCAGGCAAGACTCTGTTAGAACAGAGGAACTTAATTAAAGATTTGGACTTCCATTCAAAACCTATAGAGTGATCTGGATAAACACACTTCTCTAATCTGTTGTTGCCCTAAGGCTGTAACAAAGAAAGTGTCACTGCTCAAATGACTGAGCCTTTTCAGGTTCCCAGATCAGAGAGAAAGAAAGGAGGAGAGAGGGGAGGAAGAAATGGAAAAAAGGAGGGAGAAAGAAACAGCGACTATGCCTAGAGCCAAAGGGAAGACTCAGGATTGCCAGCTCTGGAGTATTTGTGGTTTTCCTGCTCTGATCTTGCTAGGGAGAATGCAGCTGCCACAGAGCCTACCTCTAAGAGAGGGAAAAATGGCAAAGTCAGGGAGTGGCACCCTGTAGAGAGTGGGGTGGAGCCATCAATAGAGTCCAGTCCACATGGCTGCAGTCTGAAAAGTGTTTGCTTGGAATGACAGAAGCACAGGGGAGGTAAGAAGGAGGCATCTTCTGCACAGGACTTCTAGAATGCTCAGGCAAGTATACAGATACACTTCTCTCATATTCCTGGAAGGTACTTGTTACATGGGAATTTGATCAGTGAGATCCAGAAAAGCACCACACTTAAAAAAAAATTACTTATTTATTGTCAAAATGATGTAAAGAAGGGTTACAGTTTCATATGTTAGGCCATGGGTACATTTCTTGTACTATTTCTTACCTCCCCCCCTAATTCCCCCTCCCCCCTCCCCTTTTCCCTCTCCCCCCATGAGTTGTTCAGTTGGTTTACACCAAATGGTTTTGTAAGTATTGCTCTTGGAGTCATTTGTCTTTTTATCCTTTGTCTCTCGATTTTGATATTCCCTTTCACTTCCCTAGTTCTAATACCAGTATATACAGTATCCAGGGTACTCAGATGCGGTACAGTGATAGCGCAGGGACAACCACAGGAAGGGGATACAAGAGGATCCTTAACAAAAGAAGCTACAGTTTCATCTGGCATGTTGAAAGTAATTACAACAGTGATATAACAGTCGTTTCCATAACATGGAGTTCATTTCACTTAGCATCATCTTATGTGTTCATAAGGGCATAGCTATTGGGCTCTTGTGATCCTCTACTGTGACTAGCCTAAACCTGTACTAATTATTCCCTACAAGGGAAACCATAGAGTCCATGTTTCTTTGGGTCTGGCTCACTTCACTTAGTATAGTTTTTTCCAAGTTCTTCCATTTCTTTATGAATGGGGCAATGTCATTCTTTCTGATAGAGGTATAAAATTCCATTGTGTATATGTACCACATTTTCCTGATCCATTCGTCTACTGAGGGGCATCTGTACTGGTTCCATATTTTAGCTATGACAAATTGAAAGCACCACACTTTGAGAGGTGGAATTGGAAGTCATTGTATAGTAAATTATCCAAGAAGCCACATTTTGAAGGATCGAACCTTGGAGTCTTTATTAGAGCATTAGCGGTCTGCAGGCAGCCAGTTGTTACGAAGATACACTTAACACTAGTAGCCCACAGATACACTTAACACTACTAGGAAACAGTACAGGGAGGAAAGAAAGAACAAAAACAATTTCAACAAACCAATTCAACTCCAATGGAGAGCTGAACTGGGGCATCATGGTGACCGGAGATGAGCCAAGAGACAGGACACAGGACTTGAAGACAGAGACATGTGGCATGAAGTAATGGTGCCTGGGCTGATCTTACCCTACACAGGGTCAGGTCAGGGGGAAGGGTCACAGAAAGCTCTTGACTGACAGGTTCAGTAACCTATTGGCCATGTGCCCACCCATGTCCCTAGGGACTCAGGAACACCCATCACCTGGGGGCGGGACTTCCCTTCCTCTCAGAATTCAGGCACATCCATCAAGGCAAGATGCCAGATAGTAAAACTCACCAAGTGGCCAATGATGGCACTGGCCAGATCTGACCTCTTTGCTACATCTTTATTATAAAGCCTGTGACTGTGAGTGCATTCATCTCTCCCCCAAAACTTACTGCATCAAATGTAGTTCAGAAAAAGCATACAAAGGCAAAATCCACTGTAATATGAGGTCAGGTCTGGCCAGCACCATCATTGGCTGTTGAGGGGTGTCAGATTGACTCCATTTCTGTTAAAGAGAGCAGAAGCTGCCTCCATCTTCACTAAGCTCTTCCCTGCTCCTGAGCCTCAGGGTTGGGAGCGTGCCTTGTCTGCTCAGAACCCCAGGACATTGCCCTTCACTATGATGAGATTGTGTAAACTGCTTGACCACCTGAGGCGTGGAAGGTTCAAGGAATGTTCAGGTTAAATTTGTGCCCTTCCACGAGTAGGCATATCCACCTGCATCATGTGAGCCCCACCAAATCCATGGCGCCATTTTTAATTAGAATGATAGGTTGGTTCAAACAGATACTATGAGACAGACTGTAACTCCATTGGCCACCTGCGTGTGACCTGGCATGTTCTGTAAGTGTTGTAACCCCATTGGCCACCTGCATATGGCAGGTTTGACTGTGTGATGTTTGCCTTTATAACTAGGCCTGAAAGGCCACATGAGGTCGCAGTTTCAGCTCCCGAGTCTGGGCTGCGATCCTGGCCGGTCAGTTTGTTTTTATTTCCCCTATAAATCCATCCTTTTATCATCTTTTTGCTGGAGACTGAGTGGTGGACTCTAGGAGGAACCAGGAAGCCCCTCCCTTGTGGGGGTGATTTCTCATACCACCAATGTGGTATGAGAAACTAAACCTAACAAAAATGCTTTTACAGAAGCAAAGCAAGCTAGGGAAAACAATAAGGGGCAATCAAGGGCAAGAATTCCCCGGAGCAAGACTTTGCTACAAGAATGACCTATATCACCTCTATAGTGCTTAGAATGACCCATATCACATTCTCAGTACTTGGAACTGCGTGAAAAGTCCCCATCATCTATTGAGGCATCAAGATGGCAATGAGGAGAGGATGGCATTACTTAGACCCGGTATCCATATTTCAAACCCAGTGACTTAGGACAGCAAAAAACAAGCAAGCAAACAAACAAAGAACCAAACAACAACACAAAATCTCATCAGCATAACTTGTTTTCAGTGGTTGGGGGAGTTCCAGATGTCCTTTAGTTTTCTGGGTGCAACTTTTAAGATTTGGTTGCTGTACCAGGTAGATAAAAGAACCACAAAGAACAGGAAAATATCAAGAAATGATTCATAACAATGTGAAAGCGGACTTCAAGGTGTTATGGGAACAGTTCTAAGGGCCCTCTCTCTGTCTAGAAGATGTGAAGGCCTGTGGTTTTGTAACCCAGTAGGACAGGGTTACTAGTAGGCTGAATGGAAGCCATTACTGTTGGCCTATCACAAATAGTGTTATGGCCGCATGGTTGGGTGTGGGAGACCATAAAAAGGTGGGGAAAGCAGCGCGACTGTAACTGTAGATTCTCATGACGTTGAGGATAAAGGTTTGAAGTCAGCCTATTCAGGAAGGTCTGTGAGACTCTGATTGATAGGGTCCGTGATCAAAGGAAAGAGACTGACCCAATGTGAAAGTATAACAAAGTTTATTTTGCATCAAGCATCCAGATCACTAGCTGACTAGCCAGGGCTGCCCCCTTGGAGAGCGACACTTCCCGGGGTCTCACAGGCTACTTTGAAAGCAAAAAACCGCAAAGCTGCCAATTCCAACAGCTACCTTTTCACACCATTGGCTCACACAAGGAAAATTCCAGCGTAGGTTTTCCTAACTGGCTGTCAACCCTTACAGTTACCTATTCTGGCTTCGATATCAGGAACTGGCCTTGATAGCAGGAACTGACAGCATGTGGTCACGTAGCACTGATGCAGGGGGTTAATGCAGGGGGTAGAGCAAGTCACAAATGGGTTAAGCAAGCCATTTACAGAAGCAGAATTCTGTGGTCAGGCTGACCTAGTACCAACTTCATTTTAACAATTGCTACCATGTTTTCCCATTACCACTAAGCAAGCTTGAGCGGGCTAAAACAATCCAGTACTCACTCATAAGTAAACCAACCCAAGAGTTACCATGGAATTTCTACTACTATTGTGGTTCTTTCTTTCTTTCTTTTTTTTTTTTTTGGCCAGTCCTGGGACCTGGACTCAGGGCCTGAGCACTATCCCTGGCTTCTTTTTGCTCAAGGCTAGCACTCTGCCACTTGAGCCACAGTGCCACTTCTGGCCATTTTCTGGATATGTGGTGCTGGGTTACCATGGAATTTCTACTACTATTGTGGTTCTTTCTTTCTTTCTTTCTTTTTTTTTTTTTGGCCAGTCCTGGGACCTGGACTCAGGGCCTGAGCACTGTCCCTGGCTTCTTTTTGCTCAAGGCTAGCACTCTGCCACTTGAGCCACAGTGCCACTTCTGGCCATTTTCTGTATATGTGGTGCTGGGGAATTGAACCCAGGGCCTCATGTATACGAGGCAAGCACTCTTGCCACTAGGCCATATCCCCAGCCCCTATTGTGGTTATTTCTATAGTCTATGACTATGATCATTTTTTACTTTCTGTTACCATGGTTGCTACCCAGGTACAGAGGGGAACAAGGGCTCCCTATATTTTTAAATGTCTAACTACAAAAAACTAGTCTCACGGGTGGGGTGCAGCCCTCTAGTATGGGTTTAGAAGCTGTTATAATCTTAACACTAAAACTTACTATATTTAGTCACTTAGGTCTTCAGGTTAGTCCTTACACTGATCTCTAGTTAACTACCACAAAACAGAAAGTGGAGCTGTGGCTCAAGTAGTAGAGTGCTAGCATTGAGCACAAAAAGTTCAGAGTAGTGTCAAAAAAACAAAAGAAAAGAAAAGAAACGTATTCATCATCTGACTTATGAACACCTTAGCAATGACAATCAAATTATGTTAAACAAACAAAAAAGTTCAGGGACAGAGCTCAGGTCCTGAGTTTGAGCTCCAGGATGGGCACAAAAATAAAAAAGGTAAGGGGAGGTAACTGTGTATTTGATCCTCTTTGCTTTTTCTTGTTTAACCCTGATGATGGAAGTTCATAGAGTGATCATCTTGATATGGTAATGTGCACCTTGAGGAGGATGTTGGGTTATTATCTGAATTATTGTTCCAGGGTATGGGTCATCTTGCTTTTATAATTATCTCTCACCAAAGGAGAATAGACTCTTCCATCCCCAGGGTGTTTCATTCCTGCTTTTGTCTACTCAGCTGCATATTCCGACCATTTTAAGGACTTTAAAAATGTAAATGCCAATGAATTATAGAAATATAATTTAAATGTTGAATTATTTACATTTCCTATATAC
This sequence comes from Perognathus longimembris pacificus, assembly GCF_023159225.1. Lineage (NCBI taxonomy): Eukaryota > Metazoa > Chordata > Mammalia > Rodentia > Heteromyidae > Perognathus > Perognathus longimembris. The sequence goes on from NC_063162.1 coordinate 41,128,034, forward strand.
TTATTGAGATTTGTGTTTTAAATCATAAATGGTTAATTTTACATTTTCATGCTCTATTCAAGGTGATAAATAGTAACTGAAACAAAATGTTAAAATTAAAAATTTATTTTTCAAATTCACACAACTCTAAGCATAAGCAATTTCAATAATTTAACTTTCAAAGGCCTGGTTTTTAGTAGGCTTACAGCATTTATGCCTCTAAAGTTATTAAAATAGAAAATTCCACAAGACTTTTGTGACATTCAGCTATGATAGACCCTAAAAGAAATGCTTGTGTAGCATTCACATGGCACTTGAATTATAATACATATAGTCATTGTTGTAGTCTGTTTACCACCTAATACATGCACTCTCTTCCTATACAATATGGACGTTTCTAAGAGTTTATTTCACATTTGGGTTCAATCATTATTAAATACTTTAGAAATCATAAAATTGAGAATAAGAATGCTTTTATCGGGGGTGGGGGAGCATGGGAGGCTTGGAATAGGATATCTCTAAAAGTATTATTTTTGTATGGAAGTCGGATCTGGCCAGTGCCATATTGGCCACATGGCAAGCTTGACCATGTGGTATTTCTAGCATCTTTTCTTTCTTTTTTTTTTTTTTTAAATCTTTTTTTTTTTTTTTGGCCAGTCCTGGGCCTTGGACTCAGGGCCTGAGCACTGTCCCTGGCTTCTTCCCGCTCAAGGCTAGCACTCTGCCACTTGAGCCACAGCGCCGCTTCTGGCCGTTTTCTGTATATGTGGTGCTGGGGAATCAAACCTAGGGCCTCGTGTATCCGAGGCAGGCACTCTTGCCACTAGGCCATATCCCCAGCCCTCTAGCATCTTTTCTTGATGGGTGTGCCTGGATTCCTACAGGAAGGGAAGTCCCATTCACAGGTAATGGGAGTTCCTAAATCCCAAGAGACAGGGGTGGGCCTGTAGGGTGGCCTATAGGTTACTGAACCTGTCAGTCACAGGGACTGCTTGGGACTGGGAGCTTCTTGTGACCCAGCCCCCTGACCTGACCCTATTTAGGGGCAGGCCAGCTCAGGTGCCATTCTGCCATGTCACATGTCTCCATGTTCGCATCCTGTGTCTTGTCCCCATGGCATCCCAGTTCAGCTCTCCATCGGAGCTGAATTGGTTTGTTGGTACTTAGAAATCTTCCTGAAGTAAGTCTCTGTGTTTCTGTCCTATTTTGTGTTATATGTTTTTCTGAAACCTGGGACCAGTCCACCTGGAACTTCCCCAATAAATTCATCTTTTTGCTTGAGATTGTCTCTGAGTGGTAGACTCTTGTATGGATGGGAAATCTCCACTTCCCGAGCCCCATAACATTTTCACCTTTGAAAGAGGGTCTGTGAAGTTACTAAGATAGTAGAATCTGAGTACCTACTGCTTGGGTGAATTCATGATCTCAAACTTCTCATCGGCTTCTCAAAAATCCAACTACTGAGTCTCGGTGTCAGACCTCTCTCCCCTCAGAGGGCCAGACCTCTTTCCTCAGCTGGTACATTTTACTTCACTGAGCAAAACAAGCACCAGAGCAAAATAGTCAGACGAGAACTCTGAAGTTTCCCTTCTAGAGCTTGTAATTGGCCTGTATTTATATCCTTCAGCCCCGACTTTCCTCCACTTCTGGGTGTTCTATTAGGCTCCTGACTAAAGTCAATCTAGTTACTTTATACTGGAATCCAAATCTAGTTGGGGATACTGAGGACTTGTTTCTAAAACATTTCCCCTCTTTGTATCATTTCTCTACTCTATTAGATCACTGCCATTAGCATAATTTCTTTCATAGGGCCCTTGTAATGGGGGCCTTCTTACCTATGTAGGAGGCTTAGATAGAAGGATTGTGGTTTGAGGCCGGACTAAGCAAAAATGTGAGACTCTCTCCAACAAGAGGAGCCAGGTGCCAATGGCCTATATCTGTAATCCTAGCTAATCAGGAGGCTGAGATCAAAGGATTATGGTTCAAAGCCAGCCTGAGCAGGAAATTCCATGAGTCTTGTCTCCAATTAACTAACAAAAAGCTGAATGGAAGTATTGCTGTGGCTTCAGTAGTAGAGCACTGACCTTGAGCAAAAAAGCTCAGGGAAGCTGAGGCTCTGAGTTCAAACCCCCAAACTAGCATAAAAAAATAAAAATCTGGAACCTAGCTAGCATTGGTGGTTCACATCTGTAACGCTAGTTATTGAGGAGGCAGAGATTGTGAAAAATCAGAGTTTCAATCCAGCCTGGGTTGAGATTTCATTTCAACCAATAGCTGGGTATGGAGGTTTGCTCTTGTTATTTAAGCTACTTGGAGGCTGAGACCAGAATCATACTTCCAGGTCAGTCTAGACAAAGAAAGTCTTTCCTGCCTGTCCTCCCTCCGTCCCTCCCTCTGTCCTTCCCTCCCTGTCTCCCTCCCTCCCTTTCTTCCCTTTTTCCTTCAGACAAGGTATTGTTATATATCTAAGGCTAGCCTTAAACTCTCAATCCTCCTACCTCAGTCACCCGGTTGCTGGAAAAGATCAATTTTCTTTCTTATTTAAAGTTGAATCCAATCATTTCAATGATGTGGAATTAAAGGATTTGCCAGCTTTTTTTTCAGTCCTCCAATGGGGAGAATTTTTAATAGGCTCTAGGAATCATTTGTTTTTTTTTTTTTCTCTAACTCTAAAGAGCAAATTAGGATTAAAAAGGAATCTTCATTGTCTGTGAAGGAATTTCTGTACTTTAAAAATTATGAAAATTGTCTGCTTGGTTGATAGAATTAATCACAAAAGGATTTAGTGAAGAGTGCTTGAATTTTTGTTCAATTAAAAAGCAGTCACTGTCCAACTGAGAGTTGAACAAATCTACTTCCTGCAGTTTTTTTTGTCATTGATGTGCTAACTTTTTAATGGGTTGATTTTTTTTTAATCCAACAGAGAAACATAGAAATCTATCCTATTTCACTTGTCTCCAGCAGCTTACATTAAGTAGAGCCCCATGGTAAGGTTCTGAAATTGGGAAAGGAAGAAGAATCTGAACATGAATAAACACGGAGGTCAAGAAACGCATAGTACAGAGGGTTTTGTTATTCTTTCAACATTTGTCACCAGATGCTTGTCTCAAATAAGTCGTGCTTTGAGAAATGAATTTTAAGACTTGCTTAGATGTGACAGCTGTAAAAATCCCTTGTGAACTCTGCGAAGGCAATCTCAGCCCAGCTGCTCCTGTTTGGGGCTAGCCAGAATGAAAATGCTGTTAGCGACAGATTCATTTCTCCCCCCTCCAATGGCTCTGACAGACATCCATTGCTAACTATGAGAATGAGTTTCTCATATTGTGCTCCTGCTTGTACATTCACCCCAAATTCTTAACTATTCTGAGTATAGGCAAAGGAGTAATGAACTTCACAGTAATGGCAACAAACAGGCAGCAATCCTGTGCATGATCTCAGTGAGTGGAGACTTGATCTGGAATCATTTTGGGAGACATACCACTGGAGGAGCCAAAGAAGGGGAACTATACCAAACTGTAAGTTGTATTAAAATTCACACAGCAGTTTGACTGCACATCTGAAGCATGTTAATGGACCCTTGGAGAATTTTATTGGGGTCTCTGACTGGTATAAGGAGTGGTATGGATTTATTTTTTTGATAAAACGAGGTTTAAAAATGATTTAAAAGAATTTTTACCAGTGTACAAAGTTGTACATATTAATTGTGGATCATGTGACATTATGATACATGTATGTACTGTGTAAAGCTCAAATCAAGGCAAATATTTATTTATCTGAATAATGATCCTTTTTATGATGAGCAGATTCAATATCTTTTTTTTTCTAGCTTCATTTTTAGAAAAAGCATACATAAATGGGATTCTTGCCTTTATGGACAAGGCCTCTTATTTCTTCTATTGTATGAGTTTAGAAAGATAAGATGCAAGCTGGATCACCTGTGGCTCACACCTATAATCCTAGCTAGTTAGGAGGCTGAGATCTGAGGATGATAATTGGAAGCCAGCTAGGGCAGGAAAGTCTGTGAGACTCTTATCTCCAATTAAGCTCCAGAAAACTGAAGTGGCTCTGTAGCTCAAAATGTTAGCCTTGAGCAAAAATGCTCATGGATATCACTCAGGCCCTGAGATCAAGCCCCAGGACTGCCCAATCCGCCCCCCCCCCCAACAAAAAGAAAGATAAGATGGCCTACTTATCAGGAAATAGATATCATCAGGCACCAAAGGTGTCTGAGACCTTGAGGTTAGATTTTGCAGCTTCCAGAGCTGTGAGCAGTAAAATTGCTGTTTACACCCTGTGTGTTTTGTTCTTGCAGGCTGAACAACTGAAATACTTTTCCTTTTTGACTGTCCTCATGGCACACTCTTCCTTATTTGTATACATACTAGTCTGCTAGAATTTAACCTTGTTGGATGTAGGAGATAACTTTTATCTTTCAGTTTTGGCAAGCTCTTTGCACCAAACTATCAGCACATTGTATATTTTGTAAATCACTGCATAACACATTTACAGTTTAAATGAATATCCTTTTGCTAGTTCACAGTTCTCTATGTGTTAAGTCTGGATCTGCTTGGATAGGTTTTCTGTCACCTAAATTGGTGTCCCCTGGAGACTCAGGGGAAGAACACCTTCTCTATCTTGAATCCAGCTGTTGTAGAATCTAGCTATGTGAGTCACGTGGGTGACACAGTCCTCATTCTACACTCTTTCCTCCCTAGTTTTTGGGTGGAGGCCATTTGCTGTTCCCAGAAGCCATCTGCAGTCCATTTCATGTGCCCTCCACATCCTTAAACAACCAGTAGTGTTTTGAATGGCTGATTTCTTGTGGCTTCTCTTCTGCTGCTAGCCAGAGAAATTCCTCTACTTGTAAAGGCTCCAGGATTAGATTAGCCCCTTTAATCCTCTCTGGACAAGCTCAGCTGTTCAGTGTGACATGACAGACTCACAGGAGAGAGAGCTCGTCACATTTACAAGCTTTAGAGATCAGGCATGTTAGGTAGATAATGTAATTGTGCTCTTTTTTAGCTCTAAAGTGTCTGGAAAGGGCCAGGGCTTTCCAAAGAGACTGGCTCAGTTTTTATTGTGATTAGGGGTAAGGACCATGAGAAGATTCCTGTGCAGGAAGAGGGACTTCTACCCCTTCAGTCTCTCTTCCAGGCCATTTGGGCTTTCTTACTGGCTTACCCAAATGTTTCAGTCTGCTTGGGTTGCTATAACCCAATTGTAACCCAATTGTACAATATATGCTTTGAAACAAACAAAATATATTTCTCCCAATTCTGGAGGTTAGAGATCTGAGATCACGGTGACAGCATGGTTGATTCTCCTGAGGGCTCCCTTCCAGGTGTGAGACAGCCAACTTTTAGTTTTTCCCTCACAAGGTAGAAAGAGCGAGCTATCAAGCCTTTTGGCTCCTTATGAAGGTATCATTCCATTTATGAGGGATCCATTCTCCTGGTTTAATTATCTTCCAAAGGCTACACTCCAAATACCATCATACTCGATGACTGGGGCTTCATATATGGTTTTGGAGTGGACACATTCAGTCCACTTCACCAGATGAAGGCCAAAGGAACAAGGAGTGAAGTTTAAAAGCTATCATTAGTCCAACATCAAAAAGTGAAATAAGACCCTTACAACAAAATTGATTATTTTATAAGGCACTGCATGGAAATTTTTTTTCAAACCTGTAAAAGAAACATCAATTAAATGTCTGTTTAAATAATTCTCTTTCATTTTTCCTGTAGCATATTCATAAGTAAAAATGAGCAATTACTCACTCTACGACATCAGTCTTGTACTGAGGAGGTTTTCTTCCCTTTTTTGTTTTAAATGTGAACAGTGGTGAAGCCATAATTCTCTCCACCTTAGAAGACAGTAGGAGAGGAGGCATTTTTCAGAAGTTGGTATCCACAAACTCCACTGGGTACTACTGCCAAGCAGTGAGATATCCTCTTCTGTGAGTAGTTTATTGTGGTGACACCTACTTTCTGCTTTCATTGGGGGTACTGAGAGACAGGCTTCCTTAAGAGAATTATTAATAGAGAAGTTAGTGTTAGCAATTATCTGTTATTTCTTTATGCCCTAAGTAAATTAATTTGGGATGGAATGGTCAAAGTCTTGAACCAATTTTTCTTCAGATAAAGAAAAGATTGTGGAAGATAGCTGGGAACAGTTTCTGTTCTGCAGCTCAGGATTTCTTAGTGTGTCTTGACAAAAAGTATGTGTCATAGAATCAAAATTAAACTCAGTCTTGATAAAGAAATGATAGATGAAGTGAAGAATGTGGTAGGATGGGGGGATACACACTATAGCTCATGGTGTAGTTTTGCCTTCTAATGGAAGTAAAGGGTCCTCGTGTTACTACAGCTCTTCCTTTGTAAGATAGGATACTCTCATAAGACCATTTCTTTGGATCTACCTTGAGGAAAGATAGGTAACATGTCAATACCACACTTTTGTTTGAAGTTCCTTGCCATTTGGAATTGCTATTCTACATAGTAGCTGAGGAGTTGAATTCAATGTGAGAAATTGGGTATTTTAGCCTTAGGAAAGACTGAGTGCAGATGTATGTGCCTGTTTTTGTCTGGGTTGATCTACATCTAGGTCCAAAGGTCCAAAGGTACCTACTTTAATGTGAGTTGGAATGCTGGAAGTTTCTAGACATTCTAGAGAGCATTGGTACTCAAAATCTCCTGGGTATCTCTAACCCATTGCAGCAGATGTATGTTCAAAACTGTTTTCACAGTATGATGTAAGTGCTATTTTCCTTTTTCCTGTGTGGTTCTTTAAACTGATAACTCAAAAGCAGGGCCCTCTCAGGAATCAAGGCAGACCATTAGCCTGTGTTATATATTTTTTCCACAGCATGTTCTTGAAGTTTGGTTTTTTTTTTGTAATTAGTTTTGATTAAAAATGTCCTTGATAGCTGGGCACTGATGACTCATGCCTGTAATCCTAGCTACCCAAGAGGCTGAGATCTAGGATCAAGGTTCAAAGCCAGCCTAATACAAGAAAGTCTGAGAGACTCTTATCTACAGTTAACCACCAGAAAACCAGAAGTGGCTCTTTGGCTCAATATAGCACCTTGAGCTGGAGAGTGTAAGGACAATGCCCAGGCCTAGAGTTCAAGCCCACAATCTGGCAAAAAAAAAAAAATGTCCTTGATAAGAAATTGTGACTTTTCAAATATCAACCTTGAACATATGACTTCTGGAGGATTGGCCCCACCCTCTTATCCCATATGGACATCAGGCAAAACCCCAGGTATGTGAAGACTCCTGTGACATGCAAGCAGGGAAATCTGAACCTAAGCCACATTCCAGTAGGTCCACATTCCATTGTGGGCCTAACTGAAATCTCTTGCCTCCCCAGCTCACATAGCCTTTTCAATAACCTCTGTCTCCTTGCTCAGACCCCATGAAAGCTCAACTCCAACCCCATCTCCCTGCACAACCTCCATTCTGTGGGGAAGGTTTGTTGCCTCTTGCTGTGTCTCAACAAACAGTCCTAGCCTTTTGAGCACTGAGTCTGGCCTTTCCCTTTTCTTAACAACTGCTAGCATGAGACAGAAGCACAAGAGAGTTGTGCAGACTATTTAGTTCCAATGGCTAGAGAGTCAAATTCATACAATCAGCCGCTTATTCTACATATCAGTTCTCCTGGTTTAGTTTGTCTTATAGAACCCTGAGTGATATGGTAGGAAGGAGCTTGAAGCTCCTGTCAACTATTTGCATGGGTATTATGTGACCAAATAAGGAGTTGGATTTTGTAATGATTCAAAGATTAGAATGGAATCCAAATAGTAAAGGTTAGAGGCAGGATTGTGTCTGGATTCTGAAGTCAGACTAGTTTAGTTTAAATTCCAGTTTAATTATCTGTCCCCTGTTTTTTTTAATCCATTTGTAAAAAGGGGTTAATAATAGTGGTCATTTCATATTATAGTTATGGAAATTAAATATATTCATATGGGAGGAGAACTACTTCAAATAATACTTTCATGTCCTTAGTACTTTTTAATGTTTTTAAAAAAGTCACAGAGAGATATTTGCTTCTTTGAGAATTTTAAAACCATCACAGCTGCCCAACAGAACCTGTGGAATATCTTACAAAGAACAAAACCATGCTTGACTCTGGCCAGGGAGACAAGCAGAGAGAAAAAGAAATATAGATCTGTAGTCCTGAGACTTCAAACAAATCTTGCTTTAGCCATTTGTTACCTGTGTCATGATAGAAAATCATGTAATCTCTCAAAATCTCCATGTTATCACCTACGATATAATTTTGGTGAGACAATATGATTGAAGGTGCTCTGTTATCTGCAACGTGCCCTATAAATGTCAGTCCTCCTTATATTCTTGCAAGCTTTGAAGCCGACTCTGGTGGAGTCCTTTGTCAATGGCATCAGAGCAAATGTATTGAAGAGAAGTTAGGGCTAGATAATTCTTCAAGCTCTTTCCCAGCTCTGAGAGTCTACACATTGTTTCCCCACCAGTAGACTGCCTATCAAAATTTGTCATCATATTCAAGAAGTTAATAAGGGAGTTAAAAAAAGTCCAACAAGTGAATAGAACTGTGCTAGATAAAGAAATTAAGTGAAGCCATCAGAGGAAAAGGTTAGTGCCTTCTATATATGATCATCGTGATTCTATTTGTATTGCAGAAGCCCCTCTTCATTTGAATGACAGCCAGTTCCACTTGAAAGTGTGCAATTCCATTTTCAGTACTAGAGTTTAGGCTCATTTGACTTTCTTGTTTTCCCTCTCAGAGCTTCAGATTGTTATGGTTAAAAATAAAGTATTTATCTTTGGTTTAGGAATCTAATAAAACTTTGACAGTAGTGTGAAATGGTATAAAGCATCTCTTCAACAAATCCATATCAATAACACTTCCTGACAATCAGAAAACCTTCAGGGCCACCCTTTAATGACTTCTGAAGTTTTAAAGGATTTGTACTAAGGATGTGAGAATGACTGGAAATGGGTTTTAAAGTAGTGAGAACTCGTTCGTTTTAAAATCCATTCTCTGATTTGGGTTTTGAACATGTTTGAGAGTGTGCCTCCATCAAAATGTAGACTGATGAAGTGATTATGTTAATGAGACTGCTGTGACTTGCTTCTGGTTTGGAATTACTGGGTAACTGCTCTAAGGAAAAACTTTTGTAAAGGGAAAAAAATGTATTTGGGAAGTTTAGAATCAGTTTCCAGAGGAAAAAGAGTAGTTAGAAGTCTAGTTCCTAGGGCTGGGAATATGGCCCAGTGGCAAGAGTGCTTGCCTCGTACACAAGAAGCCCTGGGTTCGATTCCCCAGCACCACATATATAGAAAACAGCCATAAGTGGCACTATGGCTCAAGTGGCAGAGGTAGCCTTGAGCTAAAAAAAAAAAGAAAAAAAAAAGAAAAAGAAAGAAAGAAGCCAGGGACAGTGCTCAGGCCTGAGTTCAAGCCCCAGGACTGGCAAAAAAATAAAAAAAAAATAAAAGAAAATAAAAGAAAAAAGAAAGAAATCTAGTTCTTAAGAGAGCTGTGTGGTTGTAAAAGATAGGATGCCTTCAACATCCAGTCCTAAGGCAGAACCAAAAAATAAGGGGCAAGTACAAAAGAAGCAAATCTTCTTCAAGCCTCTTTGCATCATTGGAGTTCACTGGGAAAATTAAAAAAAAATTGTTTGTTTTGGACTATGGAGTCCTAGACCAGTCTCAGAGATTCTTATTTAATGGATTTAAAATAGTGACTAGGACTTTACATAACTTATATAAATATAATATTATAATAAATATTTATAAATAATGTATAGATAAATTATTTATAACATTTATATATTTATACAGCAGTTATATATTTATAAATTAATTATTAATAAATATTTATAATAAAAGTAATACATAAATGTAATTTTATTTAATATTAATTAATTATCTTTAGTTGTACAAGTGATTTCAATTCAGCATGTCAGTTTGTGAGTATAATGCTACCAACTCCACCCATCCCCTAGTATACCTGGTTCCATTTTCACAAATGTAAATTGAATCTTATGCACCCATCTTTCCTCTCTGCATTCATTTGCTCCTTCCTTGACTTCACTCCTTGCCAACCACATATGTTCTAGCTATTCATTTTGTTAAACTACAGGTTAGTTAGCTTTTCAAAGGACTTACAAAGGTTGTAATCCTTTCCTGCATATACCATTCTTTAGTTGATATGTTTATGTATATGTACATATGACTGTGATACAACTAATAATAGAGCTATCCTATGATCCAATAATACCATTTTTGGGTATTTATCCAAAAGATTACAAAACAGAATACAGAAAGATACTTGCATATCCATGTTTACTGCTGCATTATTCATCATAACCAAGCTATGGGAATAGCCTAGATGCCCTTCAATGGACAAGTGGATCAAGAAAAATGTAATATAAATGTGATGTGGTATATGTGTGTGTACACACACACACACACAAACACACACACACATGAATTTTACTCATACATCAGGAAGAATAATACATCATTTGCAGTGAAATCAACAGAGCTGGAGAATTATGGTAAGTAAGTCAGGCCCTGAGAGACATGTGAAAGTTAGCTAAATAAAAATGTCCAGATATTTCTGCTGATTAGTAATATTTAGCAATCATGGAAATGATCTGCTTTTCAAGAAGCTGAAGTTTCCATAGAGAAGGGTAGGATTTCTAGGGGGAATTTTAAGAACTGGGTGATTGGTAATCTGATGCATTTGAGCCTTGATTGCTGGTCCTGAGCGCCTTAAGGAAGTAAGAACCAGTTGTCAACTCTGATGGGCAATTGTAAACTGCAGGGAACTCAGAAGATGGGTCAGTTTCTGTGACTTAGTTGCATCCTTCTGAGCCTCTATGATTATAGGGAATGGCTCTCTACCTATATTTGACTGTAACTAAACATAACTTGAACATGTCACTCTATATCTGCTGAGGTCTGAGAACAGTGTTCTCAGATACAGACTCAGATCTGTACGAGATGTGTTCTCAGATATTTAGCTCAAGGTTGTCTCAGGGGTTCTCATTTAAACTTTTCATTTTCTATCACTATGTTCTATCTATTGAGGTAAGGCCTTTGGACAGGATAGTTATTAAATACATACTTGTTGAATGAATGAAAGAAATACATGTTTAAATTGAATATATCATGGATTATCTGTGCTATATTGTATATGTATATGTGATCTAATTTACAAATTATTTAAACTTTTCAGCATGTTCGGACAATTTACTATTGTGTTATCTGGCAAAAAATTCTTCTGAAAGGGAAGCAGCTTTGTGGAATGGAAATGTTTCCTACAGAGAAAAATGATATTTTTGTATATATATATTTTTTTTCCTTGAAAGATAAAGGCGATCCGTAACAATATTTTAGAGATTTAACTATATCTTTTCAGATAACATCAGAGCAAGGCTGTAGAAAATGCTGTAGTTACTAATGAGTCAGAGTAGTTAGAGTTAAAAAATTCAGTGGGGTGCTGATGGCTCATACCCGTAATCATAGCTACTCAGGATGCTGAGATCTGTGGATCTGGGTTCAAAGCCAGCCAGGGCAGAAAAGTCCATGAGACTTTTCTCTCCAATTAATCACTATTTCAATAGTAATATTGGCCTGGCTTACATAGTTTGCAAACACATGGACACAAATATGGAAATGGGTCATAGGAGAATGGTTTAACACATGCATAAGAGCTTTGAAAACAGAGTTTACTGAAATCTAGCACACTCTCTGAAAAATGGTTATGTGATTTTGGTATAATTACTTAATTTCCTCCTGGTTTAGCTTTTTCTTCTCTAAAACAGAGATAATCATAGTACCCTCCTTAAAGGATTGTTGTGGGGCTTGAGTGAAATTAACTCTCAGAACTGAGAAAAACTTAATCAAGTTAACTATTATTATTTGACTTAACCATGAATAAGGCACTCCAATTTATTCAAGAATTAAAAACTACTTAATAGGTCAGGACAAGGATTTAGGGAAGGATATAGAGATTAGCAGCACTCATATTTTTGTCTTCAAAGAACTTCATACCTAGGCAGATCGGAGAGAAAACTAGTAATTATAGTATGTAAATGGTTTTGTGAATTTACTGACTTCAAAATCCAGTGACAATCTTATATTAAAAATTTCTATGGTAAAGTATGAGTCAGTAGGAGAATTTATAAAAAATATTTTCTTGGAAGATGTATGTATGTATATAGATAGACTTGTATATATATGAGTGTATATATGTGTACACACATAAATACATATGTGTACATACATATGTATACATACATACACATGTATACATACATATGTACATACACACAGACTTCTTATGTGTTCAAATATTTTTTCAAACTAGCTGTTGGATTCCTACATTAGTATGCTTTATTGGAGATCAGTTGATCCTTGGATCAACGAGTCAAAAAGTGGAGTTTTTTTTTTATCGTTTAGGGGTGATATTTAGAGTCTTCTAACCATCTTCAGATGATTAATTTACTCAAATAGTGAGTAACTGTGGTGCTGTATGTATCTTCAAGGCTGACTTTTTAGTGGTAATTTTACTCAGCCAATTACCCCTTTTTCGCTGCATCAATTTCATCTGTACCAAGTCATCACACTATGAAGAGGAAAGTGCAGGTATGTGATGAAACGCTGTATTTGGGAGTCTAACCACGCCTCTTGGGCATCTGAGAATTTTACTATGAAAGGGACGGCACTCTGAAACACTAATTAGACTTTCATTAAAAATTTTGAGCTTGTCTGAGCTTTGAAATCAAAGAGATACCCCCAAGGACCATCCACATTCAAGAGCTTAATAAACATTTTTTTCCCAATGTATAAACAAACGTTTTTTTCTTTTAAATAGCTATTAGTTGCTAGATACTGTGCTGGGAGCTCTAAGCTCAAAGATGAGTAAACAAGATTCAAAGCCTTACGGAAAATTCCTTTGTACAAATATTTTTGTTCATTTATTTATTTATTTTTACTGCTGTAATAGATAAACATTCTAATTCTTAGGGTACTGTTGAAGCCCTGAGCCTGATGGGCATGATTCTGTGTCAGGTGAGATACTTTAAGTTGGGACAGCTCAGTTTCTTTTAAAGAGGAAAGTTTACTGGTGGAGAAGAAAGTTATCATGTTTTTGAAAACATTATTTATTGTCAAAGTGATGTACAGAAAGGTTACTGTTTCATATGTATGGCATGAGTACATTTCTTATCAAACTTGTTACCTCCTCCCGCATTTTTTCTCCCCCCGCCACAGTTCTCCCCTACCCATGTGTTGTACAGGTTTTACAGCATATAGTTTTGTAAGTATTGCTGTTGCATTGGTTCACCTTTTACCCTTTGTCTCTCCATTTTGATGTTCTCTTTCCCTTCCCTAGTTTCACTAAACATATACACAAAACCCAGGGTACTGATATCAGTAAAAATGATGTCAGGGGTAAAATCCTGGGGAAAAAGACAAACATTAAAAACCACAATGGTAAACCACTTATTTCTATATATTTCACTTATCATTATCTTATGTGTTCATATGTACATAGCTATTGAGTTATTGTGCCCTTCTGCTAGGGCTAGCCTAGACGTGTACTAATTGTTGCCTATGAGGGAAACCATAGCGTCTATGTTTCTTTGGGTCTGGCTCATTTCACTTACAGAGTACCATCTTTGGAAGTAGTAGAGAACGAATGTAAGGACTCTTAATTGTCACAACTTCTTGGTGTGACAGTTATATACCATGGGATATCTTAAAAGAGTTCACAAATCTTCACCTCAAAGAGTTGTGAGATTTCGTTGGCCGTAAGACATTTCCTAGAACAAAAAGTTTAGAAAACCTTCACAAATATATATATATTTTAAAATCAGTTGTTGGACTTGAATTCAAGGTCTGGGTGCTGTCCATGAGCTCTTTTGCTCAAGTCTAGTGTGCTACCACTTTGAGCCACAATGCCACTATCCACAATTATTTCTTAAACCCTTACATGATTCTTTGCTTTTATTTTTCTTGTGCTGGTACTGGGACTTGAACTCAGGGTCTGGGCACTGTTCTTTAGCTTTTTTGCTCAAAGCTGATACTATACTACTTGAGCTAAGTTTCCTGCTTTTTGTGGTTAGTTGGAGATAAGGGTCTCACAAACTTTCTTGTCCAGGCTGGTTTTGAACCATGATCCTCAGATCTCAGCTTCCTAAGTAGCTAGGAATAAAGGTGTGAGTCACCAGCACCTGTCAATGATTACTTTGTCAATCCAGCCTCTTCCCATAGCCTTAAAAGTTTGTAAATGATGGCAGGAAGGGGGGGGGGGAGGAGGAGGAGGAGGAGAAGGGGGAAGGGGAGGGGGAGGAGGAGGAGGAGGAGGAAGAGGTGGAGGAGGAGGAGTAGGAGGAGGAAGAGAAGGAGGAGGAGGAGGATCTGAAATTTTCTTGTCCTGAGGTCTTGCCTTCTTTATTAGTTTATGATTAACAATCATTCATCAAAGTTCTTTAACTATCCCAAGTTACCTAAAATTAACATATCAGTTAATTGGATTTGATACTGTTATAAGAATGAGGAAATACTGTGAAGCAATTGGTTGGGTTCAAAGATATAAAAAGAAATGCATTATGCAAATATTTGGCTATTAAGATATTCTGCCTAGGGGGGGGCTAAAGTCAGATAATGGGAAACAAATGAGAATCCAAAGTTTCCCATGTATTTAAATACCAACTTTCTGTAAGAGTGAAACTAAGCCTCTATATCATGTCTTTGACAACACAGAGGAGCAGGGGCAACAAAAAAGGACTGGGTTCTCCCCTGATACGTGAATATGAAGTATCAAGAATGTGAATGAGGTGGGGGTAAGAAGGGACAATAGAAGAGGCAGGCTAATGAAATGAATGGGTTTGATTATAGAGTGCTTTGTGCATCGTTTTGGATTTGTTTTTCAAATGGGTAGTAATTTGTTAGTGAGCATCTACCTTTCAGACTATGAGGCGATTTCTCATTCATTATCTCACATGATCATCATAACAGTTTGCTGATGAACTAGAGACTTCTCTAAGTCACACAATTAGGAGATTGAAATGATTTTTCTGAAGACATGTTCTCTCATTTACTTGTTCAAAATAATTGAGACAACAGACCATGAATAACAAGTTTATCTTTGGGTATTGAGATCATAAATGATAAGCTGGTTGGTAATGAGATTTTTTGAACTGGATGAAACTTCACTCTGAGGTTACTTACTGCATCTGCCTTGCAGAATTCAGACGACCAACTTCAATGGGAATATTTTTCTGTTTTGATTGAGCCATTGATGGCTCATTACTTGGGCTTTGCAATGTAGAGATTTCATCAGCCCTATAGTTAGGTATTTCTTCTTTAGTGAAGTCAATTGGATAATGAAGCTTAGGGAAGTTCTGTATTGGCTTGTTTACTTCTGTTTTTGAACCACAGTCTTGACTAGCAGCCCAAACGAACCAGGAATTTGTTACTATAGCCCAGGTGGTCTTGTTTTTATGATAGTAGTTCCTTATCTAGCTAACCATTGGGATTGCAGGAGAGCCATACCAGGCCCAATGAGCATGAATTCCTTCCTTCCTTCCCTTCCTTCCTTCCTTCCTTCTCTTCCTTCCCTTCCTTCCTTCCTTCCTTCCTTCCTTCCTTCCTTCCTTCCTTCCTTCCTTCCTTCCTTCCTTCCTTCCTTCCTCCCTCCCTCCCTCCCTCCCTCCCTCTCTCTCTCTGTCTCTCTCTCTCCTTCTTTCATTTATTTTTAAGTGGTAGGTATTGAATTCACAGCATTGCACATGCTAGGCAATGCTTTCTCTCTGAGACACACCCCCTTCCCTGCTTATAAGGACTTGTATAATATATAGAATACTTTTTAGATTATAGTTCACAGCACAATGACAGTCAGTGGTCTGGATAGAAGGAGAACAATGGCAAACGTTTTGGAGCCGAGGTAGAGGAAATCTTTTTCATTGGAGGCCTTCTAGTCAGGGGAAGTGCCTGGTATTTGTGGTGGATGATAGAAACTGGTATTTTAGCTCCCAAGGAGTTCATTTTGGGTCAGGGATGAGGACTGGGCCTGGGTATAAGCAATTTATTGGGTGCAGTGGGGGGCCAGGATGGAAAATTCAGGTTGCTGAGGTTATTTGACTCAGCTTTTATTCTTGGACCAGAAGGGTCTGCTGACGTTTGGATTTGATCTCAGTTAGATAGATGGTCTGGAGGCAATGATTGGACCTTATTTGTCTAGTTCACTGATGGTGACTATTTCAGGTCATGCTAGACCAAAGAAGGAGAGGTATTAGGCAAGAGAAACTTTTTTTTTTTTTTGCCAGTCCTGGGGCTTGGACTTAGGACCTGATCACTGTCCCTGGCTTCTTTTTGCTCAAGGCTAGCACTCTACCACTTGAGCCGCAGTGCCACTTCCAGCTTTTTCTGTTTATGTGGTGTTGAGGAATTGAACCCAGGGCTTCATGCATGCAAGGCAAGCACTCTACCACTAAGCCATATTTTCAGCCCAAGAGGAACTTTAAAGAACAGTTAAACCAAGCAGTTTATGCTACAACCTAAATGAGCTGAAAATACTTGTTATTCTGTGCATTTCTACACTTTAACTGATGCATAGCTATCTTACCTCACAGCTTTAAGACTATCATTTTTTTGTAGTATGGGCATAAAATACCTATTTCTTCTTTTCCCCCTCTCCCTCCTCTTTCTCCTTTTCTTCCTCTTCCCTCACTTCTTCTTCATTTTAATTTTATCAATTACATGGTTCTCTTGAAGATTTTCCATGACTTTCTTTTCCCAGAAATTATGCCAATTATATCATAGGGAGTGATTTATATAAAAGATGCTAATGACTTAAATTTTTAATAAAGATTTTAATAGTGATACCAACCCCATCTGTAACCATTCTGGTCACCTCAAAGCAAAAGGCAGCAGGGGGATGCCTTGAAGTTGTTGCCAGGGTGTTTCAAGAGGCCATAGGAAGAATGACGAGAGAAAAAGAAAAATATTACATGTTTACTCTTGAGTTTCAAATGCAGTTTGGGAACTTAGGGCAGAAGCAGTAGTGAGGGAAAGGCCTGTCCTTGAGAAGTGCATAAAGGAGTGTGGGCAAAGCAGAAGACCCAAGGAGTCCTCAGAGTCAAGGAAAGGGTCATATAGGACTGGAATCTGGCAAAAAGCAGTATGAGCAGGAACCTGGAGAAGGAAACACAGGTGTCAGCCTCAGAGGATTCAGGACAGAAGTTCCATCCTGGAACTCAGGCAATGCATGTCAGAGATGGCCCATGTGGACAGATAACACACAAAGCCCTGACGCCCTCACATGCCTTTCATGAGAAGTAATTTTCTCTTCTCCCCGCCCCTGTGCCTGATGGAACTCAGTGAAGAGAGGAATCTTGAATTGACTAAATTTCCACAGAACTGACTCAGACAAACATCTTTCTCTCTGACAAAGTAAAAAAAAAGAGTTAGAACTTTACATGTTTCCATTTACTTCTCCCTTCCCTCCACCATTAATAATTTAGGAAAGGCACTGAAAGATGAATGAATGAGTGGGCTTTTCCCAGCTGGTAAAAACACTTGAAGTGTAAGGTCAGGAGACTTAGCTTAGTTGTATGAAGTTGTTTACAAACCCATTCCAACCCTCAATGGTGATGATTTAAAAATAGGTTTTATGAGTGGAAGAATGAAGCTTGCTGAGCTTGGTTTGACTTACTCAGGAACTTTATTCCTTAAAGTCTGACCTCTGGTGCTAGCATATAAAGGGTCACTTTGTCTTTAGACTGTAGGGATTTGAAGGCCACTTCTGTGGCCTTTTCTCCATTGTTACAATCACCGTACTTCTCATTAATATTCAGGAGCAGGTAAACAAAGGGGAATGAAGAAGGGGGTGAAGGAGAGTGAAAGGGTGAATCTTGTCAAGGTGCGTTGCATGCACATAAGAACATGTCAAAATGAAACCCACATGTGTAAGTAATAGATGCCAATAAAAAGTGGGAAAAAGGATCAGTATGTCAAAATGTCTGGTATCTAGCAAGGGAAGAGAAACAGACTTTACATTACTTAATGACTTACAGAATTATTCTAGCAGTGATTGATTTTCATATGCTGCCAGTGGTGCTCACTGATTTATCTTAGGCATATAAAAAGCCAATAATAGAGGAGATAATTTCAGCACTGCATCTAATACTCTCTTTTCTCCAATACTGAAACTCATCCTATAGCTTTCTTCAGCAGAGTGTTTCATGGTAAAGATCTACATTTAAATTTCACTCCTTACTAGCTGTGAGCCCCTCATGGAGTTACCTAACCATTCTTAGCTGTAGTATTCATCGTTAAAATGAAGACAAACATACCCACCTCAAAGGGAAATTGTAAAGAGAAAATGTAATTAACAGACTCCACTGTGTGATACATTAGACAAAGAGAAAATAACTCAAGAAAGCCTAATTCCAGTAACTCCTTCCAGAGTGACCATTTAAAGGAAAGTGTGTGAAAAAAATAAGCAAAGTTAAAACTGGCTTAAATATGAAATGTACAATTAAACATTAAGTTAGCATTGAACAACACATGCATCTTTGACCCGGTGTCCAGAGCCAGGAAAGACTTGTCCATTTGTCATTAGCAATGCAATTTGCTCCCTGGAAGGCAATTCCACTCTGGATTCTCTGTCTGTCTGTCTGTCTGTCTCTGTCTGTCACTCTGAAGTCAGAGGAGCTTCCACCTGCTTTTTGCCCAAAATCTGCCTTTCTTCCTAAACCAGTTCCAAAGGTATTATTCAACACCCCCATTCAGCCGCTGCCAGCCGTGAGCATCTTGGAGGAACCCCTATCTGAGGTCATCAAGTAGAATTTGAATGGGGAGAATGTTGCTTTCCAAATAATTTGTTGTGAATGTCTTCCCACTGTGGTGAGGAGAAGAGGCACAGATGGCTGAATCAGGACACACGCCAGTTCTTTCCTCATTCCAAGCAGGCGGTGAATCTAGGCTGTGGGGAAAATAAGCTTTAGGGGAAGGACGAGAGCTGACGGAATCCAGAAAATTGCTCCCTTGGATTCACCCGGAAAGATGCTTTTTGGGGGAATTGAAGGACATTCTTTAGGATTAAAGCTAGCTTCTTTAATATTTGCTAGATTGTGGCATCTGAATACTAGAGAGAATGGAATCTCGATTCATTCCTTCAGGAGCTGTTCTGGTTGGAGAGAGTGGGTTGGGTGGGAACAGCCAATCCTGTCCCCTGGAGGAAATGGCCAGGTTACCCTGAGTCACCTGCTACTTTCATCTGCTCTGCCATGCAGCAGAGTAGTTGGCTGGATGCCATTCCCCGAAGCTGTAGGCAAAGTTGTTTACAACTCCTGATCGTCTGATTTGAGAATTCCAAAGCAGCAGTTTCTTGACTTCCAACTGCTTCATCGACTCATTCCTAAACATGACAAAACTAAAGTTCAGTCAGGTTCCAGGGAACAAAGAAGCTTAAGTCACCTAAGGTCATTGAGGTTATTGTGGGGATATGTGTGCAAGAGAGAAGACAGAAAGAGTTCTCAATAGCCACATAGTCTCCACAAACAGAGCAAAAGGGGCATCGTGGTTCACACTGTAATCCCAGCACTACAGAGATGGAGGTAGGAGGATCACAAGTTCCAAGCCAGCCTGAAGTACATACAAAGACTTGGGTTCAAAGAAGTAAGGTTTAAAAAGCTCCCCAAAAGAACAGAGCAGGTGTTTGATACAAGAGTAGCTCTAAGTGTTTAGGTGATTGCTTGGGCTAACTTAACCAAGTACCATAAATGGATTGTTTTACAGTTCTGCCTGCTGGAAGTCTGAGGTTGAGGTGTTGGCTGCATGGGTTCCAGAATCTGCTTCATGCTCCTTGCTTATCTCCTGGCAGTTTACTGGCCGTCCTTAGCATCCCTTTGCTTGGAGATACACCTTCCAGTCTTGGCCTTCCCCTCCACTGTATGTTCTCTTTGTATTATGTATATTTTTGTTGTCAGCCATGATGTAGGTTGATTATAAACCCTAACTCCTGGTGATAACTGACGTTCCTTGGTGCTCTCTCTGTGGCTTGTAAATGCATGCTTCATTTCACTGGCTTTTTCTCTTTGTGTGTGTTTGTAGCCACATTTCCCACTTCTTATAAGGACCCATTGTATCACATCTTGAGGACCCATCCCATGCTTGTATGACCTCACAAGGCAGCTAATTGCATCTATGAAGACTCAATTTCCAAAGAAGATCTCCTGCTGAGGAACTAGGAATGAGGACTTCAACAGACTTTCAAGAGAGCACAATTCAGCCCCAGATAGCATGCCCAAAGTACGGACAAGCTAAGAACTAACTCCCGACTCACCAATGAAAGTCATTCTTTCTGATTGCTTTGATAATAGTAAAGCAAAAAACCACCATAGCTAGTTTTTGTTATTTTATTTACCATAGAATTACACAGATATTCAATGGAATGTACAAAGCTACTGGCTATATTATCATTTACCATACCTAGTCATTTATTTATTTATTTATTTATTTATTTATTTATCTATCTATCTATCTATCTATCTATCTATCTATCTATCTATCTATTTATTTATTTATTTTTGATGTTGTTGGTCACGAGGCTTGAATTCTGGGCCTGTACACTGTTGCTGAGCTCCTTTGCTCAAGGCTAGTGCTGTAGCACTTTGAGCCACAGCTCTACTTCCAGTTTTCTGATGGTTATTTGGAAATAAGAGTCTCATGGACTTTGCTGACCACACTGGCTTTGAACCACAATCCTCAGATCTCAGCCTCCTGAGTAGCTAGGATTATAGACATGAGACACTAGTGCTTGGCCCCAGTCTTTTTTTTTTTTATTTCTTTGGTGAATCTTTTTAATTTTTTTATTTTAAAGGTGATGTACAGAGGGGTTACAGTTATGTAAGCCAGGTAATGAGTACATTTCTTTTTTAAAAATTTAATTTAATTGTAAGGGTGATGTACAGAGGGGTCCCAATTACAAACAAGAGTGCATTTCTTTATGGACAATGTCAATCCTTGCCTTGCTCTCTCCCAGTTTTTTCCTCTCATCTGACCACAAGGTGTATATAATTCACTTTCAACATAGTGTCTAGTTGAAAATGCCACTGCTGTATTTGCTTACCCTTTGTTCCTCCATTTCTATGCCTCATACCTAATCTTCCAACATGTGAAGACAGAGGATTTTTGAAAGGAAAAAATGTGATCAATTGCAGATATTTTGTTGGCCATCAAGAAAACTACAACTCTAAAAGTAAATATTTACATGAGGACTGGCATGGTAAGTATGCTCACTGTTGATGAATGATTTCTATGGAGTTTCTTGATAATTTTTACTTTGAACTTATTCCTGTTTTCTTGAGCCTGCCTACAGGCTTAAGCACATTGAATACCTCAAAACACTGAGCACCTAAATGGAAAAGAACTTCTTTATTTTTATTGTATAAAACAAAAATATTTCTGACAATTGTTGAACTCTGCATTCTTTCATTCTTGCCTTTTTTT
The DNA here is from genome assembly GCF_023159225.1 of Perognathus longimembris pacificus. Classification (NCBI taxonomy): domain Eukaryota; kingdom Metazoa; phylum Chordata; class Mammalia; order Rodentia; family Heteromyidae; genus Perognathus; species Perognathus longimembris. The sequence goes on from NC_063162.1 coordinate 41,149,528, forward strand.
CTAGTATGAGATATAGAGAGAATAGTGACCAAATACCTTCTTATTCAAATGGACGCTTCATCAAAACTATATTCTTAGAATTTGACAACCCATCAAATTGTTCAATTCAGTTTTCAAATCCATAGATAACTTCAAAAGGTATTTGAGAATATATTTGTAAATGCCAAACCAAAAAAACTTCTTTACACTAATGATCTGAATTATTACTGGCACTTATTCACATGCCTCAGTCAGCTTCCTAGCTGTATCTGTATCATGGGAATCATTAAAGAATATGATTACTTCAAGATTGTCTTATTGTCTAATTATTTTTCTATAAATTGCCCATTATTTTCCATGTTGCATTTTATGTTTAGAAAGTTTGAAATTGTTTTCAGTCTGTATTTTTGGTAGACTATATTTCTCATCCCAAAAGTAAAATAACTTATAGATGTTGAAGTACCTGATAAAATATGGGCAAGTTCAGGCAGACATTCAATATATTATATATATTTATATGCATATATATGTATATCTTTAATTTTTGGTATTGAAACATGTCAAACTTTCAGCTTGAGTATTTTTACTTTTATGAGTATTTTAAATTCATTTTCTGTCAAGTATATTTATAAAACAAAATTTTATTCAAACGAGAAAACTTACCAGTAAGTTTTCCCAATATTTTTATTATTTCACTGAACTTAAATGTATCAAAACTATTTTTCTTCTCATTTTTTTCTTATATATGAAGAATAACAGTGTGTTTAAAAATGAAAGTGCCATCAAATTGTTCTTTCCACATATTCCACAGTGGAATTGGCAAGATGGTAGAGCTGGAGGTGGGGTGGGACATAAGCTATGTTATGACAGCTGACAAATAATTACCTATGAATGAAAACAGCCTTGGGAGAGTTCAAGAGGCTATTTAAAGACTTGTGGAGTACCATCCCCAAAGATGCTGAACCAAGCCAAGCTCTACAAAAACCAAAAGAAGAGAATAATTGTACAAAAAAGACCACTGGGAGACAGACTTTGCTGTGATGTCTGCAAACATCTAGGAATAGAGAGAGGGTGTAGAAGTCTCAGGGCTAGTGGTACAAGGGTGGCCAGTGGACTGTTCTGCAGAGGACGCATGTGTCCTTCAACAGTAGGTACACAACATGCATCCTGGATCCTTCAGAAAGGAAGACAGGGCTATACCACAGCTATGGAAGAAGGAGGCACAGAAGGCACTTCTGTTTCCAGAGCAGTAACTCCTTTGTAAATCCCATGCACACCCCAGATCCTGGAGTCATTTGTGCCATGTTTTAGACACTGCCCAGTGGTGCATATCATGCATCTGTATGTGATACAAGAAAGCTACCTTTGCTGGAAGCCAGCCCCACCTGGAGCTTTGGAATCCCTGTCACTGTGTGCACCCACACAATGCCCTTTCTCCATGTTAGTGCTCACGTCTCTGATATCACAGACTCTACCTCAGAAAGCTAGATCATTTTCTGAAACCTGGAGCCCCTGTAGCTCTTTCTGTGTATGTGCTCTGGACCTGGGTCTGTATGCAACAGCTGCTAAGTGTAGTGCACACCCAGGGCCCTAAAGCCATTGCCTCTTTGCATTCTATACTTGGGATTCTAGAGTTCTTGTCGTTTGCACACATCTGTGCTATGGCCCTTGGCTCCTCACTGTATTTATGCCTTGTACGCCATTACCACTTTGATTCTAAGAACTGGATTAAAAAAAAGGGAGACATTGGATTTAAGTAAATGGATGTTTAAAATTTGAAACATCTGATAACATGGTTATAAAGTTATAAAGTCAGTATCATCTGTGTGCAAAACTTTCCTCTGCTAGCAGAGTCAGCACATTGACAACGATTGCTTTTTTTTTTATATGTATGCAAGAAGATAGAAAATGGAAAAACTTAATTTAAATGACTTTTGGCTTAAAAAAGTCATGCTTTGCATAGTGATATGCAAATGTACTGCAGCTGCATTTGTTAAATTGACTTTGGGTACAGTGCTCTAAAAATTAATAATCTTTGAGAAAGACCTTAGATACTCTGCAGCATATGCCTACCTTAGAATCTACTTTTCACTTGATCTTAGCCAAAAGGCTGAGAAGCAATTAGACTCTACTTTTCTTATACAGTCTTCATACATCTAAACTATGGTTTCTTGTATTTACCGTTGAACCCTCCCTTTCAAGGCCTAGTAGCTTTGTGTAGTTTGTAGACTTCAGAGTAGGTCATGGCATTTGTCCACCCATTGGTTGACAGCTACCAGCAGCCAAACCAGATATTTCTTCAACCACATATGTGGCTGGGGTGGTACTAGACCCTGACTACCTAGGAAAGATCACATTCTGTGTTATCACTAGTAAATCTGTGCTCTTTAGAGGGTCTGAAAAGGGTCAGAAAATGAGGTTATCACTGATCATCTTCTAGATTCAACAAATATTAAAATAGTTTTGCTGCATCAAGCCATTATTGAGATTTTCCCCTCCCACTGATTAACATGAGAACTCTGCTTATAGTCTATGTCTGTCTCTGACAGTATGAGAGACCATGATAGAAGCTATACGTCAGTTCTAAGTAGAAATCTGTAGAATCTATTACCTTTAAAAAATACAGTGATGAATGACAATACTTTTATTACAAGATGAAAACTCTACATATTAATCAGACTAGAAACAGAAATGAAGTGGGCTTCTGATCTCCCTGTACATGGTAGGTATGATGTCAACAGCTCCTTCTGTGGTGGTGTGGGTTCCTTTGTATAAACCTGTGGTAGGGTTGCACTCAAGGCATCCCACTAGGAGGAGGGTCAATGCATGCAGACTGTACACAGAGGCCTCAGCTTGGGACATGATGAAATCATTCATAGTCACTCTTGACTAACAGTGTTAGAAAGTGTTTAACAACTGGCCAGGGAGGGGGAAGGAGGAAAGTCCTGCTTGTGTAGTGCTTGCGGATTTTTCTGGTGTGCATTTTCTTGTCATGACTGATCTGAGGTTCTCAACTTGACAGTCACTGAACTTTGGAAATTGGGAAGAGACACACGCAATCAATTGGTGCACTTCCATCCAAACTCTGCCCAAATTCCTATCCTACCAAGAAGAGTGCCCTTTTCACTGGTCTCCTTTCTCTCTACCTGCCTCCCTTCATTTTCTGTTCAGCCTTCCATTCTCCATCTCCCTCCTCCTTTCTTTCTTTCTCTCTCTCCCTCTTCCAAATAGTATCTCCAATATAGGCTATATCAAGTGGTACAGATTATTCACTGTACACTAAAAGTAAAGAGTTTTTTTCCTTTGTAATGATTTACTTTTTCTAAGCCCTAAATATAGAAAAGTGTGGGGTTAACTCTCTTTACTGCAATCACATAATCTTACAAAGAAAGTTTTTTTTTTTTTTTTTTTGCCAGTCCTGGGGCTTGGACTCAGGGCGTGAGCACTGTCCCTGGCTTCTTTTTGCTCAAGGCTAGCACTCTGCCACTTGAGCCACAGTGCCACTTCTGGCCATTTTCTGTATATGTGGTGCTGGGGAATCGAACCTAGAGCCTCATGTATACGAGGCAAGCACTCTTGCCACTAGGCCATATCCCCAGCCCCGCAAAGAAAGTTTTGTAAATAAAAATATTTTCCTCTTTTATTTTTCTGACATCACACACTTACTGTCTAACCCTTGGGCATTTGGAACGCTTTGGCTCATGTGATTCTCAGGACTCCTTGTTAATATCTAGGGAAGAAAAACTACCCACAAATAGAAATTCTTTTGGCATCATCTTTTTGGTGTTTTCTCTCATAAAGTTATGTAATAATAACAATAATAATAGCTTTAAGGAATATTCCATCTAAATTTAAACACCTACATTATTTAAGCCTCAGAACACTTAATTTGTTACATTCTGGATTCCATTGGGAAAGTTTTGGGGACTGAGGGACCTCAAGTGATAAACCCTTGATTTATGTGAGTCTGCATTTGTGTGTGAAAATAGAAAACTTATATTTTATGCATCAGTTATAGATATTGTTCTGCAACATTTCCCCATAAAACAGGATGTGCCTTATGCTAATTTCCCATGAATATTTCAATATCATTTGGCAAAAGGAGCAGAAATATGACCCATGTCTCTCTCTCTCTCTCTCTCTCTCTCACACATACACACACACACACACACACACACACACACACACACACAACCTCACCTCAACTTTGGGATTGCCACATTCTCCTGTGGTTTCTTTAATTACACATTTATGAAGCAAGACCATTTGAAGCAGAACAGAAACTAACTTTACCAATCAAGTAGGAGATGCTCATAGAAATCATGAAGCACTGAAAAATAATAGATAAAAGGATACCAGTGCTGAAACAAAAGGAGCTGGGTGGTTCCCTTGTAGGCAGCAGGGAGGTAGGTATTCTAAGGACAAGTGGAAACTAGAATCAGCAAAAGTGAGCTGGTTATAAAACACCAGCAGACGTTTATTAATGGGTATTATTGGGCCACACACTGGAAGAGAATGGAAATGCATCAAAGTCCCATTCCAGGAATTTTTCCTGACCTTTGCTATTTAGGAATTGCCCAACCTCTGTTGTGAGGTGATCATTTATCTTCTCTATTCTCAAGGTAGTTTTATTGTACTCTTTTTTTTTTAGTATGTAATGTAGTACTTTTTATTGTATAAGGAAGGCTCTGACAGCTTCATATATATGAGAGATTCTTCCATGGAGAAATGATTTATTGTAATGGTTTTTATGTTGTGAGAGCTAGAGCGACACTATGCTTTTGATCTACTTTGTAGCTCCATCCAGTGAAGAGAATTCTGTTCTTCAAATGCGATCTTTGCTGTCAGTAGGACTTGCCCCTCCCAAGATTTACCTTTCCTTCAGAATAATGCATATAATGAGGGGGGGCGGGGAAGAGGGAGGCCCTGTTTTTAAATGCCCTTTTCACATCTTCTGTTGTATAGTTGTAATTTCTTCCTCTAGGGTGGTAAGGAAGGGGGTCAAGTCTTTGTAACACTTTTTCCCCCCTGGAAGCAGAATCACTTTCAGGGGACCACTGGCAGTTTTAATGGGGTGGGGGAATGCATCCTTTCTTAATCTGCAGAACCTGTGTGGCTATTTTAGAGGAAATGTAACAGGCGATTACTAACTCAGAGGTACTGTTTCCCTGTTTCTGGAAGGTCACTTTTGCAATACAACAGCATTAAAATGCTTCAAGGGATGTTAAGGGAAGTGTTGAATATGTAACAGATGGGGCTCAGAACTGTGAGAGAGCTTCATCTCCAGTACAGAATTTTATAAACTCTGCTTAGTTTCTAGTTGATTGCTGGATGGAAATTGGAGCAAGGGTTACAATGCAAGAAGACCAAGATGAAGGGAAGTCAATACAGAAGCAGATTTCTGCTCGTGTTTCATTTTTTTCGTCTGGTTTTACTAACTCCAGGCCTTCTCGAGTTGACTGATAGAGATCACACTGCGAAGCTTTGAACATGTCTTTTCACTGCAGAGGAATGTCCTACAGGAAGCTCAACTCCATTTTCTTCCTCTGGAAAGACACAGAACCAAGTAATTCATTGATGGTTCTGGAAAGAAATGAAGTTAATTTTAGCCTTAAAATCCAGAGTTGATGATGTCAAGTATAACCTCTGCTTCTTGCTTTCTCCCTGGCTAGCTTTAGACCAATATCAAAATGGTGAGAGAAAGGGTAAAGGTGAACCAATGCAAAGCAATACTTACAAGACAATATGTTATAAACCAACTGTACAACTGGGGGAGTGTAGATTGGAGGGAATTGGGGAGGAGGGAAGGTGGGAGAAAAATGAGGGAGGAGGTAACAAGGTGTGACAAGAAATGTACTACCTTATATACGTAACTGTAACCCCTCTGTATACCACCTGGACAATAAAAATTAAAAAAATAAAGAGAGTGGGCCCATTATAGGATCTATGATTCATTTTTCAGTGTCATCAGCACTCTTTAGCCTTTTACCTAAGTTGCCATCTTTTCCGAACTGTTAGAAAGCAACATATATGACAAATTAAAGCTTTGTCTTTTTCTAAGCAGATACTCATTGGATCATGCAGGCATCTGACCTCTTGTCTTTGATATTTCCTACCAATGGCTTTGGGTCTGCTTTACTTTAGTGATCTTTCTGAATCCTTTGAGCAATCTTTTCAGTAGACATTCCTTTTATTAATAAATATTGTAAAGATAATGTACAGAGTGGTTACTAGGTAAGACCATGAGAACATTTCTTTTTGAACAGTGTTTCACTAGTGTTCACCCATTTCCCTGACTCCTCACTGACTCCTTTCCCCACCTGAAGTTGTAAAGTTCATTTCCAACATAGTGTCTGGTGAGTATAGCGGTTGCATTGGTTTCTGTGATTCCCCTTCTCTTTCTCAAATCAGAATTCTAAAACAGTAACAACAAGGAATAAACCAATGGAATTAAAAAAAGAAATAACTGCAATCAGCATACAAAAAGAAAAAAAACCCTCTTGTTTCCATTTTCTTAAAGTTCATTTCAATAAACATCTTTTTATATAGTCATATGCACCTAGCTATTGAGCTATTGTGATCCTCTGTTAAGAATATCCTAGGGCTGGGGATATAGCCTAGTGGCAAGAGTGCCTGCCTCGGATACACGAGGCCCTAGGTTCGATTCCCCAGCACCACATATACAGAAAACGGCCAGAAGCGGCGCTGAGGCTCAAGTGGCAGAGTGCTAGCCTTGAGCGGGAAGAAGCCAGGGACGGTGCTCGCTCGGGCCCTGAGTTCAAGGCCCAGGACTGGCCAAAAAAAAAAAAAAAAAAAAAAAAAAGAATATCCTAGACATATTCTAGTTATTACAAATGAAGGAAAACATGCAGCCTGTGTTTCTTTGGGTCTGGCTTGCTGAGACTCAGCCTCTAAACAATGGAACCAAGATATGAAAATCTATTCTTGACATCAGTCTGCTTCCCAACAATTGATATAACTAAGAAAAAGCCATAAACCCTGTGACTCTGAGGAAGGAATGGGCATTCTGGACTATTTACCTACAAGGACATCCCATAAAAGATCACACTATATAATAAAAGAATACAATGGTCATTTATTCCCTCCTAAATTATCCAACTTACTCTATAATTCTGGGTCCACCACACTGTTCTTAGGAGCAGGTGAGAGTTAATAAAATGAGAACTTGTACTGGGACTCTATATTTTCTTCCTAAAAATATCTCTTTCCTCTTCTATTCTATGAGGGTTATACATCTGTTCCTTCCCACGCTGCGGAAGTCCTCTGTGGTTTTATATACTCTCCTCAGAGGACAGCAAACACTCATCCATAAATCCTAGGTATTGCTAGATGATTTCTAATTAAGTGAACAGTTTTTAAGTCTCATGGAACACATTAGAAGGAAGAAATATGAAAATAAATGATTTTAAAAAAGTTCCAGATAATTTCAAAGCAACCTAAAAGGCAAGCAAAGAACACAATCAGTATCTGAAAATAAAGATTTACAGTCATGTCCTGAGATGGAAACTTTAATTGGCTGGATTCGGGGGTTAGGAGCATCTCATATCATTTTGAGTACTCAACTTTCTCTGCAGTTGTGAACAACAGCTCTCTTTAGGGGCAGGTAAGAGCTCATAAAATGTGAGCTTTCTAACTAGATCACGTGTTGCACACTTTATTCTGCCATTCGAAAGATACAGACTATCCCAGGCTTTTCCCTTACAAGTTCCTTTTAGTCCATCATATTTCCTCTTGGTTATTCTGATTTGGAGATTTATAGCCATTGCATATCAATGGCCATTTGTAGATATGGAAGATGCAATTCTAAAGTACTCTGAATTAACTCTAATCGCTTTGTTTAAAAAGCTAATTGTGGGCTGGGGATATGGCCTAGTGGCAAGAGTGCTTGCCTTGTATACATGAGGCCCTGGGTTTGATTCCCCAGCACCACATATACAGAAAACAGCCAGAAGTGGCGCTGTGGCTCAAGTGGCAGAGTGCTAGCCTTGAGCAAAAAGAAGCCAGGGACAGTGCTCAGGCCCTGAGTTCAAGGCCCAGGACTGGCCAAAAAAAAAAAAAAAAAAAGCCAATTGTGATTCTGGCAACTGGTGGAGGGGAGAAAAAAAAAAGTCATGATAAATTATGGCATGTCCCTTTTGAGTAAAGGTGTCTGGTCATAAGCCACTGGGGATGGGTTTTATGAACATTTTCATTAATAGTCAGGAGAGAAAGAAAACAGCATGTAAATAAAGAAAGCAGATGAATCAGTGTGGGCTGATGCTAATGTGCGGGGAATCAATGGAAATGAACTTATGCAGCTTCTAAATCAAGGCAAATGAGAAGTATGTTCAGGAGTCATATTCATATAAAATGAGTGGAGATACGAGGAAAAATAGCTGGACACGGTTATGACACAGGAAGTAACTATAAAATATTTTCCTATTATTTTATTTTCCAACTTAAGCCAATAGCATTAGGGAATATGCTAACCCCATCTCAATATTTTACTGTTTTCTCCTTCTCAGATCCACTATCCATTGCTTTTTTCTTTTCTTTTTTTATTGACGCCATTTTCTCAGTCACTATGGCTCAAATCTTGGATGTTATCTTGAATTCATTATTTTTTGATATGCTAAAAACATGTAATAATTGTTTAAATATTTTCCTGTGCTAAAGACACTATGCCAGACAGTTTACATGCATTATCTTACTTAATTCTCAGGAAAACCCTGTAAAGTGAGTATCAATATTCTCATTCTGCTGATGAGGAAATAACAGACTCTGAAGAATTAAGTTACTTGTCCAAGACCTGAAAGTTTATATAAACCATTTTTTTTTGCATACCTCATGACTGTTACCCAACAGTGGATTTTTCCTTGGTGTAGTCTTTTTTAGCCCTTCATTATTTTCTCATTTGCTCATTACTCACTGTACATGAATGGCTGAAGGCATTTCATAAGTGGAAGTCCTATCATCAGCCTATCTCAGATATATGCACCAGCCAGAGAGGCAAAACTATTTTCATCATGTTATTCCTATGCTTAAAACCCATATTTATGCCCTACTGGGTATATAATATATCTAATTCTACTTACTTGACATCAAAAGATTGCTTTCCTATTTAGTTATTATCCTACTTATTCTAGAAAATATTTTTCAATAAATAATATAACAAGATAAAATTAAGTACATAATTCTCGTTGAATAAATGAATAGAGAGGGAAATGAATATATGGAAAAATGAACTGAGGCAGAAATGACACTAATGCCCAACCATTCACAAGAACCCATGTATATGAAACCAAAAGAGAATGGCTTTTGTACATTTACATGAGGAGTTAAAGGTGCAATGCCTATGTGCTTCTGATCATAAAAAATAATGTTTATTGAAATGAACCGCAAGAAAAGAAAACAAGAAAAAAAGGAGAAAGGGTAAAAGGCGAACTAATGCAACAGCAATACTTACAAGACAATATGTTGTAAACTAACTATACAACTCAGAGGGGGTGGGAATTGGGGGTGAGGGAAGGTGGGAGAAAAATGAGAGAAGAGGTAACAAGTTTTGACAAGAAATACACTCACTACCTTACGTATGTAACTGTAACCCCTCTGCACATCCCCTTGACAATAAAAATTAAAAAAGAAAAAAAATGAATTGACAATTTGTGGCATAGTTCTTGAGGATAATAAAAAAAGAGCTGATTCATATACAATCTGTTACACTTGCTCTTAGGGTAAGTTGGATAAATATGCATCCATATGTCACTATTCAACAGCACCAGGTTCTGCGCATTAATGCATGTGTCTAGGAATTTTCCATTTATTAATATCCCTATTTCCAATAGAAGATTTAACAGAAACCAATTTTTTCAATGCTTCTGGTAGGATTATTTCAGGCATTTTGGTCTTTATTTTCCAAGGGCTCTAACAGATAATATTATGATCAAAGAAACAGCCTATCTCATAGTGAACTTCAATGTGGAAAACCAAATCAGGGGTGAGTAGAAGAGTTTAATCAGTCATGGTGGAATACACTTGTAATCCCAGCATTTGGAGGCTGATGCAGGAAGACTGAAAATTTGTAGAATACTTGGACTACATAGAAAGACCTTGTCTCAACCTTTTGGTCCCTCCCTCCCCTCCCAGAAAAGTCCAAAAGCCCAAGCAATCAACCTTCACCAAATCAAAAACCAGAAATTCATAATCTTTTCAATTTTTGGAGGTCAACAAGTCACCCTAACTTTAGTATCTGTCAAACATTTTCTACCTTAGATGGAGAGATTAAACTTGCAAATGCAAGGAGCTAAATATTTTGAAATCCAGATTTGTGTTTTTTTTGGGGGTGGGGTGGCAGTCCTGGGGCTTGAACTCAGGGCCTAGGCACTGTCTCTAAGCTTTTTTCCTCAAGGCTAGTGCTGTACTACTTGAGACACAACTCCATTTCCAGCGTTTTTGGTAGTTTATTGGAGGAAAAGTCTTAAAGATTTTCCTGCTCAGGCTGGCTTGGAACCATAATCCTCAGATCTCTGAGTATATAGGATTATAGGCATGAGCCACTGGCACCCAGCTGAAAACCAGATTTTCATCTGTAAATACATCTCGTTGTTTCTCTTCTTGGAATCCAACAGATATTTTGGGAGGCAAATCTTAATTGTTACAGGGCATACTTCACCCGTAAAGAAACACATCTCACCATCTGCTAATGCTACCAACAAAACTGCTTCTTGGACAATAGAATCTGTCTAACACAGTTTCTGGCGTTGAGATTGTCTATTGATTCTTCTTTTCACTGAGGAGGTGACAATCATGAAATCTTTCCAAGAGCATAGAGGATAGTGGAAGATAATTAGGGAGCATGGCTAGAGGGGTCCAGTTTTTCAATCATTGAGGAAAAAGGTATGTGCACAGATCTCTTAGAAGGGAGAAGAAAAGTACAGCCCATTGTGTCTTGTGTAAGTGATTATCAGAGGGTGACTTCCGGAGAGGAGGATTCCAATGTGCTATTGGATGGGATGATCTATTCTATGGACACATCTCCCTCTTTCCTTCAATAGGGTCAGGAACAAAACAGCTACCATGCCATTAGGCTTCTCAGCCTGTGCCTCTCTGGAGCAGCTCAGAGCTCTGAACCTTACTTTTTCCTGTGAAGAATTCTTGTCTGCAGGTTCACTGATAGAATACATATTGCATTTTCTTTTCTTTTTCTTTTTTTTGCCTTATACCCAACAAAGCTAATTTTCTCCTTTCCTTTCCCCCTTCTGACTCCATTCATTTTTCTGCTTATCATTTTCTCTGTTTATCTCTAGTTTTGGCTTTCTTAGATCCCCATGAATTTAAAAACAGTAATTGTAAAATCAGTCCTATGTAAAGCGCAGATAGATCACAATAACAGGAATGGACATGATTCCATAAAGATAAGTGAGTCTATTGTGTGGAAAATAAGAGCCCTAGGAAGGATTCTTCATAGTTGTTTTCCCCTCTCGATATGAGAGTTGTCTGAAACTTGCAAATAGGAGTTTGGGGATCCTCTGAGTTCTGAAGGCCCAAAAGAGAAGTGCTCAGAAAGTTCTCAGCTTCCTCAGTGGATGAGAACAGTATTATTTCTGCCTTAGTTTTTATCAGTCATATATATATATATAAATATATATACACTATATAATAATATAGAACACATATGCAGTTATATATAATATATATAACATATATACAGTTATATATAATATGTAGCATATAATATAAAATATTTAAATCCAGAATCACAAAGAAAGATGTAGAAGGAACTTTTTTTTATCTTATGAAAAAAGGTTGGTATTTGGGAGGAAGTGTAATTTATAAAATTGGGGCTAAAATAAGATAAAAAGGAAAATGAATATAGAAGAAGTAGAAGTTGGGAATATAAGAAAGTTAAACTCCAAATAGAGGCTAACAATGAAACATTAAAAAATAATGAAAAGATGAAGTGAATAGATTTAAAATAAATGAGTAAAGGCTAGAGGCCAATGAGATAAAAGGTTAAAGCCATGAAAGTAAAAGAGATGAGCAGGGAAAATATGTGAGATAGGCTGAAAAGTGAGGGGCATAAAAGCAGATGAGATTAAAAAGCAAATCACAGGAAGTAACATGCTGAAGTGAAAAAGTTTAAGGATGAAAAGGATTTAGAGAAAATGAAAGCAAACAAGAGCATGAACTGTAGACAATTGGAGGAACTATAATGGGTTAGTTGTGCAAAGATAGGCACCAGTCAAGAAGCTAGCTTCCATAGTGAGGCGTCCACTGTGGAATTGGCAGACATGGCCTGAGGCTGGGAGAAATTCATCTACTTGAGGCTGCTGCCAGTCACCAGTCTCTTAACTGTCCACCTCTAGTGTAGGAGCCTTTGAACTAAGGCAGTGGAACAACCTTGGCTATTGAAGATAGCCAACCTTTGCTATGGGAGACACTTTGTGTGATCTGATGAATGTCCATGAGATACCTCCTTATCTTATCATCTAAAATGTTTACCTAAATGAAAATCATTGGAAGTTCTACAATTAAGAATAAATATAGCTATTAAAAATTCCAGATGACCTAGGTGGCTCATAATCTTGGAGATGGAGTTGGGAGAAGAAGCAACAAGACAAGGAGAAGAAATAAGTAAAGTTACATAAGAAAACTGGATGTGGCTCTATCTTTAGAAGAATGACAAGGTAACCTCTGGAGTGAAGAATTAGTTTCAAAGAGTCAAATGGTCAGAGTTTTTTTTAGAAAGAGTTATTTGTGCCATATCATGAATGGGGTTAAATAATTCTGGATATGTAGTTTGTATCCCCAGCCATTGGGAAGCTTTGAAGAGTTGTGACCTGAGGAGTGACCTAATTGAGGTTATAAATCAGGATAGCACTAGAGGAAAGGTTACAAAGGACAAGCAGTAGCTAGAAAAGGTAATTGTGCCAAAATGGCAGGCAGATTAGTCACACTAACTTCTTCCTATAACAATTCCTTAAAAATGATGTGGAGGGCGGTGGGTACTTTTAAAAGTGCACCGAGAAACAAGGAAGAGAGTTTGTAGGGGAGCAGACATTTTTGTAGGTATTTCTGAGAGCCAAGGTAGTCAACTGGATGGAATAAATGAGATTAGGTGAATTAACGGCCCAGAACATTCACAGGAGATAGGATTGACAAGGAGGTAGGAGAAAATGGTGGTGGTGGGGTGGCAAGGATGGCCACATGTGACTGAATCAGAGGTGACTAGAGTTGGTTTGATTTGGTTCCCCTTCCTGGACATTTGGAAGGAAGATTGAGATCTTTTGCACTGGACATGGCAAAAGAAACACAACCCTTGTAGCTTTCTAGCCCATAGCATTTGCTTCCTTGACCCAGCCTATTGGCCTATTACTATACTTTTGTTTCAATTTTAAATTGATACAAGTTACTTTCTGTTACTTGCCTCTATCTTAATAGGTATGGTGACTATCATAAGTTGTAAGCAAAGGTTAAGTAAGAATATCTCAAAAAGGTGAATGAGATATGACAGTTTAAACCTTTTAAAAATTTTAATTAATTAAGTTTTTCAAGGGAGCTGTGAGAGCCGGAGGCATTTTCCCTTGTTTGGTACAGAGTTGAAAGATGTTGGAAACTCAGGCAACCTTGAAAGCAATTCATTAACCAGCCATAAGTCAAATTAATGTTGTTTGATTACAGTGAAAAGAAGAAAAAAAATCCTGCTGGAAGCACTCTGTGACCTCCTAATTAATATCAGCTCATTGACTAATAGTTGGAGGTGATTTTCAGTCCTACAGAATTGTGACCTCAATCAGTCTGTGGAAAAATTTCCTTGGCTTAATGTGTTGCTGTTTGTAATATTGTTCCTTAAAATTGAAAACAGGTTCAATATTCCCTTTCCAGCCCCTAAATTGCTGCTGTCTCCTCCGTGGCTCCAATTTATTCTTTTATTTTTCCCATATAACTGAAACATCGAGTAGCTTCTTGTATTTGCATAGCCAATCACTCTGCAACAGCAAAAGGGAAAAACGTCCTTTGTCAAACTATGTGTTTTAGTTTTTCATTTGGAAATTATAGTCCTGTAGCTAAATTTTCCTTCCTACAGGGCAGAACAATTTTACCCTCTACCGAGCTCTGGTTTTTTCATTTCATCCCATTTTCTGGAGAGAATGCGGGTCACTTGTTAATGCTGGTTTTAAAACAGCTTTTCACACCATGGCCTTTGAAACAGACCTGGCTGTGCACAAAATTATTAGGGAGGTTTACCTGTTCCTTTTCAGGGTCCCCTTCTCATTGCCACTTTGTCCTCGGTTTTATTTTCTTTCTTCCTCCCAACTTTCTCACCTGCGTAGATACAGCTTCCTCCCACTTCTGCATTGGAGAGCTGCTCCTACACATGGCCGTTTACTCCACAAGCATTTGGCCCCCCTATCTGTCAAAATGTTATCTGCTCAATATCAAATAGAAGCATTCATTGTTAGTTGTTAACAACTAAAACTATTTTAGGATATAATGTTGCTAGAAAAACCTATGGAGCTGGGTGCTGGTGGCTCAGGCCTGTAATCCTAATTACTCAGGAGGCTGAGATTGGCAGATCATGGTTTGAAGTCAGCCCAGGCAGGAAAGTCTAGGAGAATCTTATCTCTAATTAATCACTAAAAAGCTGGAAGTGGTGCTAGAGTTCAAGTGGTAGAGAGCTAGCCTTGAGTAAAAGGAGCATAGGGACAGCACCCAGGTCCAGAGTTCAAAGCCAAGACTGGAAAAAAAAAAGAAAGAAAAAAAGAAAAAGAAAAGAAAAACCTATGGACTTTCAGACAGGTCTTTATAGTTTTTTTCTTAAAGGAGTGACTTGTGGTGAGAATGTCAGCTCTGGTGGTAGAATGGCCAATGGAACAATCTCAGCCTGGAAGTTTATCTGTGATCTTTCTTTGTGAGTTGATCTTTCTCCCAAAATGTTTGCACTATGTTTTGGAATGTGTCCTGCTTGTAGCTAATGTTCACCAGTTACCATGGTGATGACATCAGAAGTAGGTTCAAGCAGGTTCTCCACATATCTGGATTTGGAACCAGAGAGTTGCAAGTTTACCATATGACCTTGAAAGCACATGGACAGTCATTTTCACTAGGTGATGAAGGAGCCAGATTAGCTATGGAGAAGAGAAACAGTGCAATGGCCAGCAGGAAAGGCAGAAGAAAGACACAAATGGAGGCCTGGTGGGTTTACCTTGTGCTCTGACATTGCTGGACTTGGCTTTCACCTCAGGCTAGGTGAGATATACTTGATTTAAACAGTGTTTTTGGGGGGAGGGGTGCTAGGGATTGAACCCAGGACGTTGCACTTGCTAGGCTTTGCCACTAAGCTACATCCTAGTCCTAGATATACTTGAACATCACTATTCTGTTCCTTTTTTTTGGCCAGTCCTGGGCCTTGGACTAAGGGCCTGAGCACCATCCCTGGCTTCTTCCCGCTCAAGGCTAGCACTCTGCCACCTGAGCCACAGCGCCCCTTCTGGCTGTTTTCCATATATGTGGTGCTGGGGAATCGAACCAAGAGCTTCATGTGTAGGAGGCAAGCAAGCACTCTTGCCACTAGGCCATATTCCCAGCCTTACTATTCTGTTCCTAACCACAAGACCTGGTGACTGAACACATGTCTAGCAATATTGTGTGGGTAAATAGTCTAGAAGAGAGTTCTATTCCTATTGCTTGACATATAATGGCTTATAATTGCCTCTGAGGGGAAAAAGAAGTATGTTGGATAAAAATCAGAGGCCAAAATAGTGTTTGAAGAGAAATGTCTGCAAGACAAAGTAAAAACCCAGCGTGGAAAGAATACTTTGCTGAGGGTAATAGAGGGTGTGGGTGTGATAAGAAATATATCTCTTCAGCTCTCACTTTGCCTAAAAGTAGCATGGTCAGCCCCCAGTCCCTATGCAGATATTAATTCTCCTGAAATGCATACTGTGATATGAAGAAGGTTGGGAAATTCTGACCCAGGGTAATGGTTAATATTTATTGAGTCCTTCTATGTGCTCTGCATTCATTATGCTGTTTAAGTGTCACAGAAGTCTTATATGTTAGATTTTCTTATTATTTCAGTTTCACAGATAAGAAATTAGGGAAACCATGGTTATGTCATCTGCACAGTCATGTGCCTGATAGGGTTATGGAGCTGGGGCACAAATTCAAATACTATAGCTATTTCTTGCAGATGCTATGCTTTTGGCTATGACTCTGCCTTTTTCCTTAGGAAAAGATGAATCTACCCGAAAATACCATGGCCCTGTAGGTCAGAAGGGGATGCCACAGGGATATTGTTCACATCATACCGCAGATGCTTCACTCATCTTTCTTTAGCCAGGCAACTGGCTTACTACCTAGGGTAGCTATATCCAAATTTAAATGAAAGATACCATACAAGCCTTCTGCAATGGTTCTTCATCCTTGGGATGGCTGCTTCTATTCCTTTTGAATAGGCTATTGGTAATCAAAATTGGGTTTCTGGTGTTAAGAGGTATAGCTAGAGAGCTAGAGCAAAACACATAATTACATGATTACTTGATTTCTCCCCTCCCCATTCCCCCCACCCCGCTCCTGCCCTCCACTCTGAATTGGTTGATTTTAACTTGGAGTAAAAGGAAATACCTTTTATTATTGATCATTTTATTAATGATTCTTAGTTGTTAGGGCAAAACTATCACAGAGATAATAATTGATTTATTAAAGATGTTTGAAATTTAAATGTGCATGAGATTTGCTTAGTGTTTCTGCCACATTTTGTTTGTTTCTTGCTAGTAAAAGATTCCTGATAGGATTTGGAGAGGATTTGGTTTTTTTTTTTTTTTTTTGCCAGTCCTGGGCCTTGGACTCAGGGCCTGAGCACTGTCCCTGGCTTCTTTTTGCTCAAGGCTAGCACTCTGCCACTTGAGCCACAGCGCCGCTTCTGGCCGTTTTCTGTATATGTGGTGCTGGGGAATCGAACCTAGGGCCTTGTGTATCGGAGGCAGGCACTCTTGCCACTAGGCTATATCCCCAGCCCTTGGAGAGGATTTGGATCTGGATACTGGAGAAGTGTTTTGGGCCCTCAAATTAGGTAGTTTCCAGGGTAAAGAGTTTATGTATCTGCAGCAAGCTATTTCTTTTGGTCTTGAATAAGAAAAAAAAAGTACAGATTTTCCTCCAGAGGATAGAGAGATCCCATCTTTATATGCAGTTTGGCATTGCATTAAAAAATGGTTTGTTTTAAGACAAGGTCTCATCATGGAGCCCAGGGTGGCAACAGACTCACTGTTGTGTCCTGAGCTAGCCTTGAACTCACACTCTTTCTGCTTCAGCTTCTCAATTATATGTTCTATTTCTTAAAAAAAAAAATTCCTTCGGTGCACCTGAAGAGAGTGACTGATTTCCCCTTCCCCCTCCCCAAGCTTATCTGCTCCTTGTTTTAATGATCACCCCTCCCCCTTTCAAAAAAACATAGTTATTACAAAAGAAGCATAACTGCTCCAGCCTCTTCAAAATAGAATAATGACATTTTCATAGCCAGTGATTGTGGGAAGAAGGGTGGGGATGTTGACTGGCTGAAACCCTGAGGTTTTAAAAGAACCAGAAAAGGTTGTTCACCTCTTAAGCAGTGACAGTTGTGAAAACAAGCCAATTTTAGAATTTGTCATCTTGCCTTAACAGTGTACCCTTTTGTAGTTACTGATATCTGTCAGAGAAAATGCCAGCCATAAAGAGCTTGCTCGCAGTCTCTGCCACAGAGGTAGAAGCCTTATACTTTAGGTTGATGAAGCCTTCCTTGGCTGGCTGAAGGCAGATGTGGTCCAAAGAACTATGGCCTGGGAATCATGATGCCTCCTTTTCTCTGGCTGTGATTCTGAGAAGCTTCTTGACAGTGCCTTTCAGGATTCTGTCAGGTTTTCAAATCCCTCCATCTGTAACATGAATGAGCTGCACAAGATTAGCTCTAAAATCCTTTCTTTCCTGAAAGTTCTGTGATTCTAATTTCTGGGATAAATGGTAGAAACTCACAACGGCTTCTATTCTTATATTATGTTTTCTGGTTGTTTTTTGTTTTGATACTTCAGTCCATTTTTATTGTGGGTGTGATATTAGATCATTGGAAAGTTTTGAACAGGTAGTTGATTGGAATTTGATTCTTCAAATTGTTACTGTAGTTGATGTGAGGCATATAAACTTCAAGGGGGAAGGCTGACCAAGAGTAGAAGCAGAAAGACTAGTAGGCAACATTACCTCAGAGGAGATGTGAATTTCATCTTGGTAGCTGTGGTTGTGGTGAGATATGGTGCAAGAGATAGATTTCAAAGGCTGAGTGAGTAGAATGCTGATTTCAGGATTAGATGTCCAGTTTGAGTGAAAAGTACCAAAGCTGCTCTCTTTAGGTTCATGAAGGCTATCAACCTTCCATATGAAGAAAGATGCTATAACCCAACAAGTAACTGGCTCCTTATGAATCCTTGTCTGGTTTTTATCATGGAGGTTGAGCAGGTTGGAAGTGGCATTTTGGAAAAAAGAATCTATATAGCAGTATTTCCTCTAAATCTTCCTTGATTGGCCCTGTTGTGGCCATACCCACTTCTTTGCGTCTTGTTTCCTAAGCTAATGTATGACTAGTGGCTTAGTAACCTTGGCCCAAAGATGCTTCTTTTGGTGTATCTGTATATCTAGAGATGTCTGCCCTGAGAATCACATATTGCTGTTCAGTGAGACTAATACCATATTTCTTAAAACTACAAAGCACACTGAGTCATCATGAAAACTGTAATGGCTAGTTTTAAGTATCCCTGGGCAACGAAGCCTCGAGTTATTCAATTACACATTGCTGTGAAGGTATTTTGTAGATGTGACTAATGAAAATTATCAGTGTATTTGCTTGGATAATATTAGTGGGCTTCATTCAATCAGTTGAAAGTCTTTAACACAGAACAGACATTTCTGGAAAGAAGACATTCCTTGGAATGGCTATAGTTTCAGCCTGTGCACAGGAATTCCAGTCTGCCTTACATGATGGCTTGTCCTAAGGGTTTCAGATTTGCCTGGATGGTCTTACACTTGCACATATGAATGTTTTTCAATAAATCTTTTGAGATTGGCAGCCTCCTTATTCTATTTCTCTGGAAGAGCTGTGGTGGGTACAGACCTCAATCCCTTCATTCTATAGAGAAAGAAACTGGAGTTCAGAGTGCAGACTTGATCAGCCTGAGAGGCAGGTACTCAGATGCAGACCTTTAAACTCCTAGCACCACCTTCCTATTGCCAACAACCCAGTTTTCAACAAGGTCACAAAGGCACAGGAGTAATGCACACATTCCAGCCTCCTCACTCCTGGCCTCTGACTATGGTAATAGGCTCACCAGTTTTCAGTGGCTTCTGTAAAAAGTGATACATAATCTAGTGAGTATAAAAATATGGTACCCAGGAGCATTGTAATCCTTGGAGCCTTGGTAATGAAATGATGCATAGGGTTTGTGGAAAGTCATGGAAGGGGTTAAAAGCTATTGGGGTCTGGCAATTCCAGCAATGTGTATATGCCATGGAAAGTAGTTGTAGAGCTGCAAAAACACTTCTCATTCAGACCATTCATTGGGAGAATAAAGCTATGTAACAAAAGTTAATTTAAAAAAATAGTAGACTGAGATGTCCCAGATACTGTGAATTCTCAATCTTGGCACCAGTGGCATTTTGAACTGAAAAATAGTTTGCTGGGGTCTGTTTTGTGCGTTGTAGAATGTTCTGTGGCATCTGTGTCCTCTATTGGCTTCCTGAAGCCAGTGGTAACTCCTTACTTGGGACAACTAAAGATGAATCCTTCAATGCCTAAGGAAAACAAAATAATCCTTGGTTAAGAATTGCTAATCTGGGGAAGGCCAGAAGACAACTTTGCATAGATAGGATTGAAGGGTGTTCTTAACCCTATCTGAAGCCTTCCATATGGGTACCAAGATAAGATGTGTGTTTGTTCTAGAATGTGATGCTCTCTTCTATATTACTCTTTGCTATACTTCTTATTAAATTTCCAGGGGGCATGTATCTTGTCTCCTAGCTAGAATGGAAGTTATTTGAACAGAAGAGAGCATGTCAAATGCTGTGGTGCTGTAGTGTGTGCATGTAGAGAGCTCTCAGTAAACATAGATTGATTGACTGACAGAAGATCACTGGAGATGCCCTGAATACCATCTTGGTAGCAGAGTAAGTGAAGGAGTTCAGAGCAGGTACTGCCTTCCACTGCTTTATCCACATCATAGTAGCTTTGCTCCTTTTTAGTGATGTGAGCTTGGGGGTAGGGTTATGTAAGTGTGCTAAGCTTCAGGTTCTCATCTCTAAAAAGAAGGAAACTGTAGAGTTGATTCAGACCTAAAAGTAGATAGGTACACAGGCACAAAAATGTCTTGTGCATATTATTACTTTCCTTTCCTCCCTCCCCCTCTCTCTCCCTTTCTTCTTTCCTTGCTATTTTATGCTGGTACTCAACGCTGGTGATCTCACTTGACCTATACCTCCATTTGCAAGTTTCTTTTTTTGCTAGTTAATTAGAAATAATAATCTCTCCATTTTTTCTGCCTAGGATGGCTAGGATTACAGGTGTGAGCCATTGGCATTGGTCTTCCACACATAGTAATATTATTAATACCAGTATATATATATATTTTTTTTCTTTTTACTAATACTGTTGTTTTCTCTTTCCCTAACTGAAGATATTTGTGGCAGTCAGGTTTGTGAGGACTTGGGATATTTCAGGTTAGTGAGAAAGAGGTTTGTTCTCTGAGGGCACTTGTGGGTTTGCTTGGCTAAGGTTAAATCCAGAAGTTGGCCATGGAGACAACTCATTTACTTTACTGCTATTCATAAAGGCACTCCTGGTGGGGAGGGTGGGCAGGAGGCATCTGTCCTCTGAGCCTCCCTCATATGGCCGGGAGAGGCTACAGTGAGTGATATTGGTTTCTCATGGCATCTTTGCAGCAGGAAGCAAAACTCACATATTTTCAGGAGCAGTAAGGAAACAATGTACATTCCCTGGCAGGATAATTAGAAAACCAAAGAGTTTGTGTTGTGAAACAAAGTAGGGAGCCAGTTGTTCAGAATTCACTGAAAACTGACACTTAATAAAGGTTTCCTTGAGGGCCTTGGGGGTGTGTGGAATGGGGGTGGGCTGGGGTGCTGCAGGTGAATCCCTCCGCCTCCTCTGAGGATGGAGGATCCTTCAGACAAAATGTGTACTAACAGACTCTTGGTTCCTTCACCAGTGCTGCTTAGAGATGAGCTCGCTGCCCAATTAGGCAGCCTCTGTGGAGAGTGCTTTCATCAAGCCTCGTTAAGGGGGAAAATAACAGAATGTGCTCAGAGCTTTCAAATTTATTTTGAAGCCTGTATTTAACTGCCAGAAGGAAATGTTTGTCTCTGCTTTGAGCTGATGGGTATCTTCCCCAAATACTGCTCAGTTCAACTATTGCTATTCCTTTTTATTATGAAGGATTAATGACTAGGAAAAGGTGGAATTTGCATAGGTCATAAAGAAACTGAGAAGTGTTCAGGGAAAACTTTCATATCCTATCCTAGAGTTTGAAGACTCAGGCTTTGCCCATCATTTAATCCACTGGAAATTGGTTGGTGACAGCCATGACAATGGCTAGATTAATTGTCCCTAACTACCACTTTTATTCCATAATCCTCTCCCTTTAAGATTTTTTTTATTAATTAAATTTTATTGCGAAAGGGTTACAGTTACATAATAAGGCAGTGAGTACATTTCTTGTGATATCTTACACCCTTGTTTTTCTTTCCCTTCCCTAGATCAGGTAGGCATATATACAATATCCAGTGTACCTTTAAGATTTTAATACCAATATATTCCTGGCATTGCATATTATCTGTAGCATAGTTTTGCATGTTTTAGGCTATATTTCAATATTGTTCACAGTCTGGCCTCATGCTACCTCATCAACAACTACTAGAACAGTAGTTTCATGAGCCAACCCACCAATACAAGATGATAGAAAAGCAGCCAATCTGAGAACTGGGGCCTTTGAAACTCAAAGATGGCAGGCTAAGCTGACAAACCAAAACCTGCCTGCGGGCTAAATTGGTCTGGGACTAAAAAAGAATGAGGAAGTGAGAAGGACAAAGGAATGGGGAGATAAGTAATGAGCACTAAATCTTTGGCACTATAACCTATTACAGGAAATAGAAAAAGGAGACTCACCAATCAGAAACCCGTCCACTTCTCCTTAAACCAAATCTAAGCTTCATAAAGAGGAAAATGGTAGAAGCTGGCCAAGATGGCAGACAGGAGCTAAATTGCCGCCTTCCCCATAGCATGTCTATGCCACATGAGTTCTTTCTCTGTTGTATTTCTTTTTGTTTAATTAAAAAACTATTCTCAAATAGTTGAACAAAGGAGTTAGCATTTAACAAAACAGTTTATAAATACAACACATCTTCTTTTTGAGCAAACTTTTCTATTGTCTTTCCTGAATTCCTCTCTTGACACATGCAAGGACCAAAGTTGTTTAGCTGCTTTAAACTTTCTTGGATGGGAATTTGGGGGTTAAAGCATGTTTTTCCTTTCTCTGACATAACCTCATTGATTGGTAACAGCATGAAACAGCATATCTAATATTTGGTGGAAAATAGTTATATGTTCTCAATATTCAATATTCTTATTTGCAAAAGCTATTGTGTTTGCCTGCCTCGCTACCACCCACAACCCTTCTCTTGATCATGATGCTCCTAATAATTTTTCCCTTTTCCAATCATGCATTATGGAAGAAGTGGCCAATCATATAACTCCATTTCCTTAGCCAAACAACTTGATCCAGAGATAGATATTAGGTGGTTAGATTTTCATAGAAATTTTCAAACAGGAGCTAGAAGCATAAGACACCAACCATGACTTGGGTATAAAGTTGTCAAGATATGAAAATTGGTATGCTCAACGATATCTGTGTCCATAGCTTTATCTTGTAGGGAGAGGGGACAGACAACCTAAAAAAGGAAAGCTAAAAAAATTGGAAAAAAGTCTAAAGTGGAGAGACTTTATCAATGAAGCCATTCTCCTAATTTATGCCCCTCTTCCTGCACTCTTCTTTTCTAGTTTTTGGTGGTTCCTAAGTTGCCTGCTGGCTGTATGTGGTTCCAAGGAATGTAAGTTTGAGTTCACTTTACTTTGTTCTCCAACCACCTGGCCTTTTGTTGTTGTTATTAATTAGTTGTACAAACAAGTTACAATACTCTGTGTCAGATTAGGAGTATAACACATCTTGATCAGTGCCTGGAACTTTTTAAGGCTCATGCTGTTTTAGTGAATGATGATGATTTTGCAGATGGTACAGGGTTTTCTTCTTTGGAGTAAGCATGGCCAAATCTCCCACAACAGTAGATCTACTTAAAGTCTGTAGACCTGAGGCACATCATAGATAATTTCTAAACACACACACACACACACACACACACACACACACACACACTTGTGTTTGTATGGTGTGTTTGTGGTGTGTGTGTATGTGTGTGTGTGTGAAAGAGAGAGAGCTTTTGTTAAGTTTTCAGAGTAGTCCATAAGCAAAAAAGAAAAGAAAACAAACAAAATAGTTCAAAAGAGAGGCCATGTAGAAACTCCCGATATGCGAAGCAAGTATGAAAAAGAATTCAGGAAGAACTTTCAAGTCTTGGCTATCAGAGGCATACAAAGAAGTCTCTGGAAAGTCTGGAGAATGTAGAAAACCCGGTTAGTTCAGAGTCACCAAATACAATGTCTTCAAAAGAAACCTCTCAGAGCATTCATTCTACCAAAGAACTCTCCCAGTTTGAGGAAGTGAATGAATGTCATCTTTAGATTTCTAGTTAGGTGAAGAATGAGGTTAAAATACAAATAGTTGGTAGTCCTTCCCCTGATATGAACTTCCACACTCATGTGACTTTCTCATTTCCTTTAGTGCTCTAGGCAGTTGTCCTTCAGAACTTTCTGTCATTAGTGTTTACTCTGGCACAACCTTTCCCAATCCTGACACTTGAGTACATTCTTTTACCATGCTTGATTCAGTTTCTAGAACATATCATGTATTGATTCCTGTGATCAATCCTATTTATTTATATTTACTTTCTCTCTTCCTAAGCAGTATGTAAGATCTATGAGAAAAGGCACTTGTTGGTAAACTTCTTCCTTTTAAGCACTGTCTTCAACGCTCAGGATGGTTCCAGGCACAAGTATGTACTGAATGATGAATAAATAGAAGAGGGTCTTCCCCGTGTTTTTCCATCTATTTAAGTACTAATTGTTCTCCCACCTTCCTATAGAAATAGAATAGCATGATAACTAAAAGCACAGCCTCTGATGTCAGACATGTTGGATTTTTAGGCAAACTTTGCCCTGAAAATATATTCATTGGTAACAGCTATAAGGATAAATAAGATGAAAAAGGCTTACTTGTCTTGAGTGCCATGAAAACAGCCCCATCTCTCCCATCACATGCTACAGATCTTGAGGATCTATTGTGAGTGACGCATAGACCTTGGATACCACTTTTAGCTGTCACAGGCTAGCTAAGAAACTTTCGTTTAATCATTTAACTTTTCTTGCCTTAGCTTCTTTATCTTTCAAATAATGCCTCTTTTATTGTCTTTGCAAGGCAATGTGTGTGAAGACGTAGCATAATGTCCAAAGCATGAATGAGAGCTTAGGAAATATCAGTAGTTGTTGGTATATATGAAGTGCTCAGTAAAAGTTAATATGGCTATGGAGTCTTTCTAACACCTCTGCTAAATTTTTTTTGTGTGCTCTCCTATGGAATTTATGATTTACATCAAATCCATGCTTCAGCCATATTGATGTCTGCATGTGTATCCATAGGCAATATTTTCTCTAGACTTACGTTCTCTGAAGGTTTGTAATTAACTTTTGACTTTCTCTGAATACAGGTAAGCATCAAGCAGGCAGTCCCTTTTGTTAAGTAACGAGGATTGGGAATCCCATTTTCCCTGGCTTCTATATTATTTTTTTCTGTTTGGTTTTGCTCCTTTCAAAGAAAGGAACTTTTCTGAATGCATACCTCTGCTCCTCCATTAGCCATCACAAAGAGAGCTCCAGACTAGTCAAAGGAACAACTGACCACTAGCACTCAAAGGAAGGAAGTACTCTGTCTTAGTGGTGGACCACTTGCTAGCAAAGACAAGGTCCTGAGTTCAAACTCTTTTACTACCAAAAAAAAAATAAATAAAAGAGAGAAGTACCAAATCTACTAGTTGACTTCTTTGACTTGAGGCCCAGTGAAATGGCTCTGTAGTAAATAGCTTGGTTCTGCAATCTTCAGAAGGAAGAATGTTATTACAACCTTGACTAAAATCTGACCCCTTTCATCTTTGATTTCTCCACCTGTAGGAAGACTGGAGAAATTTCTAACTATCATTTTGGTGGGAGCAGGGAGCCGAATTCTCAACATTAGTAACCTAGAGCATTGTATGGTTGTTTGGTGATTATTTTGCTTCTGGTGTATAGTCAGTATGAATAGGTTTATGATTGGAGATTTGTAAGTGGAAATCCCAATCAGGTTTGTTTGTTTGACATGTGAAAAAACATTATTCTTTATATCTCTGTTCAAATGTCATCTTTTGACAGTTCTTCCTGACCTCAAAATAAGTCATTTTCTTTGTTATAATCTTAAGGTCTTATGATTTTTCTTCAAAATCCTTATCAGTTTGAAAATAGTTGTTCTTGGTTATGTGATCCCTTTAATGTCTATTTTCTCCACTATACCATGAGTTCTTTGAGTTTGTTGATGATTTTGTTCAACAGTGACTGGTACATAGTAACAACTCATGAAAATTGTGTTCAATAGAAAAATCAATGAAGAGAAATCAAGAGGAATCACATTGGTCAGTGAAGAAATAGACAAATACCTCACTCTTTTTTAAAACAAGGAAAGTCCTGGTGCTTTACTCAAGGCATGTATTCTTATTTATAATCAGGAAGACAGACCAGAAGAAATGACTGAATGCAGCTGGTTTGAAAATCAGGGAAACGACATCTTGCTGACACATGTCTGTAAGCTCTTGATGATACCCAAGTCCATGTATCAAACTTTATAAACAGAAGTCTGATGAGAGGAGTGATTTGGATCAAAATAGGAAAGGAATCAGAGGGCAGTTTCAGAAACTGAAGGAAATCTTGAAGCTCTTCCTGAGAGATTCCATGCCCAGATGGGGGTCCAATTCGGACCATTACCAAATAGAATGATTTTACTACTGGATAATCACAACTACTTAAGGTGTCTAGAAGAAACAGGATCCTCCTTCCCATGGTGTCCCTTTAGTCCTTTCATACTCTGAGAATTTCATCTCCTTCATTTTTCCTTCCTCCTTTTCTTTTTTCTTCTGTTTTGTAGCTGTATCCCCAGAGGGCCAGTTTTCTTGGTCTCCTTGGTATTGCAGGTGTTTCTTTTCTTGATTCTTGGTACCTCCTATAGGTCTCTAATGAGTGTTGTTTTTGTTCCTTCAGATTCCACAGTATGAACTAGCCTCAAGACAAAACAAGCTCTCTTTCAACCTTATTCTTGTTCTTGTTGAAATGTTCTATGAAGCTCTCTCCCTTTACTCTGCTAATCAGCTGGGGACACATATAGAATATATCATTTGTCATATTTTGTGGAACATCAGTTCTAGATGTATATATTTATTCACTTATTAGTACAGACTTAGTTAACTTCACTGTGTGTCAAATACTCTGCCCATTGACAATAAAAGTATAAGAAAATCCAGACATAGGGCTCTTCCCTCAATGAAATCTCTGCATAATGACCAGAAAGCTATTATTGAAGTAAGCAGACAAGTACGAAATTTGCACTGAGATATGTTTCTTAAAAGAAACTTATGAGAGCCAGTAGTCAGACTGAGCTTAACAATTTTTTTCTTTTTCTGGAAGGGGCTAGGCTTTGTAGTACAAATGTTTTTGTTCTAACTATGCCGCTCTGTTGATGTAGTTGTTGTACTTGTGTGTTGTGTGTAGATTATAGACAACCTGTAGACAAATGATCATAGCTTGGTTTTAACAAAATTCTGAGGTAGGCAACATATATTTCATATATCACAAAATTATTCTTGGTTTGTTTCAACTATTTCAATCACTGTCTATATATGACAGGTAGTGGGATAAATTTGGCCTATCGAGTGGCTTGGGAAGGGCTTTCTTAAACAAGAGATGTTTGATATGAGATCTGAATCTGAGAAGGATGATTGGGTAAAGGTCAGGACAATTGTGGCAATGGTAATGGTAGTGGAGGATACTGGGTAAGACCTACTCTAATACATTAGTTATGGTACCAAATAAAGGGTATGTGTGGTAATAGAAGGGAAATATGAGCACACTAAAAGATTCAGGGAAAACCCCTAGTAAAAGAAACATTTGATTGGCTGAAACCAATGTTTCCTAAACTGTCCATAAAACTATTCTATGGATGGAATGCCTATGGATTTGAATGGAACACATTTTTGAAAATGCAAGTCTGGGGAATTCTGGGCTGTAAAAGAACTCTAGAATATATTTAGTATTTTTATGCTCAGAAACTTATCTATGCAAATGACCCTAGAGTCTGTGCAGTCTTTCATAAGGGTATGTCTGAGAATTTCTGCCTTTATACTAGGGGATCTTTTAGTGTAGGATTTGACACTACTGCTTTTGCAAGAGCTCAAGTGTGGACTTGCCTGAGGGCAAAGGGACAGATTGAATGGCTCCCAGAAGTCTCTGTCTGCCATGTAATGATGCCATTATAGTTGCAAGAGAATTGAATGTATTTTGCCAAATGCTCAGTGGGGAAAACAATAGCGATAGGATTTAGCTGATGATGACATATAGTTCCTCTGGAGAGCTGTGAGAACCTATTGATTCTCACTTCATAAAATGCTTATTTGAAAACTCTAATATCTGTGAGAGTTTGCCAAGTGTTGTTTGGTTCATGGGATTTCTCCTGGAGAAACCCAAGTCAAAAGTGGAAAATATTTTGGCATACATTTGAATTCCTTCAAACATGTAGATGTTTGGACCTGAGTAGAGCAGATATTTGTAGGTTGCATTTTGTACCCCTTGTCCATTTATCTTGAGTGTGTGAATTTGCCTCTGCACATGTCCATGAGTTATTTTGTTGCTGCTGAATGGAGGAGAATGTCCTTCTGAGTCTTTTAAAGGCTCTCTTTTCCTTTACTGGTCAAAGAAAATCTTGATGAGCACACTTTGAGGAGTGTTTTTCCCACTATGTTTACTGTGGGCTCTAGGATTACATTTCTGTAGGAGGTATATGTTGAGATGCAGGACAAGTTGAGAAAAGTCTTGGGAGAATGCTTGTCTAGGAAGCCAGTTGATAAACATGGAGTGGAAAATTCCAGGAAAATGGTCATGGCTAGTGTTAACTAACAGAGTTTCCTCTCCCCCACCCACTCTCTTTCTTTTGGTCTCCATCTATTTCTCTTATGTCTAGCTGTCTGTTTTTAATCAGTACATCTCAGCCTTGGGTCAAAACAAGAAAGGAAGAACTATACAATTAGAATCTCTGCTCCTTTGTACAGTGCTGTTGCTGAGTAAATGAATGATTTGGGTGTTTTGTGGTACTTTTCCATTACACGTGTAGAGGAAGCAGTGTTCATTAGACATCCGAGCTATTTGCTATAAACGGTGCATTTATCTCACTTCCTCTAGTCGAGTTTAAATCCTCAGTTAGCCTCCATGTAAATCTTAAAATGATACAGCATCAAAGCTGAAGGGACGTTTTAGATCGTCAGTGTGGGCGTTCTCATTTTCAGGAAAGGAAACTGAGGTACTGAGGCAGTAGCAGAGAAAAGATTGACACTTTTCTTTCTGGACTATTGCTTCAGGACTCTTTTGAGTCCAGCTTCTATTTGCCAGCCAGTGACTGCAATTCTCTGCCAGAGTATTGATTTTTCCCTTTCAATGTAATGTAGGCAATGACCTTCTAAGACTTGATATTAAAGAAAAGAGAGTCTACCTCCCAAGAACATAAATTAATGAAATCCTTCCTTCCACCCATTAGGGAACATATGCTCATTTGCATGGGAAACAGAAATGGGATCTGCCATGTGACTAAGTAGAGAGAAGAGAATGGAGTATATGGCCAGAAGGAAGGGTTACCACTAAGGGATTTATGAAGATTGATTACTGAGCTGCTTTATAGGCTCTTAATGGGGCATCTGTGGTGGGTCAAGCAGCAGCAGGTGGGGTTGAGGATGTTGGGGTGGGGAAAGCATAGTTTCCGTTTGCAAAAATTTTTTAATCTGAAAAGAGGATAAAGATCATGCTTTTTAAGTGAGCTTTTGTTTACTGAGTCAGCTTAAGTTTGAGGAATTGGAGTCTCTATTTCAAGGCCCTTGAGGACTATTGTACACATGACACTATGCTACACTGAAATTTTGGGGAAAGGACCAAACAACTAAGGGTCTCCAGGAAGTTTAAATTGACTGGTAACTAGAGACCATGGCACTACGCACAGAGTTGTCTAAGTAAGCTTCAGTGTCAAGTAAACAATGATTTATTTGTTTATTTAAGGCAGGGATTTGAGCTTAGGGCCTTGTGCTTGCTGGGCAGCAAATCAAATCTACAATTTGGTCCATGTTTCCATCTCTTTTTACTTTAATTTTTCAAGTAGGATCTTGCTTTTGCCTGAGGACTGACCTTAGACTACAATCCTCCTACTTCTTCCTTCACAGTTGGGATTATAGGCATGAGCCACACACCTCTGGCAGGATAATGAACATTTTTTTTTTCTAGTATAACCATGTCTTTTAAATGTTGCATGGGAGGTGGTATATTTTTATTTGCTAAAATCTCAAAATTTTACTTGTGGGTCAGTATGATAAAGATAAAAAACCTTGTGTGCATATATGGGTGAGTGTATATGTGTGGCTGTGTTGCTGATGTTTGAACTTGTAGTTCACACTTGTTAAGTAATTGCTTTACCACTTGAGCCATGTTCCCAGCCTAGAAACAAAGATTTGATTGAGATGAAAACTGGAGGATCATTATCATTAGGATAATTCAAACTCCTTGCTTCACATAGACATAAATGTAGACCTTGGTTCTACAGCTGGCAAATGGCAGACTTTGGCTCTCAGTCCATTCTTTCCCTCTTCCCTCATGGCATAATATAGTACATGGATTTTACTAGTATGGTTGAGTGTCACGGATTGGTGTAGCAATAATTCTGAATGAAAATAGAATGATTCAGGGAAGGCATTCCGGTAGGGGGTGCACGTGGTGGTGCAGAAGAAGGAACAACTTTTTGCTCATTAAAGGAAGAGATAAAACAGATGCCTTGTGGGAGACAGATACATTCATGGTGGGAAGAAAGAAAAGAAGGAAATGTGGAGAGGCACGCAGGAGTTCTATTTTGTTATATATAACAGGCTCAAGGATTTGAAATGCCATAGAAAGGAGATACTTAGGGGTTTTAACTGAAAATTCAGCTCTGTGCCAATGATCAAAACAATTCTTAAAGAAAGAGAGATTTTTTTAGGGATTTGAATGGGGACTAGTGAATACTGATGAGGAGCCATGAGAATTGGATGTGAAACCTGGCACTGCCAGATTGGATGACGTCTCTAATCTCCCCCTGTATATTCTCTCCCATCATCTTCATATAGGAATTAAATAAGAGATATTCTCTGTTTTCAGTTTTGTCCTGTTCTGTGGGAGCTGTACTCAAGTGAGATTTTGCATGCTGGAATGATCTTTGATCTCCTTACATGAAGTGTGCCCTTTGAGGGAGATGAAGGTAGAGTGTCTTGGGAACCAAGGTTGTGAAGGAATTCATACACTGAAAAAATTTCAGCTTCTTCTTTACTCTGCAAAATAGGTGCTTTTTTTTGGTAGTAATGGATCTGATACTCAGGGATGAACATAAGATTCCCCATTGCTGAGAAATGTCCCAAACTGAACTCCTGTGAGTCGGCATCTGTACGTAATTACTTAGGGCACATAATTCTTTTATGGGTGCTCACTTAGTAATGCATTTACATTTACATTCACAGCTCATTAGGTTGCTTGTGAATTTGATTTGAACATTTTAAGTGGGATTGTTTTTAATCTTTGGAGGGACTATAAACCCACAGTCACACTCTACTGCTCCTGACTGTTGGAAGGAAAACCACATAACTAGTTTGTTTTGCTTCCTAGAGGAGTTTTATAAGATAAGGATAAAACTGACCGTGAATAATCCAGTGGGAATTTTTGCTTTTTTCTTGAGCCCAAGGCATATGGAGCTATCATGATCAGAAATAAAGTTGCTTGAAACTCTGATGGAGAAAGAATGAAATTAAACGTGACTTTTGAATTGGTATAAAAATCATAAAATAACAGATCTTTCAAACAGATGTTTAATTTTAAAATACTAAACACTGCAGACTTTCTAGAGACTGTCAATGGTTTGTAAAACCCATTCACTCTCTTCCCTTGGGCTCTTGCACTGCTTGGTAATGAGCACTGTTGAGTCTTTAGCAAGGCAGAGTCTACCAGCAGTACATGCAAAGTGTGCCATCGACTGCCACTTTTTTTTTTCCTTAGGAAAATAGATACATTCACAATTTATTCATAGTGCCAGGTGTTACTTAGCTGTGCACTTTGGGGCTTGAGTTAAGTTTCTGTAGTTTTCCTTTTTCATGGGAAAACTATATGACAAGAGACATGTTATTGGGCTATGCTTCATGAAAGCAGTTCATCCCTGAGTATCTACAGTCACATTCGATTTTGCAATGTCATCTCAAGGTGACTGTACCTGGTCTTGATACTTCATTGTGGGTCTTAGTTGTATGGGCTGTACAGAGAGCAGGTACAAACAGTGCTAGGATAAACCAGTTCATTCCTTGTAACCTTGAAAATATTTTTCTGGATTTGGTAGTGTCTAGACAATCAGGCCATGAGAGAAGTGGCACAAATGATCCCCAGAGCTTGTTACCCCAAAGCCAATGCTTTTTCAATATTTTTCCAAAGGTTATCTGATTGATATGGTGGTTATTAAGAAAACAAAGCTAGCTAGGTGTGTTATACACCTGTAATGCCAGTATTTGAGATACCAAGGCAGAAGAATGGAATATAGTTTGGGTGACACAGTGAGACTGTATTGTCAAACAAAACAACAATACAGCACAACAATGACAAAAGGCAGTGTTAACAGAAAAGGTCCACTTGTTTTATACTAGATGGTAACATCAACTGTCAGAACCTGAGACATGGAGAAGTAGTGAGAGGTGAGACCTTTCAAAAAATTGTCTTCTTTCTCTATTAGCCTAGACAGCAGGCTCCACCCTCATCCAGGTCTGTCCTCCTGAGCAGTCTTCAGTGGGATTTATCATATTTATGTTCTGATGCCCTCACTCTGGTTTTGCATCTTGTTGGCTCTCTTCCCTGGGGATCTTGTACTGTTGAGTAATGAGCATTTAGCAAGTCTGGGATTAACCTTCCAAGAATTTGCCTTTTCCACCATCCTAGCTAGTTTTTCTCAGTCCTGCTGGTTTCCTCCTCATAGTAGGAGTCATTGTTCAGGCACGCTACTGTAGGCTGGATAGTCCTCGTGTGCGGGTACATCCTGGATCTCAATTGAGAACCCGCAGCAATGATTTGTTACTAGCCAGTTATTCACCTGCTTGATATGTAGCTAGTTTAATATGGGATACTTAGCAGTACAGACTGTCTACTCTCCCAGAAAATAATAATATAAAAATAGAATCCTTTTCTAGATAGGCTCTACCATGTAGAAATGAACCATTGGCTAAGGGGAATGTGGAAGGAACAATTGTGTTATCCTGTAGCCACTGGTGGGTCATAGACACCCCAGGCTCTATGATAGTGTAGGAAGGGCCATTTTCAGGATTCACTGATGATACTTGGTGTTATGTGGCAGTCCCAAGAGCCTTGGCAGGTGGGTTTGTTAATTAATTAACAATTTGTTAATTTGTTAATTTGTTAATTGTTAATTTGTTAATTAATCTGTGAATTAATTCTAAGCAAGCTGAGGCCAGGCCTCATGGTCTCCTTATGGAATTTGGAGATGATTGTACAAAGCATGTGCTTATTTTCTAATGGTTAAGTGAATGAATTTGAATCTTCTTCTGTAGTCAATGAAATGAAACATAAAAGAGAAAAAGACAAGGAGATTAGCTGTGTTTTTCTCTTTTCACAAAGCATTTGGAAATTGAAGGCCTAGATTCAATACTTAATAGCTATGTGCCCTCTTCAATTGAGAATTTCTTTAGTTGCCAAATGGTATGAGCTTCCTTCCTCCGAGGGTAGTTGTATGAACCCAAAGTGTAATAATTATGTGGCTATTGCCTTAGGAGAGAACTTCTCAAGCTCAAAACTGATCCACTTGTTGGTTGGTTTCAATTCTCCATTCTTAGAAATGGGTCCTCACAGTCACATTTGAATGATATGCTGACCTCTTTCTTGAAAAAAGGGGTTTGGATCACTCATGAGCATGTAACTCAACAGAACCACTTAGAATCCTGCCCTGAAGAGTTTAGAGACAGGCCTAAGAGGGCCAGTCTCCATTGTCTGAAACTGTGACTCAGAACCCAAGATTTGAGGACAGACATCTCCCAGGCACACTGCTCACTAGGTAGATGAGAATACTCATCTTTAAAGAAATCAGAAATACATGTAGAGAAAAATATCAGAGAATAAAAATGACGAACAATTGCTTTGTACATTTTTGAGACCCTGTTGCCTCTTTGTCCTTAGGGACTCTGAGAAATTCTTATATTCTTATAGTAAATGCCCCCTCACACCTAGCTATCTGTAGTTGATTTTTGCCTCTTTCAACTTAAGCATAGAAGGATATTTGTGATATGTTTTCTAATGTATTTCTCCTACAAGTTTAAGTATAGCTGGAGAGCTGTTCTGTCTCACAGGAGAAGATTTTTGTATTTTAAAATTAATAAGGAATAGAAGTCCTTTTTGGACAGTTTTGATCCAAAGCCCCAAATTTCCAGCTATGATACTGTCTCTTCTTATTCCCTCTAAAGGTAACAATCATTCCAAACACCAGCTTCTGTCTCCATGGTGATCAAGATTCCCCTATATCTGCCTGACAAGGCCACACAGCATCCGGAGCTGGTACATAGCCTACGAATGGTATGGGAAAATCAAGCAAGGCTGTGAAGGCTCTTTTTCATGCAATTAATGACTTTTGCTCCTGCCTACCTTTTGCCAGTGCAGCAGAGCAAGGTACAGAAAAGTTGCCACGGAAAATTAGCTGTAATTTAGGTAATATCTCCAATGCCCTGCCAGTCACTTGATTATGTGATTGAAAGGAACATTTCATTTGGAGATTTGCAATTTTCTGGTGCTATTGGCGTTACACAATTACATTTCCTGTCATTTATCACAATGTGGAATACCAAGAGAAATTTGCTTCTCCTTACATTTATCATATTATGTAGGAAATATAGAGACAGACTTAGCCAATTGCTTTACACCACATGATGCCCCCTTGTTAGCTGGAGACATTTAGCAGCATTTCTATCCAGAGATCTTTTTTGAACATTCTTGGAACCAAGAGAATTTTTCCATCAATTACTTTGAAATTGAGATTTTTTTTCCCCTTCTTAACCACATTGCTGCCTTCTAGAAAGAGGAGCGGAGGCCTATCTGCCTTTTGCAGCAGCTACATAGAATAAACCCAGAATGACAATTTTTTTTTCACTTAGATTCTCTTTTCCATAAAAATCTGGGAACAATGGTGCCCAAATGGAGCTTTTAGACCGAATTTGAAGGCATTAAAATATTTAATACTGACTTGCTGTAGCATATTTCGAGCACTTCATAATTTTTAGCTTTTAAACAAAGGAAGCTTAAATATTTAATGGAGGAAGCAGGTAAAGATCCAGTGGGGCCTTGCACACCAAAATTTTCTGCAGGTCATTAGGTATCCTTTAGCTCATGGATTGACCTAGATTTTCTTTTCTTCTGTAAAGATGGTATTAGAAAATAATTCTTTCTCTGCCCCTTGGTTTAATTGAGCCTTTCAAGTCATTTGTAAGCTACTGGCCCCTGAATCATAAGCTTATGTGCTGTCAAAAGTGGGTGCATTTCTGAGCTCCAGCTAACCCTTCAGAACCACCCCACCATGGGCTGCAGGAAGCTCCATTTTAAAGGCTTGAAGTGATTTTGTTAGACACAGCAAATGCTTGCGTTTATCAATGCTCATTTGAATAACATAGAAATCTGGAAACTTTTGACTCTGTACCCCAGTCTGATTAAAAGAGAACCTTTTTTTTTTTTTCTTTTCTACCTGTCCCAGGGCTTGAACTTAGGGCCTGGATGCTGTCCCTGAGCTTCTTTGTGCTCAAGGTTAGCACTCTACCATTTGATCCACAACATCACTTCTGGCTTTTTCTAAGTAGTTTATTAGAGATAAGAGTCTTGCACACTTTTCTGCCTAGCCTGGCTTAGAGCTGGATTCTCAGATCTCAACCTCCTGAGTGGCTAAGATTACAGGCATGAGCCACCAGAGCTTAGCACCAGCATTTTTAAAGCTCTCCACATGATTCTAAGACACAGCCCTTCCATGACTTGTGGGAAAGTCACTACAAGCACACTTCTGGAACCTTGTTCTCCTTGTAAGATACCAGGTCTGCTAGCCCTCAGCTATACATCTCTGAAGTGGGAATGGGGGAGACTTTATCTCTTGAGGACTCAAAGTGGCTTGCTGCTTAAAGGTCTCTTTAATATCAACATCGCTATTTATTATCAAACCAGGTTCAAGGTGTGAACTCTCTCAGGAGGTCTCAGAGAGTACAGGAATCAGACCTCCAGTTTCCCCTCATAACCACCCCAGCACTTTATCTGAGTTGATTATATTTTCTTATTTATCTGTTCTTCCTCTAGTAGGAATGGAAAACACCTGGCCCCAAATAATTTGATTTGTTTCTGCCAAAGCAGCCACGGGAAGGATTAAAAATTTAATCAATCTAGACCCTTGAATGATGTTATAATATCCTAATGGCCCTTGGTAAGAAAATGATTCCACATCCTTGTAAAGAGCAGAGGTCTTTTGAGGGCAGGGCTGGGGCTCCCTTCTGTCTAGAACAGTGCCTGACACACAGAAGGTGGTCGAGGTTTGTTGAATGGATAAAAAAATTGAAAAATAGAATATGTACCTTATAAAGCAAACTGTGAATTGGCACAAGATTTCTGCCTGAATTTGATCTGGGAGAGGAAATTAGCATGGCTTTTGCACAAATGAATCAATATTCCATCTTCCTCTTAAGCTGCCACTATTATCTTCTCCTTCTCCCCACTTAGTCAATAGATGACTTGAAGACTTGACTTCAGAGCTCATTAATTAAGGCCTGCTCCTCGATCATCTCAGACCCACCCCAAGTCTCATTCAGGTCTCAGTTATAGGAGTAAGTCTCTACATTCAGAGCCAGCTTTACCCGGCTCTACATCATGAGTTTGCTTTGGGAATTTAGAAGTCTTGGGCCAAACTTATAAGACAAGAGCAGAGATAGAGTTTTTGTTTGCAGAAAACAGTTGGTATTAAAAAAATCAAGAGCCCAACACAAGTCATTTCTGACTTCATGTGAAAGAGCCTCAAATATGAGTCATATAAATCATCTGATATTTAATTTATAGGGCTTGATTGCTTTTTAAAAGGGTATTAATGTATCAAGCATCCAAATAAACAGTCACTTGAGATTTTGGTGAATAAACTCCTTTTAAAGAATAGTGTCCTGGGGCTGGGGATATAGCCTAGTGGCAAGAGTGCCTGCCTCGGATACACGAGGCCCTAGGTTCGATTCCCCAGCACCACATATACAGAAAACGGCCAGAAGCGGCGCTGTGGCTCAAGTGGCAGAGTGCTAGCCTTGAGCGGGAAGAAGCCAGGGACAGTGCTCAGGCCCTGAGTCCAAGGCCCAGGACTGGCCAAAAAAAAAAAAAAAAAAAAAAAAAAAGAATAGTGTCCTGCCCCTTTTTTTTGGCTACAGAGTTATAGTAAATGGCTTTAGGGCTATAAAACACTGTGTATTGTTGGGAACCTTTAATAGTCATGGAATGTGTTTGGAGCCTGCAGTAGGTAGAAATCAGAAAGAACACAGGACCTGGTGCAGAATCTAAGGCTCTCACTCAGCTGTGAGCATGTGAGTCCAAATCACATGATCCAAAGTGGGAATGTGCACAGTTAAATCTGGACTTCCATGACTATCAGAGGCTTAATGTGGCTTAGGGAGAGACCGTAGCATTACTGGTCTAATGATGGCTGGTTTCATCTCTTGAGAACATGGGACTTGTCAGGATCTCTTTTATGGAAGCTGGAGCAGAAGCCAATGGGTGTTAAGCTGGAGTGAAGGTAAGAGGAGGTAAGGACCCTGTTTCCTAGGTCTGTTCAGGATTATGAATATTGTGCTACCTCACTACTGAGACTGAGGCACCATTACTGCCAGCTTTGTTCCTAGGATCCTAAGGCACCTGAGCCTTCCAGCTATAAGGAACCAGTGTTCTGAGCTGGAGATGGAGATGTCATATAGATGACTGCCATGCTGAAATCTGAGAATCTTTTTACTGTCACCCTGCTGGACTTGAAGAGCCAGAGTCTGGAGACCAGAAAGCCTAAATAGATTTAAGCTTGAACCAATGGCACTTTCTGCTTTCTCCTGTTTAAACACATTCGACTTATGTTTTTAGGCCTGGGTCAAACCAAGATGCCAAATGAAGATCTTATGAAAGCATGTGCTTGCTGATGTCTGCCCTAGTGACTTCACTGCTTCCTGGCCAATTGTCCTTTTTGTTTATTCTGTAAGCT
Source organism: Perognathus longimembris pacificus (assembly GCF_023159225.1). Lineage (NCBI taxonomy): Eukaryota > Metazoa > Chordata > Mammalia > Rodentia > Heteromyidae > Perognathus > Perognathus longimembris. The sequence goes on from NC_063162.1 coordinate 41,187,300, forward strand.
TATACTGGACTCCTACTATCAACTGTGTTAAACACTGGTCATACAGAGATGAAAGACAGTACTTACTATCAAATGACATGCCAGATGGAGTGTTGAGGGGAGTTGAGGCATTTAAAAGAATATTCTTTGTTCTATGACTATACAGAATAAGATCATCAAGCTTTACCTATTTCTAATTTTTCTCACATGAGTGATCACATTTCACCATTGAACATATCTTGGGGGTGGGTGGTGAGATATATAAAGCAGAATCAAGGACCCCCAAAATGAATTACAATAGGTTGTGTAGTTGGTAGTGGCAGAGTGAGGACTCACACTCAGAACCTTTAATTGCAGGTTTGATGTACTTGTACATGTGGCAGCCACCCTAGGTCTCCAGTCATCACATCAACTATCACATACAAATGAGAGAAAGAGAGAGAGAGAGAGAGAGAGAGAGAGAGAGAGAGTTATTTATGTGTTTCGCAGGTGATCAGCCTTGAGAACTGAGCACAGTTATTAGCAAGACACTCTGCCCACTTTGCCAGCCAGCATTACTGGAGCCAGGGATAGCAGATCCTGGTATTTGTTCCCAGGTGTGATGGCATCCAGGGGCAGCAAGCAGGGTTTATGCGGGGCTCAATCTGGCTTCCTGGTTGGGTGTGCAGAGGCCAAGGTCTGCAGCAAGACATCTTGGAACTTCTGCCAGAGGTGCAGTATGACTTCCTTTCTCCAAAGATGATCACTTGGCATTGAGGTAAAAGTAATTACTTGTCTTTGTTAATTGAATTCTGAACTTGAAAGTGGAGGGTTTGACTTAGGTTAACTTGACATGGGCCAAGTTAAAATTTTAACTTGAAAAACAACAACAACAACAAAAAGCAGCATTGAATTTCAGTACTTGGAAGGCAGCAGGCTAAATTTCCAGGTATAGAGCCAATTTTCACACCTTCTTGAGGTACTGGCCTCCCATGGAACTCCCTTGTGACTTGCCTCCCATGTAACCTGCCTGTAGGGAGGGTGTGGGGGGGGCAGCAGTTATTCTCACTTTGATCTCTGGCTATGTTGCTATCACAAGGATATGCTAAGTGCAAGACCATTTGTTTACTAGAATCTCTGCCCCTACCCGGAATTGCTTTAATATGTCCGCTGGAGTACATTCCTATGTTAATCAACCTCATCCTGTGTTTATTGCCATCAAATGTTGTGAACTTCAATGCCTCTTTGTGTTCTTGAATTTTAGCAACCCTATGCTATTCCCTGGTTCCAAAACTGCATATAAGCTGGAAGTTAAGAATAAACCTGGCTGCAGTCTTCAGTTACAATCTTAAATTGCATACCTCCCGACCCCATCTTTGCCTCTTGTCTTTTTTCTCTTGTCTTGTAGTTTTCCTTTTCTTTAATCCTCACCTCCCTCATTCAGGATTCCCTTTTCACTGCAGGCTGGCTCCGACACCTGCCCAATGCACAAAGGTTACATTACTATAAGGGAGAAAGCTATTTCAGTTAATTTCATTCTATGAGGGAAAAACTGGGCAACTGGTCATTTCTGGAACATCCTATTAACAACTAACATTCATAAATCATGTGTTGCACACAGTTCTACAAAACGTATATCAACAAATTTCAGTCTTCAATATTATAAAATGCAACAGATACTGCTTCTACCATGCCACAACAGAATTAATAACTCACCCCAAGTCACAGAACTCAGAAGACAATAGGGCCAGGATTTGGAATCAAGCATTCTGGCTCCTAAGGGTCCATATTGAGCCTTTTAGGATACAGCCTATACAGGAGGCAAGATGTGACTTCTGCCATGATGTCCTGTAGAAGACTTTCTATAAGATATAACCCAGAAATGACCAGTCTTTGGAGAGCAGTTGATTACCAAACTATTGGGTTTGTCTAATGAATTTTAGTCAACTTTTGTGTGTCCCTTTCCTTAATACCCTTGGTAAAGGAGGTGTTGGGTTTCTTGATAATTTGGAGACTGGAATTCCAGAATATTTTCTATTTACAAAAGGGTGACTTTTAGTTTTCCACATTAGCAACTCAACATGTAGCACATGCAAATCTTTCCCTGGAGTAACCTAGTAGTGATAAGGATGGGCCAATATGGAGGCTGAGCTGCTGCTTCTTACACAGTAATTTGGGATTTATTGGCCATTGTAGGAATGGCTAGAACATGGTTAGCATGAAGCCACCTGTGAGAGGTAGGGTTCTGAGAATAAAGAAGACATCCTGTACCAAAAAGCTTTACTGTTTGAAAATACATTTTTTTTTGTTTCAGGAGGAAATATTTGAGGTACATACTATCTTCTGATAACAATAAAAATGTTATTACTTAAAAAAATTACATTAGGTGTAAGCCTCTGAATGAATAGTCTGGTGCTGGCCAAGAAAATCTTTGGAAGGGTGAACAATTTCTTAGGGGTCCTATTTCCTCTCTGTGGGATGGTGGTTATGATGCTCACCTCCTGAATTATTGAGAGTGTTTAAGCTCAATTAGTGTTCTACTGAAGAAAACAAAAAAGCCCCTCACCCATAATTACAAGAATATTGCAACATTTTTACTCTAGACAGAAGCCCTTGCAATTTGCTCTCATTTGCAGCATATCCATCCTCTTAAGTGCTGTCTCTTTATACTGACAATCCAAACGGGTTCAGTTAGACACAGAGATGTCTCACAAGGCCATGGGGCCATTAATGCCCAGGCTTAATTAAATGACAAGCCCGATTTCGACAACACTGATTTACTTAACAGTGGGAAAAATGCCAAACCCAGTGTGAGTTTTAATTGAACACAAGTAATACATTGTTTATTCTTCACTTAGCGCAAGGCTGTGTATATGTATGAGTGTGTGTGTGTATGTGTGTGTAAGTGATCATACATTGAAAAGTATATAAAAACAGCAATACCACTATGGAGCAGCGTGGAGAAGATGTCCATGCATGCCAATTTTCTTGTACTGTTTCTACCTCAAACTGAGGGTGGCAGCAGAGACTTGGGAAAATCATTTCTGTGCAACTCAAATTACAAGACATATTAATAGCATGGAATAGATTGCACTGAGTAATCAATATATTGAAACTTCATTTTTGAACCACAGTGGACATTTCTTCACAATTTCCCATTGCTTTCTTGTGGTCAGAAGTGGCAAGAAAGGACTGTGGTTCCGAAACTTCATTGACATGTTGTCATTTAATCAAACCTTTTGGGTCAAAACCGAAACAAAACAAAACACCCTTCCCTTTTATTAGAGAACTACAGGCCACTCTTCCTCCTTTGAATTTTAGATAATGCTGTCTTCCTGAAGTCTGACCACTATGTCGTCTACATTCTATTGGGCCTGGAGTGTTTCCTAAGAGTAATAATAGACTAATATTGTAAAACTTGGCTTACCCTTTGGGTCTTTTGTGTGCAGGCCTGTTGTTGTATGGATAGTGATCAATGTCTTCACAATGTCCCTACCAGAGAAAGACAGGTACATTGGATATTTGATTTGGCCCCCAGTTCTAAGATTTAAATGACAGCAGCAAATGGGATCTAGCACCTACTATCTATGAGCTATGGCAAGGCAAGGTTCAGAACAGATGGGTAAATGTTAATAATGGTGAAAACAGTGGCTTGTACGGACAGGGAGAAAAGTCCTTTGTTGTCCACTGTGGGAAACTCTGAAGTAATAAAACATATACACATCTTTAACCTATTTCTGTAGTATTGTACCAGAAGGAAAATGATGAATTCCTAAAATGTATGTGAAAAATAGAGAATAAAAATAAACAGACTCTACCTTGCCTAAAAAAACCCATCTAAAGGAAAGTGGCTGCATAGACTCTGTTTAACCTACTCCATGGATATCATTAAGTCATTGAAAATAATGAGTGGGACCAAATTGTTGCTTTAGACATTTTGGAAGGGCATTACTAAGTAACTACAGTAAGACATAGAGACACAAGTTTATAAAAACTACAAACTTTATAAAAACCACCTTTATAAAACAACCAACTCTAAAACCCATGTAATTTCATATATTTAATACTGTTAGTCTATGTTTATGCTCTTTGAAAGTTAGAGTCATCTTGCAAATATGTGTCTTCTAATCATTGTTCATATGAAGGTCATATTTTTTTCTGCAGAGGTTTGTATTTTCTTCTCTGAGGTGTCAGCAGTGCCATCAGTAAATCATAGCCACTTTAAAATTAAATTTCATTACTGAAGTTTTATTTTTCAAAATCTGAATGGTTGTGTGAAGTTAGGCTGTAAATCTGTGCAATGATTCATTTCTGATCAAACTCTCAGGAGAGGTTTTGTTCTCTCATTTCTCCCATGGCCAAGGCCCACACACAAAAATTTCTTTTCTATTCTTCATGGAAAGCATGCTTCTTACATTATATGAAGTATAGACCTTGGCTTTCCTACTGTTAAAATGGGGACTCCTATTAGACTCCTTTTCTAGAATGATTTTTCTTTCTCAGTGGTACAAAATAAAATGGTGCTTCTTATAATTGATGGCATATATGCATGTATTTAATTATGTTGTAGGACCCTGTGGAAAATTGCAGAAGAGTTCGTATGTGATTGTTTGTGTGGGTCACCTGAGTGGTGGTGGAGTCTGAGAGAGAAAGGGAGATGCAAAAAAAAAAAAAAAGAAAAAAAAAGAGAAAAAAATGTAAGACACAATAGAAGAAAGGTCATAGTCCACTGGATATAAATTGTGTTCACATTCATGTGGTATTATGTCTCTATGCATGTGTACGCATGAGGGAAATATTTCTTGTTTGCTTGTGATCTGTTGTTTTGTGAAAGAAAAAGCTATATTAAGAGCATGAATCTTTTAGGGAAAGTCAAAACGAAGTTTCTATGCGGAAAATGCTTCAGTGCATTTAGATGAATGACTATAAAGGTTTGAAGAAACACATACAGCACAATCCAGTTAACACTGCTGTGTGACAGAAGGGCTGAATCAGGTGAGGTGAAGTTGGCTGTGGTGCTGCTGTTAACATGATTACCTTCTTTTAGAACTTGTATGGTTTCACCTTGCCAATTTATATAGATTGTTGGTGTAATTTGAAACATCTAACATAGAGAAACAATCCAAGTGACTCATATGCATAGTTTGAAGCCTATTTATCTCTCCAGTCAGCAAGGTTTGAAAAGATTATTTGAAAGAAGACTGGTAATATCTCCTGGATGAAGAATGACTTTTTCTAGAAACTCAGTGAGTCATCATGGACTGATCCAAAAGATCCTTGACTTTTTGGTGTTTGTTCTGCCTGAGTTTTCCACATTGGGCGGGGTTATCTATAGTTGTTTGCCTTTGCCTACTTCATTTAAGAAGGTATTTATGGATTATTTTGCTATTTAGCTCTCTAGATGGAACTCTTTGAGTCCTACACTTGCTTGTGTCTCCATGGAAATGTAATAGGCCTTACCAAGTCTGAAGCAGCCATGAGAAGGAAAATCAAGGCTTATGGATGACCATAGTGCCTGTTTGATTTTGAGATCCTATCAACCAAACTCCTTCCCTGCCTACTCCCCTCTCTTCCTTTTTTTTCTTAAATATTTATTAGGTACTAAATAGAAGTCAGATTTGGTGTTAGATTTCAGAGACCATAGACTCTGCTGGCATTTTCCTAGGTGCATTTAAGTGCCAAGTAGGGTTTCTGACTTCATATCCCGTCCCTCTGCAGCCAAAGCCCAGCCCTGCTTCTGCTTCTTTCACTTTTTGTTGTTGTTGTTGATCAGTCATGGGGCTTAAACTCAGGGCCTGGGTGCTGTCCCTGAGCTTTTGCACTCAAGACTTGTGCTCTACCACTTTGCACTACAGCTTATCTTCCAGTTTTCTGGTAGTTAATTGGAGATAAGAATCTAACGGACTTTCTTGCCCTGGCTGGCTTTGAGCTGTGGTCCTCCTCAGATCTCAGCCTCCTGAGTAGCTAGAATTAAAGGTATGAGCCAGCGGGGCCAGGCTGCTTCTTCTACTTCTGCAGCATGAGTCTTGTTCCTCTGTTCTGGATGTGTCTCTATTGTTTCATTTCTCCTCTACTCTATCACTAAAGTTATTGGTAAGGGCTGCTTCCTGCTTCAGAATGGGGCCCTTACAGCATTCTCACCTTGATGCTTAATTTGTCCTTTACCCTCTAGAAAAGCAGGAGAGATTCATTCACATGCTGATTGTAGAGGATCACAGAAGGATTCTGATCTCACAATCTCTGTTGCTGATCCATTACCATTTGGTCTTTAGGCTCTCTCTCTCTCTCTCTCTCTCTCATTCTCTCTCTCTCTCTCTGTGTAGATTCATTTTATGCAACTGATCCTTTATTCAGTGCTTAGCTCCCCAGATCAGGAGGTGAATTTTGAAGGCAATTGAAATTTGCTGTTAGAATCGATGCCTTTAGAATTGACTGCCTGTCCTAAGTTGGTGCTAGTTCGAGAATATTCCATTTTACTCTGATTCCAATTCGTTCTGCTTCATACACATTATTTGTGATTTAATTACTATAGTTCTTTATGCGAAGGACAATGGTAAAAAAGTGGATGAAGCATTATAATTTCTGAAAAAATAATAGCAAAAGCCACAGTGACTTTCTCAGTCATGTATCTCATAGAGGTGATATGCAAAGGGAAATATTCCAAGGCCAATCTAGACCTTATTTTCAACAGAATGAGCTAATAGTAGTGATATCTTTATAAGATGATACTTGAGCCTAGTGTCATTTAGCACTAAAAAGTATAGCTAATCTCCCTTTTTTTCTAGACAAAATCTTCAAATTGTGGCCTTTAGGTCAAAAGGTAGGCTTGAAGCTAAGAAATTATGACAGACTATGTTGGGGTCTCAGCCCCCAGCGTTCTCTCGACCTGCGGGAGAGATGGGGAAGCTTGCCGGGGCGGGCCAAGAAAGGAGAAGGGTCGATGGACCGCCTGCACCCAGCCCCCCCCCCCCCCCTTCACCGGTGGACAATCAGATGGCCTGGGAGAATGTCTGCGCACATCTTGCTTTATTGAAATAAGCTCTGCTCTTAAATAGGTCAGAGAGCATCAGGAAGGAGAGGGGTATATGCGCACCTATCTAGGGACTGTGAAGGGAGGCTTAAGCTGTCCTTCAAGGGTAGAGGGCTGAGAGACCAATCCTAAGAGGCCGCCGAATTCTACGTCACAGCCCACCGAACTGCCTCCGGGTTCACCACCAGGCGCCATCTTGGCCACGCATGGTCCCAAGGCTGGGAGGCGGGGCCAGCTAGAACCGCCTTTCCGCCACACGTGATCGGGGGCGGAAGACAGGTGGGCCCAACTAGGACCGCCGTTCCCGGTAGTGGTGTAACAGCCACATGTGACCCCAGGGCTGGGAAACAGGCGAGCCGGCTGGGACCTCCTCTTCTGACACAAGGCATCCGAGCATGCCCCACAAGACTACATCAGCCACAGAGATTAAAACATTTCCATCTTGCCTTTAATGCAAAAGTTTGTCAGCCTTTGTTCCAAACCACTAAGAAAATTTGTAATATTTTGCTTTTTATAAAGTAGTGGAATACAAAGTTTAGGCCAATGCAAATGTACAACTTGATTAATAGTTATATGTTCTTTAAAACATTACCTTTAAGTAGTTATACAAAGGAATTGCTATTCAACAAAGCAGTTTACTAATACAATGCATCTTGACCAATGTCATCTCTTTCATCATTTTCATTTCATCATAAAATCATGTTACCCTTTTGGTTGTATATAATAGTTTCTTAGGAGATTTATTTGTTTAGCTAGATGACCTTAAGTTTGATTCTCACAGGAACACTAAAATTAGAATGTGAAGTTGAAGACTCAGGCTTCAGATGAATGAATTAATCGTGAACTTGTCTGTTTTGATTCATGGGAAGAAGATAATTCCCTTCAGAAAGTTGCTTTCCACATCTGAGGGTATTACTGGCCTTTTTCCTGTGAAATTCTGCAGCACCTTTTCAACCTCTTAACTACTTCTGTACAGTGTAGACCAAGTTAAAGAGTCTGAATTGATACAGCAGCCTTCTTTTTGTAATCTCCTTCTTTCCTTTTGGAAATATTTATATCCTTTTTGTGAGTCATCCAAATCAGAGATAAATTAGCAAAAGATCTAGGATTTCCCCGGTTGAGCTTACAATTGATGTTTGTTTTTGTTTTTTGCCAGTCCTGGGGCTTGGACTCAGGGCCCGAGCACTGTCCCTGGCTTCTTTTTTCTCAAGGCTAGCACTCTACCACTTGAGTTACAGTGCCACTTGTGGTTTTTTCTTTTTATGTTGTGCTGAGGAATAGAACCCAGGGCTTCATGCATGCTAGGCAAGCACTCTACTGCTAAGCCATATTCCCAGCCCTGCAATTGCTCTTCAATTCATTCATCCTTCTGTTTCCATTGCTTAGCAAAGATTTGAGGACACGTGTTTCTCTGATCACAATTAACCAAAGTGACTATGGATATTTACATGGAGCTTTTAAAATATTTATGTACACAATATTAATGGTGCCTAGTAGTTTACTCATTGCATTTTAAAATTTGAGCAATGTTTTATTCATAGTTGGTCAGAAATCCATAATGCATGAACCTTCTCCAGTGTACTTTTGCTTTTTTGAATGTTTGGCTCTCTGATTTCCTGAGGCGTTCCCAGGAAAGGCTGACCTCCATTGCATGCATAAACACTTCTGAAACGCATGGTCTTTCTGTGGGTGTTATGGCTTTTGCAGAGAACTAAGAACAGCTCAAAACCATTATCCTATTAGTTTCTGGGAAAATCTGAAGAAGGTGTTAACAGTAGATGCTGTCACCTGGACTTCATGATTCAAGGAAAGAAGGGACAGATGAGTGGAATGGAAAACATCAAAAGCATGGCTTTTCAGCACACTTGAACAAGACAATAATGATCCTTAGTACTCACTTACTCAATCATTAATCAATCAATAAATTCATACAGATAGAGTTCACCATTGGTGCCTCAACATGGGGCTAATTGCCAGGCCAAAGAATTTTGTTTTGCTCATGTGATTTGCATCTACAGGCATCTTGAAAAGTAATATTGCCAGTGAATTTTCTTAGGAATTAGCTGTCATTTGGGAGGCAATAAGCAAGAAGGAATTCTGAGATGAAGAAGATGTATGGGAAGGAATAGAGAGTCATCTTTTGAAGGTAAGTTATCCTCCTAATTTATAAACATAGCTCTATTACTCTATTCCTAAGATAGCTTTTAGGCTAATGAATAAAATGGCATTTTTCCATTTATAAAATAAATAATGATTATTAGTAAAGCTATCAATACTAAACAATTACCACAGTCCATTGGAGTTGTATGTTTCTGGACATTGTAAATGCAACTGGAAATAAAAAAAAAATCTCATGCTGATGCTGTTGAAAGATGACCAATATTGAACCAATATTATCACCAAATAAATACTTGTCAATGATAGTTCAAAGGATGCTATAAAAGGACAGCATAAAATGAAGCCCAAGAGAGGACATACATTATAAAATTATGTTACCACAAAAAACAATTACCTAATATAGCCATCTATTTCTATGATAGAGGACCAAAGACATACAGTGTCTTAGCCCAGAAACACAGTTAGAGGGAGAACTGAGTAGAAATTCAAGCATGTTGATCTCAGTCTAGCTCTCTTTTTACTATTTTTAACCTTTCATCCATGGAAGAGGAAGCAAAGCTTCCTGTCTAACCCCTAGTTAGTTTGCTAATTAGTGCCAGTTTCAGGAAATCATCTGAGAGAGAACTGTGGATTTCTCTCACATACATAGGTATTCTTCATTCAGTTGCATAAACATTCTCAGAAATTGAATTTTGGTGCTTTAAGCTTGAGAGAAAGCAAGAATATCCTGCTGCTCAACTCTTAAAAAAAAACACCCCAAAACACCCCAAAACTACAACCATTAACTGGAGCGAAGATGCTGCATTATCAGGTTGAATCAACTGCTTAAGGAGCTGCCCCCAGACAGTGTGATCAATAGAGTTTGGTTGGGGGTGCATAGCTCCTCAAAAGCTCACCACCCACTCTCCATACAAATGCAGAGGGCATAGTGGGCAGTTACAGAGGCAGAGTGAATTACTGTCAAGGAACATCTTTTATTCATGTGAGTAATAGATCAGAGGAAACAGCATAGCTTAGCTTTTGTCACAGGGATAAAAGGAGAAGCCTAGGAAAGTTGGCACTTTGTTAAAATGCCATTTATGAGTTGTGCAGTTCATACTCTGCACTGAGTGCAGAACTGTCTGGCTTATTTACACATTTGTTTATGAACTTATACGTCTGTAGATGCTCCTTAGAATGAGGTGCAGGGTTAGTGAGCCTAGCATTTCTTCTTTTACAGGTGGGAGATTGCAATGGTGTTTTACTTCCTCAAATAGTAAGTGCTGCTATAGGGAGAATGGCTATTATTACACCAGGGATATCCTAGATTATAAAGGGGTGGGGATTAGTACCAATGGATAGTGGTGAAAGACTGCCCAGCTGGCTCAGTGGCAGTTTTGTATCTATCCAAATCCTTGTCAGGTAGTGGCCTGGGTGTTAGTAGATGGGTACAGTACTGTGTTTTAGGAGACCCTAGCCCAGGAGAATCATGGACTCCATAACTGGTGGAATTTCTGAAAGTTGGGTTGAAATGTGTGTGTGCATTTGAATGAGGGTATAAAGAAGAAATATGTGTCTTGTATAAATCTCCTGTAAAATTACTTTTATTGTAAATGTCCAACTCTAATTGTAGTGACAGAATTCAATGTTGGAGGCAAACAAAGCATTCCTAGAAGTATTATCCCAAATCTTAGGATTTGGTATTTGTGTGCACATTTTAGGTCTTAGTAATACTAGTTATTAAAAAGGAGGTTGCAACTCATTTTGACAAATCAGAAAACTGGTGATTTCAAATTTGGAAGTTTTTAGTTGGAATTCTTTATAAATGAGTGACACACATATATATACGTATATATATATACATACATATATATATATGTCTGGACATGATAAATTATATAGTACTCAGACTTTCACACAGAGTGAGACCAAAGGAGGATATTTTTAGAAGAGGATCACAAAGATTCAATAGTTATGGGCTTATGAACACACAAAGTGATGTTTATTGAAATGAACTCAAAGAAATAGAAACAAGAGGTTTTATGTTATTTTGCTTCCTTTCCCCCATTTTTTGTCTTATATTTAAGTTTATCTGTTTGGGGGAGTGTAAGAGGGAACAGAGAAATGTTGGGACAAAAGGCAAATAAATGCAGCAATGAAACTCACTAAACACTGTTGAAAATGAACTTTAAAACTTATGGGTGAGGAGGGCCAGGAAGGAAAATCTGGAGAAAACAAGGAAAGAGGTGACACTCTTAAAAAATAAATGTACTCATCACTTGACTTACGTAACTGTAACTCCTCTGTACATCACCTTTACAATAGCAATAAAAATATGATTTGAATCTTACTGGATATTTGATGGGCTTTAACAATGTTGACTTTGAAAACAATAAATTTAATCAAAACCACTAGATAATATGTTTCAGAGTGAGTATAGAACTTAGCTGAGTGAAAAGCGGATATGATGATTACTGAGAAGCATTTAAGCGGCTTCAGTAGAAAATGAGAATCAAGAAGCAAATACAGATCAGGAATCTTCCCAGGCTAGGAAGCAGTGTCCAAAACACAGGCCAAACCAAAACCACATAGGAAAAATCAGTTCCGGGTCAGTCTAGCACTTGTAAGCCATTGCCACTGAGCATCCTAATAGGACTGACCTTGGTTTATTTCCTTGCTTTTCTGCTGGGTAACATGTGACCATGATCAAGTTCATTCTCTCTGGTACTTGATTTCTCTAACTATGACATGTTAACTATGAGGTTTGTGAGTGACTTGTTGGTATAAAGACCATACTTGTAAGTATTATTCCAGTAGGAGGCATTCATCTAATTTGCTCTGGACATGTAGATAAAGCTAGACTGAAAGTCAGCCATGGATAGTCCAGTCATCTGACCCTGGTTAGACTTGTTTCCCTACAGGTGATCAAGTGACCTCACTCTCAGTGATGCCCTGTTTGGATTATCCACATTAGTGAAGCTTCTGTGATTGCTCCCCCATCTGCCTTCATTTCTTCAATATCACTATCAGCTTGATTTTCTCATGACTGGAGCAATATTTTCCAGGAAAATTTAGCCATGAATCCCTAATATGATAGGAAAATCAGTGAAAAGCCCCCATCTCAGTGGGAAACAGATGGCATAGTTTAATTGGATAATTGGTAGAGAGTTTAATAAAAGAATTGTTGAGGGAAGTGGGGCCAGGATGTTGAGAAATTACTTGGAATAGTACAGAAGCCTGTGTCGTTGTTTCTCAGCTTAGGAGGGAGAAGTGGGTCATCTAATTACTGAGAGGCCCCTCATCACTGATCGTGTCACAGTCTCTGAAGGATGAAGAGCATCTGGGACAACCCTGCAGGGGAAAGAGTAGAACAAGTATCTCAGCCTCTCCTTCCCTCTGCCAGTCTCTTGCTGGGCTCCTCATTGGCCAAATCTAATGGAATGCAGAGGGCAAAGTTGTGCACAGAGGTCAGCTTCCTGGGGCTGAGCACAGGGTGGAATATAAACTTAGAGGAACTAAGAGAAGATGCCCTGTATAGTCTTCTGTAGAGGCCATCAGCTGTTCAGGGTACCTAGGGCAAGTGCGTTGCTTCTATTAAGTGAGGCTGAAGCTATTTACTTAAGCGATTGCAAGGTATTCATTGTAAAAATAAATGCATTGAATTCTGAATCACCTAAGATGCTGATTTAGAGTCAGATAGTCCTGGGTTCTGTGCCAACTCTACCTCTTATTATCTCTTCCATGCCTGTAGGTGTACTTTCTGTTAGCCTCAGCATCTTCACTGTGTAAAATGGGGGTAAAGGTATTTCCATGAGAGTTGTCATAGGATTAAGTGAAAATATCTCTGAATGACCATGCTGCATTCACATATTATAAGGGTACACAGACAGAGAAACTATGTTTTCCTACCCTTTATTGCGAAAGAATTATGTTCTGGTTTGGGTGAAAAATGGCAACTCTAGTGAGGAGAAACTAGGATATTTTGAAATCTACGTAGTATTCTGTTAAAATATGACTTTGGGACTCATTGGGGAGCCTAGAAAGTTTTATTCGAAGTGAAGATTGTGTATTAATTTATACCTATGGAAGCCTCGTATGGCATTTCCAAATCTGTCTGTAAGATAATGGCTCTAAATGGTTTATGGCTCAAAAAAAATCTAATAAATATAGTAACTTTGTACCTCAGTGTAATGAAAAAAGAGATGTTTTGGGATATATCATTCCTCATTGAAATGCATTACTGTTTCTCACTAGCATAAATCTTGGAACTGGATATCTTCTGTCAACTCATTTCTTAAAGGAGAGTTTCTGAATGAATAGACTACAAGGCTCTTCTCCACTTGCCTTTCCAGCTCCTACTGCATAATGCCATAGAGCCTAAAGAGAATGGCTCAGGTATAGTGTGTATGTGTGTGTGTGTGGGTGTCTTTTTGGAAGACATCTCACATAGGCATTTCCCAGACTGTGTTTAACCTCTATACCCTTCTCCTGAATGCCCATCTCACTGCACGCTGCCTTCTCCCCCCAGGTGTGTTTCTGATAGCCTGTGATGGTAGTAAAGAAGCAAACATGTGAGGCTAGATTGTCTAAATAGGAACTTCCTTCATATAGAAAACAAAGTATAAAGCCACAAATGAAGCACAAATGAAGGATTACAAATACAGAATATGGAGGGGGACCCCAAGAAAGTGGAGATCAGGAAGTTTGGGGCAAGAAGAAGAGGAGCAAGTAACCCCTCTGATTGGAGAAAATGGATATACTATTGAGACCCTGATTGAAATGAGGAAAGTCCCTAAGGAATTTAGCTAATTTGACTGCTAAAAGTCAAAGCTGGGCTCTACCCAAATGTCCATGTCTGTAGTGCACTGTTCAGTAGTGAAGTTCTCAGTCACTTTTTTCCCCTGTCTACCTAGACCAGCATCATGGAGGTGATTTAAATGCTGAATGCCTTTATGTAGATACAATCAGCATATTATGCCAATACTCAAAGTAAACTATGCCTTTCTTTTCATTAATTGTGTGCATCAGAAAGGCATGAAATTTCAGCTCTAAACCTGGGTCTGTTCCAAATTATTTAAATATTAATATATAGTTGCAAACATCTAAAAGCATGTTGGATCAGTCTTTAGTACACAGAATCTAATGTCTTCTCTCTACCTCTACAGCAGGCTAGAGTCACTGTTACCTCACAGAAGTGACTTTTATATGTGGAGACTGTGGAAAGAAGAGACTTGGGGAAGTGGAGGGAGGATTTGCTAAAAACTGCTGGGGAAAGGTCACTTACTTACAATATGCTCAAATATTGCAATAATGGCAAAGTTAAGGCAGGGAATTTTTGCAATCAGACTATGAGGTGGATATAGACTTGAGATAGAATAAAAGGGGATACAGAAAAGGGGTTCTAGACTGGATTGTCTTAGGAAAAGCAGCCTACCATTTTTGTGAAGCACAATGTCTAAGCAGGCTCATCAGTGTTTATTAGAAAAAGTTAAGGTTTAACTCCAAGACAATTGATAGTAAGAGAAAGTTTCCTTCCTTAGTAAACCTATTTTCCTCCTCCTCCTCCTCCTCCTCCTCCTCCTCCTCCTCCTCCTCCTCCTCCTCCTCCTCCTCCTCCTCCTCCTCCTCCTCCTCCTCCTCCTCCTTCTCTCTCTCTCTCTCTCTCTCTCTCTCTCTCTCTGCCTCTCTCTGTCTCTGATTCTGTATCTTCTTTTTTTTTTTTTCTTGTGCATACCTCTTAGTGCACAAAACTTAAACATTTCACTGGATTGTGGGGGTTGATGGACCTTGGAACATGATAAGTTGTAATTTGATTCAAAAAGGTAAAATTGTTCCACAATGTAGCATTATCCATTTTGCTTGTTACTAGAACTGTATGAGTTCCTCTTGGTTTTCCTGATAGGAAATGTGTAAAAATCAGCCAACTTTGTGAATGTGTTATAGTATATGTGGTTTTAATTTGCATTGCCTAGCTACTGAGATTAGCCCTTTTTTCAGCTGGATGAGCTTCTTCCTGTCTTTAAGTAATATACAAAAGACACAGCTTGTAGTGTGAGTGCCTCCGTGGATTTTTTCCACTCTGCGGTCATTTCAGTAGAAAGTTTATATCTGTGGTCATATTGGCTATAATAGGATTATCTAGGCCTAGTCTAGTGGCCTGCAGAACAAGGCTCTGAATACAAATCCTGGTATTGACAAAAGGTACAAAGAAATTCCAGAGAAGGCAAATGGTTGCCAAAGGCCAAATTTTTGTTGTCTTAAAAAATTGCCAAAGGTCTAGGAATGTGGCTTAGTGGTAGAGTGCTTGCCTAGCATTCATGAAACCCTGGGTTCAATTCCTCAATACCACATAAACAGAAAAAAATTGCCTTAGTTGGGCAGTGTCAGTGGCTCACACCTGTAATCCTAGCTACTCAGGGGGCTGCGAGCTGAGGATAGAGGTTTGAAGGCAGAACAGGGAAGAAGTCTGTGCACTTCTATCTCCAATTAAACAGTAAAATGCCAGACTAGAAGCATGGCGCAAGTGGTAGAACATGAGCCATGAACCAGCTCTCTCGTTCCAGGCCTTGAGTCTAAGCCCCAGTATACACACACACACACACACACACACACTGCAGTATTTGAGACAACAGCTCATTGTGGTCCTAATATTGCCTGGAAAAATGAACAAATTTCGACTACCTTTTCTCTAAGCCTATTTCCTCTTTTGTGAACTGAGAAAGGGGGATTTCCTTTGTTGGTTTTAGATTTCCACCACTGCAATAAGACCTTCATGCGTGTTAAAGTGGATCTCCTTTCCCGCAGTCCTCAAGTTTTCAAGGCTTAAAGACTGAAGAATCAGGGCCTGTTATGGGTGTTGGGTCCCTGGACCAGGCAGCCTGGCACCTATCCTGCAGCCTCTGTCTATCAGAGCAGCCACAAAATGCATACAGCATACACTGCACCCCCCCTAAAGGCCCCCCTCACTCTGCCGCAGCCCCTTTGCTGTGCTTGACCTTCATCAACTCCCCCACCCTTACTGCCTGCTCTCCAAAATGGCCTCTTTCTCTGTCTCTTCGTTTAATGCCGCCAGTATTCAGTCACAGCAGCTCCTCTCTGAGCAACTTCTACAGTCCCAATCATCTCCCAAAGGGTCTGTTTTCAGATTCCATCATCAGATTAAGTTATTATTCTCTGATATCCTACCCTTCAGATTAAGTTTCAGCATAAATTTAGGGACATTCATATTCAAAAGATAGCAGTGATGTAATTAAGGTTCAGAAATAGTAAAAACAATCTATTTGTTATGATTATTGGCTATTCAAATCATGGTAGACAGAGTCAATGGTACCATGTCTACACTGTATGTTGAGGGTGTCCATGCTGATATAACCACACAGCTCAGCATCAGGGACAGAGACACAAAGAGCACTTCTTGGAGTTCAGCCCTGGAATCAGACTTTGCAAACCATTATGGGAGTCCTTTGGTTCTTCAAAATGGCCTCAGTTTTTTACGACCCAATTATACTATGTGCTCATAACAAACTATGCTATTGACTAAACATTATTAGTGGTGCTGTAATACCAGATCCATGTTGTTAAGCATGCTTTATTGAGGGGTGTACTGTGCATATAAACATCATAGGTAAAAAATTAGAAAACACCAATTAATACCAAAATGAATCCACTCAATGAGCTGTAAAGCTGGCTGTTCTTTTGGAGTACATTAAGACTATTGTAACCTGCTACCTAAGAACTGCATTTTTATTGTGAAAAATACTCCCCACAGGAGGCCTTCTACTAAACCACAGTATCTTAGATTTTATTTGGGAGAGTCAGTAGCGGCTCCCAACTCTAATCACACATGCTTTGGCCTCTTCTAAGTACATCTGGCATTTAGACTGTGAAATACTCTACTGGGCCTTGAATTCTCTGACCGAGTTACTGATAAATTCACAGAAATGTGAACTAGCCTTTAAAATAAGTCCATAAAAATATGTGTCTCCATTGTGAGTTACATAGTGGTTCTGTTAGAAGAGCTTTTGGTAGAAGCAGGGGAAAATGCAAGGATGGGTCAGAAATTGGGATGAGAAGTAATTCTGGGGTGTTCCTATTTTGTGCCTGTCATAAAGTTTCTTGTGCTACAGACAACCTGTCATTTACTTCCCACAAGAGCCTTGTGACTGGGGAGAGTTTTCCTTTTTTTTTTTTTTTTGAATAAGAAACAGAGACAGAGAGAAGGTAAATAATCTCCCTAGTCACACAGCTAGAAGAGGTGAGGCACTAGTGTGAATCCAGATATCTGATTTGAGTGCGAGGCTTAAATGATTTTCTCAGTTCCAGCTTCTAGGTTCCACAAGGGCTGCCATTTGACATGTGACTTTGATCAGAGCATGTGTCTGCTTTGACATTCTGTTTTTATTATGATAAGATGGTGGCAAAGCCCACATTAGCAAGGTGAAAATTAAATCCATGTGAAGCTCACCAAAAAGTGTTACGTGCTGTACAAACACAAGTGGTTGTTGTTATAAGGTTGAATGAAATGAAAATGATTTTTATTCACCTGGAATATATTTGCTGTTGTCTTTTTAATTAAGGTATACTGTGGCAGACAGATTATCAAAGGAACAATGTTAGTCACAATATGTGTAACCCAGTCACAGAACACATTCTAAGCATGTGATCAGACTCTTGTGAGAAGTGTACAAAGAACAATGTATCCATGACCTACAAATTGCATCTACTTTCAAATTATTCTAAGCATTTTCAAGCATTTTTTCTTCATTTTCCCTCTTATATATTGGTAGGGGGTTTCTGACCTTGAGAAATACTCTACATGTCTGAACTTGTTTTGTGATTGAGAACACAGTAACAATGATGCCTATCTCAGAGTGCTTATTTCCTAATATTTTCCATAAATATGCTAAATGCTTTTGATACATTGTGCATTGTTTCAGATGTTTGCAAAATAGCAATGAATAAAAATACAGTAAAAAAGAGTTCTCATTCACTTACATTTTAGTGACCAATAATGACAATAAATAAGAGAGAAGAAAAGTAGAACACAGAATGGGTCAGACAGTGGTGAGTGTGGGGAGAAAAATGAAGCACAGAGCATAAGGAATTATTAGATCAGGAAGAAAAGTTGTACTTTTAGAAACAGTGGCTCAAAAGGTGCTATGGGTTATCCTCCCAAAACACATAAGTTGGTGTATTGAAATGTCACACTGATTCTGTAAATATGCATAGCCAATGGGTCTTTCTCATCTCTTTGTCTGTCTGTTTCTTTCTGTGTCTATCTGTCTATCTCTCTCTCTCTGTCACACACACACATACACACACACACACACACACACACACACACACACACACACACACACACACTGGCTGGAGGGAGATAGCTAGGTCCTTTCCTCTTCTATCTTTCCCACCACATAAGGATGCAGCAGCAAGGCCCAATTTTGGAAGCAGAGCAACCCTCCCAGAATGCTGGGGCCTTGATCTTGGACTAGCTTCCAGAACTATGAAAAATAAATTTCTGTCCTGCAAAGATCTTCTGATCTTAAGGTATTTATTTTGTTAAACAAAAGTATCACTAAGTAGTTACCCAAAGGAATTGCCATTTAACAAAGCAGATTATGAATTCAATACATCTTGATCAATAAAAATCTTTCAATTTTCTCACCCATTCCTTCTATACACACCCCTTCCTTCATTCATTCTTCGTAATTGAATTCTTGACTGCATTCTCTCCTCTTATCCTCTTCATTTGTCCACCTTTTCTCCTTTGATGCCACACCACCATTTCCAAATACCCACTTCCTGGTGTTTATTTTTATTGAACTTTGATTTTGTCTATCTAAGAAATTACATATTTTAGTTCTCCTTGGAATCTACTGTATTTAAGTTAATCCATTTATATATACTTGCATACTTTCTGATGTATTTAGTTTATAAGTTAAATGTAGCTTCCACATATAAGGGACACCGTGCATCTTTTTTCTTGTTATTGTATCAGGAGTATATCTTGACAGGAGATCTTACTGGAAAGTGACAACTTAGTAGAGACTAGAGAACTGAAATGGGGAGTTGTGTGGCTGTCTTGAGAGAGAATCTTTGCTTGTGTGTTACGTGTGTAAATGGCATATATGGGGTGGATGCGAGGAGGGTTGAAGATGAAATAACCCATCATTTACATTAGGTGCTTGGTATTTGGTCGCTAACTATGAAGGAATAAAAATATGATGTGTATTCAGGTTCTGCAAAGGGAATTATAAACCTAGAAAGAGCAGCTTTGCAAATAAAAAATGCAAAGCAAACAAAATGAAAGCACCATTTGCCTCAAAGTTGGGACAATGAGGGTGTTATGAAATCTATCACTTCCTTGTCAGGAGCCAGCCCAGCCCCCTTCACATGCTTGGAGACTTCTGCTGACTTCGTTATTACTCATTTGCAAACTAGAATGCAACCTGGCCTTGGGTAAATTTTATGAACTGCAGATCCATTAGGAGCACCAAGGGGAGATAACTTTTAAGGTTGATGTCAAAGAGGACACTGAACCCTCCCTCAGTCCTTCCTTTGTAGTTGCCTCTATAATAGGATATTGAGCTTAATGAACCATACATACGACCAGCTCTAGCATGCCTTATTCTTTGCAGTGACCGAGGATGACTTTTTACTGGACTCTAATATAGTAAATAGGCTTTAGATCTTGCTCCAATGCTGTTGCATTTAGTGGCTAATAGAAGCACAGTCCTAAAGAATGCTGATGCCTGTTGGGTTCAGCAGGAAAGAGGACAACGTCTGTCCAGTAGTGAGAATGGAAAACAGATCCTTGCATTTTCAAACTGTATACATCTTCATGGACAAACTAGGCTACAACATAGGAAACAAAGCCCCCTTGGTTATAGGCTAGTGTTTACAGACCAATCAAACTCTCTAATTAAGGCTTGTTTTCTATAAATTGATAGGGAAATTCTTCAAGGAGAAACTGAAAGTCTGTCTGACATTTGCCAAGCATCAGAGATTTTGCCAATGGACTCCAGTTAGTTTAGAAACAGACAGTAAAATAATGGGAAATGAAGATAGATCAAGCTTTGATTTATTTGGCCGTTTGATACCACCTTTGACAACTTTGTCCACCTTGACATGTCAATAAAGTTATTTTAAAAAGTGCAGAGCATTAGAGCAGAACACAGTTTCATTTCTGAAACGTAGTGCCCAGCAAACCAGGAGAATCTGAGCCCCAGGCATAGATAGCTGCTTTAATTCCAGGCTGCCACTCACCTCTGCTTGACATTTGACAGTGTATTTAAAGTGCTTCTAAGCACATTAAGGGAAATGAATGAGTAAATAATTGGTTGCCCCTTTAAAAATAGAAAATATCAGGCTAAGGTTTAATTAACTGCCATAAATTATTCTCAAGCTAACTGTTCAGAGAAGAGCTGCTTTTACCCTTTACTTCCCATGAAGGAATATTTAGGTCATTTAGTTTTGCTTTCTAGAGAGAAGTATAAGCTTGTAAGAATATTAAGAGATAGTGAGTGAAAATTTTGGAATTATGTCAAGGATTAGAGTGGAAGCCTACTAGGATTTGAATGTTATTCTTTCTGTCAGTGCTTCTCTTGAAATCACTCAGGAAAATATGTTCTTTGCAAGACTTCATAAATTGAAGGCTCCTGATTCCTCTCATTTTTGGAAAGAAAAATATGCATTCCTCCAAGAACCCATTATAATGTGAGGATAAATAAGGCTTATCCAGTAGAAAATAACCTAGGAGAAATAATACTTTTGATTATATTATTATTATTATTTTGGTAGTACTATGGACTGCACCTTGAGTTTTGTATCAACGAGGCAAGAGCTATACCGTTTAAGGCCTTGTCCCCAATCTTGTTGTTTTTATAGGTTTGTGTTTTTTTTGAGATAGGATCTTGGCCCTCCAAGTGGCCAGGATTACAGGTACACACCATCATGCCTAGCAGCAAATATTAATTAGCAGATACAGTATGAAGGGCAGGGTCTTGGACCTCCACCCCCACACTGCCTGCCATGGAAGAATGTGGCCATTAATACTTATAGAATTAAGCCTAGGGAATCATGTCATGGAAGATTTGCAATTCATTGTGATAATGTCATGTTTAAGAGTCTAAGATGTGATAGGAGTAGAGCACTTTGGCCATGTAAACTCAGAGTGGGAGACGACAAGGAGCTCGAGAAGAAGATATTTGAACTGAGGTTTCACAAATCAGAAGACTTTACAATTAAAGTTGGAGAAAGGGTAGTTTAGGCTGGGGAATTGTGGCAACCAAGGCTCAGAGTTTGAGTGGCAGCAGCAGGGAAGAGTGTGGGAGATGAGATTGATCCAGGGGAATATTATGGAGAAATGAGAATGCCAGATTAAGGTAGCTTGTGTTTTATTTCAAGGATTATGACTTTTTTTGAGGAACAAATTGGCAAATTAGAAATGGGCATATGCCACACACATGGGAGACATACATGTGGTAGTACTTTGGAGGATTACAGGAGACTAGTATTTGGCCCACGCTATTTCAGTAGCACATGGAAATTACAGCTTGTCCTGGAGTAGGTTTTCTGAGACAATGGGATTGCTGTGGAGGTAGGAATGAAAAGCCACATGTCTGGGCATGCAGAGCTGAGAGCTGAGAAAATGTTAATTCAAGATATTAATCCTGTATTGTAAATGAGTCCTGAGATTTTGGTATCAACTTAAGCCCTTGGATGGGAGATATCTAATAAATACCTAGTGCATTGAAGATGAGAACAATTTAGACTCTGACACCCAGCAGACCATAATCTTCTTGCTTGACCTTGAGCAAGATGGGGGCTGAGCTGGTCAAGGTACGTGACAGTAATGACATTCAAAAGCTGTCATTGTGGTGTATGTATGTGTAGATAGGTAAATATTGGGAATTTGCTACTACTTCTGTTCATTGGTAAAAAATTTTATTCAAACTGACATGTTGAATTGTAATGCCTTTGTACAACTGGTTACAGGTAATAAATGGTGACCAAAAACAATTCCACTAATTGAGATCCCAACATCTGCCTCATTTCTGTAAACTTCAGAAAGTTCCTTGGGTAGAAGTCAGGAGTTTCAAAATTACAGATACTGGAACACCATTACAGCAGAGAAAGTAAACAGTGCTTGGCTATTAGAAGACAACACAAGGTCGTTCTTGGGAGATGAGATTCTGTTGTTCTGGTGAGTGTAAAGAATGATCCTCAGGCCTGTAAGAGGAGGGATTGTGTATTAGGTGAGTTATTGAAGGCAAGGACCAGATCTGAGGCTGGGTTCATACTGAAAAACTGGCTTTGTATTTTATACTCATTCAGTGGACCACTGAAAGTCCTTACTAATCAGATAAGGACACTGAGGCTCTGTCACCAAGTGATAAACTAAGATTCCTAGGACTCTTGTTTTCCCACGAAACAATCTGTAACATGTTCTGCTTCCCACATAATCTGGCTTATAATGGAAGTGTAAGAAAAACTAGATTATAACGGTAAAATCATAATAACGCATAACCTTTCTGATGATCACTTTTCTTACTTGTGCTTTTTTCCAGAATCATTGTGAAGGTCAAATGAAACGAGTGAAGTATATGTAAATGTTAACTTTGAAACTGCTGAGAAAATACGAATGGCCACTGATGATGCTGATGACTGACTACAGAGATTCAGTGTGGGTATTGCCCTCAAGCTGGATGTTCCATCTGCTCACATAGATGGGAGAGGAACCTGAGGCCCAGAGAACTGAAAAATGTCCTTCATGACACACAGTGAATTACTGGCTGCTGCCTTATTTTTTTTTACATATTATTTTTCTATAAAATAAGTAGAGGCAGATCTTCCCTCCCTACTCCCAGAATCCAGGGACTCTCCCTTTCAGTGGTGTACTTCTCGCCCCCCCCACCCCAAACAGGTTACAAGTGTCCTTTTAATGTTGAATCTGCAAATTCTCCTAGAAATTGGAACTTAGTTCCATCTAGAAAGAATTACATTGCCTTTGATTTGTTTCTTTGAGAGGTACAAGACGAATAATCTCTCTCTCTCTCTCTCTCTCTCTCTCTCTCTCTCTCTCTCTCTCTCTCTCTCTCTCTCTCTCTCTCTCCCAATCCCCCTCCTCTCATTGGAGTGCTGGAAGCCTGAGGAAACGGGTGTTCCTCAGTGGGACACCAAATTTGGTTGTTTTGGCTTCAACACAAGAGAATTTTCAAATCTAATAATAAGCAGCAGCAGGAGGAAAACCCACCTGATCATTTGCTTCTGTCTCCTTTTAGTCATAAATCAGTTGGATCAATAACTATTTGAAATGTGAAAGCCTTTCCTTGGCATGCTACCCCAAGAGAGAGGAGAATATGGTAACTTTTTTTTGGAAGTAAAAAAAAAACAACAATATGAAAAAAGGGGCAAGCGTCAAAATCTGGACTCTTGCCCTATTCTGGGGAAGGGGCCACAGTTCCTCTGAGTGCAGAGCACTTGGCACTAATTAAACTGTCTTACTGATGACTTGTTTGGATTTCAGGACAGGCACCAGATGTCAGCCCGCCCACAGCATGGAGAGTTACCCTTAATTACAACTTGAAGTTGCCCTACTTGGCAGTGATTATTTTTTTCTCTCCCCTTCAGTCCAATAAGTTAATTTACACTGAAGTCTGCTTTTTAATTTTTTTTTAGTCTTGCATTTTCCTTCATCTACCAAAAGATGGTGTTTTTTATTTTTGTTACAGTGTCAACTTCTTAAAGGCTATCTTGGCTAAAAAAAGAGAATTCCAATCACACATTACTTCAATTCCAATCAAGCTCCATTACTCGTGAGTTTTGGATGGTCTGCATTCTTTCCTACCTTCTCCACGTTCCTGTCACCCGCGACTTATGTCTGGGCATTTTCTTCAGAGTGTGTCCAACTGACCCCTACAATCTTCTGTTGGCCCTGTGTCTCTCTGTACTGATTAGTACTGCAGAAACACAGCTGTCTTTAGGCAACTATAATCTGGCTCGAATTCAATAACTCTGATTGCATGTTCTCATGAGTATAAATGAGAGGAAAGGAAAAGCTTTAAATTTTGGTTAGAGCTGACCTTGTTCTCCTTCCCAGCCCTACACATACTGCTTCCAGTAGAGACAGCATGCCTTTTATAACTGACTAAGATAGGAATGGAGCACGGCTGGGCACAGATTCAATCAAGATGTAGTTACCCGATCAATTTCAACAAAGCTAATCTTTCATTGGATTCCAGGATGGAGCCTATGATAGTGTTTGCGTCTTCAGTGTTCCTTGGATGAATATCTAACTCATGGTCTTAGAGGAAAAAGAATTAGAAGAGATAAGAGAAAAACCATCATTAGTGGTAATTTCATATAGGTATACAGAACTCTGCTTTAGCCTATCAACAGTCTATACAAAGCATGAAGAGGTATACTGATCTGTCCCTTTCTTTCTCTCTTTGTTAAGCTCAGGTAAACCAGTAATACCTTGTGGGCAGGAAACAGACTTTAAAAATCTTTAGTCAGGAGCAGCTGGGCACTGTTTTTAATCTTATTTCTTACCAGTCATGTGGAGTAGAAAAGTATAGATGTTATGCTCAGAAAGATCAGAGCTTCATTTTTTTTCTAATCTAAAAAAAGGGGTAGGTAATATATACCTGGCAAGGTTGCTTGAGAGGATTAGAGAAGCATGCTCAACTGTAACAATGTGTTTGCTGTCCTCATTGCTATTATTAATCTCAACATTCTTGTCTTGATATATTCTTTAGCATCCTGATATTTGATCCCCATGAAACCCTTCACTCCAACAGTATTCTTATCTAACACACAAAAAAGTTTGTTTTAAAGATTTTCAATTCCTGATCAAAAATCCTTTGCCTTAGACCCATAGTTCTCAAAGCATGACTCTCAGATCAGTAACATTAGTATTACCTGGGAGATTAGAAATTATCATTCCAGTCTAGACTTAGGGATCAGAAAGAACAAGTCCAAGATCTTGTTAGAAATGCTAGATATGAGGCCATCCCTCTAACAGATGAAATCAGAAACTCTAGGTTGGGATTTATCAAGTCTTGCATTGGTACTGATGAACAATAAAGTTTGAGAACTTTCCTCTAAACTAATCAGCTGCCTCTCATATTTCTTCATTTAATGATTCTAAATATACTTTGTGCATATGAGCAATACAAATGAAGATGATCTTGCAGAAGTCCTCTTGTGATTCTTTCCCTGTTCATCATTTTGAGGAAAGGAGGTTTCTCAGTGAGAATGATGGGCCTCAAACACCACTTTGTGGGTTGGTGGTCTTTCCCTGTGACAATATCACCTGTGGCACTGCCATACCAACTAAAAACTCCAGCAAAACATTAGCATTCACAAATCCCAAGACATCGCTAGCGACCCAGGGTTATGATTCTGAGAATAAAGTCCGTCAAGAGCCTAGTTTACAATGATTTCACTGCACATGGTTTGAGGATTATATTGGTTCATTATAACACCTCTCACACTTGAGGGCTTTACTTGGAGCCCCATGAGACACGACCATAATAATTTAATAACCAAAAACTCCAATGATTATCTGTCACCTATGAGGGTAGTTTTCTACAATGCTGGGTATGTTTTTCTTTGAACAACTCACCTGGATTTTGCACTTCACCTTTAAAACATCGCAAGTCTCTAGCTTATGAGAGAAATGATTAATAGCTCCTATTGATTTTCAAAAGTAAGGAAACACAGTGGCATGAAGCTGTGAATAAGAAACTTAAAATTTCCATTACACATTTACTTTTTTTAAAGGGTACTTGGAAATGACTTTCCAGGGGGAATGTCAGTGAGTTTCTGAACATTAAAAACTTTTCATTTGATGTTTAAAGGTGACAGATGCTCGAATTATATAAATGTGGCATATAGACTGCTTTTGCTTTCTATGGCATGGAACAATCTCTTCCAAATATATCCAAATTAGAGAAGTTATTCAGAAGAATCTCACAACTTTTATATCTGTACAACCATTAGAGTACTTGTGCATGTATATTTGTCCATTACATGCATTATATTGTTTTCTAAGTATACTTGTAAATGGTGTGTCTGTATACACAGCCTCCCATGTGTTTTCATTATATTCCTAGGATGTTATCCTGGAGTGATGGAAAAGCCTCTATTTTTTTTCCTTATGCCTTTTTATTAAAAAATCAAAGTAATAGATACATAAACTTGTGGTATTTGGGCTGATCTTTTTTTTTTCTTATTTATTGTCAACGTGATGTACAGAGAGGTTACAGTTTCATATGTTAGGCCTTGGGTACATTTCTTATACTGTTTGTTACCTCCTCCCTCATTCCTCCATCCACTTCTCCCCTCCTCCCTCTCCCCCCATGAGTTGTTCAGTTGGTTTACACAAACGGTTTTGCAAGTATTACTTTTGGAGTTATTTGTCTTTTTATCCTTTGTCTCTTGATTTTGATATGCCCTTTCACTTCCCTAGTTCTAATACCAGTATATACAGCTTCCAGTGTACTCAGATAAGATACAGTGATAGTGTGGGTACAACCACAGGAAGGGGATACAAGAGGATCATCAACAATAGAAGTTACAGTTTCACATGGCATGTTGAAAGTTATTATAGCAGTCATATAACACTCGTTTCCATCACATGGAGTTCATTTCACTTAGCATCATCTTATGTGTTCATAAGGGCATAGCTATTGGGCTCTTGTGATCCTCTGCTGTGACTAGCCTAAACCTGTGCTAATTATTCCCTATGAGGGAGACCATAGAGTTCATGTTTCTTTGGGTCTGGCTCACTTCACTTAGTATAATTTTTTCCAAGTCCTTCCATTTCCTTACAAATGGGGCAATGTCATTCTTTCTGATAGAGGCATAAAATTCCATTGTGTATATGTACCACATTTTCCTGATCCATTCGTCTACTGAGGGGCATCTGGGTTGGTTCCATATTTTAGCTATGACAAATTGTGCTGCGATGAACATTGTTGTGCTGGTGGCTTTAGTGTGTTCTTGTTTGTAATCTTTTGGGTAGATGCCCAAAAGTGGGGCTGCTGGGTCATAGGGGAGCTCTATGTTTAGCCTTCTGAGGAATCTCCATACTGCTTTCCAGAGTGGCTAAACCAGTTTACATTCCCACCAACAATGAAGTAGGGTTCCCTTTTGACCACATCCCCTCCAACATTTATTATTGTTAGTTTTCTTGATAAAGGACATTCTTACTGGGGTGAGGTGGAATCTCAATGTTGTTTTGATTTGCATTTCTTTTATGGCCAGTGAGGTAGAGCACTTTTTCATATGTCTCTTGGCCATTCTCATTTCCTTATCAGATAAATCTCTTTTTAAGTCTTTAGCCCACGTGTTGAGGGGGCTGTTTGTTCTTTGCAGTTTTGTTTTGGAGGAATTTAATTTTCTTAGTTCTCCATAAATTTTACATATGAGGCCTTTGTCCGTTGAATGTCGTATGGCCGGTAAAGATCTTTTCCCAATCTGTGGGCTTTCTGTTTATCTTACAAGCTATGTCCTTTGCCCTGCAGAAGCTCTGAAGTTTGATACAGTCCCATTTGTCCATCCTTTCTTTGATTTGTAGCATTTCTGGGTCTTTGTTAAGGAAGTTTCATCCTGTGCCAAGGAGCCCAAGTGTTTCTCCTACTCCTTCTTGTAGTGTTTTCAGGGTATCTGTTTTCATTTTCAGGTCTTTGATCCATTTGGAATTGATTTTGGTGCAGGGTGATATATAATGGTCTAGTTTTAGTTTGTTGCAGGTGTTGACCCAGTTTTTCCAGCACCATTTGTTAAAGGGGCTATCTTTCTTCCATCCTATTTTTTTTTTTAGCTCCTTTATGGGTTCATTTCTGGGTCTTCAGTTCTGTTCCATTGGTCTTCCGGCCTGTTCCTATGCCAGTACCAAGCTGTTTTTATTACTATAGCTTTATAATACAGTTTGAAGTTTGGTATTGTAATTCCTCCATCACTGTTCTTTCTGCTTAGGATTGCTTTTGCTATTCGTGGTCTTTTATTGTTCCATATGAATTTGTGGATTGCAAAGCCTCTATTTTAAAGGTCAGAAAACAGACCTGGCAGTGCTTACTAATATCATTGGTCAGGCACACATTTGTAACTAGAGTCTAGTCTTCCAGTGTACCTGGAGCAGAATAATTTCTGTTGGATTCTTGTGTTCCCTGAATTGTAGGTATGTTAATATACTGTTATTTGACATTGCTTTGATAACTTCAGGGTTTTCATGATCCCTGGAAAAAATATGCCAACTTCCAGGTTTGCAAACCATACCCTTTATTAGATCTACATTTGGATCCTGAACTCATGCTGTGTGGCCTCGGTATTTCTATATTTCTTTTTGTATTTTTCTTATAAGGCTTTTGTTTCTTTACCACCCACAACTTAGAGAAGACCGATAGCCTTCTGTAACTGGACTTTCTAGGTACTTTTGCATACTGGGTGGATATTTTTATACTCTCTCTTTTTTTTCTTTTCAAAGCAGAATGAACAATGCTTTTTGAGCAGAAGTATCTTTTTGGCTCCCTGACTCACACAGGTTAAAGATTCTGCAGGGGGCTGAATGACAGCCCCAAAGACATATCTACATCCCATTTCCTGACACTTGACTTGTTGCCTTATTTGTAACAAGTATTGCAGATCTGATTAGGTTAAGTGTCTTGAGGTGAGGTAGGTAGGCCCTTCATCAAGTGACAAGTGTTCTTATAGGATAGAAGCAGAGAGGGATTTGAGACAATTCTGTAAAGAAGATTCAGAAACACACAGAGAAGGCAATGTGGAGGTGGAGGCAAAGGTTAGAGTAATATTACTTCAAGCCAAAGGGACACCTGCAGGCACCTGAAGTGTGGAGTGGTTCAGAACTGATTCTCTCCTACAGACCCCAGAGGGAGGGAGACCCTACTCACACTTTTCATTTTTCTGGCTTATAGAACTGAGAGTATGAATTCCCATTGTTTCAAGCTACCAAGTTTGTGATAATTTGTCACAGCAGCCATGGGAACACATGTGGTTTCTGCTCCCACCGAAGCTTTCAAATGTCAGCCCTCAGCCCTCAGGACCTCAATTCAGACATAATATCACTTCTGCTCCCACCTTTCAGTTTAATTTCAGAAGTGCCATTTACCTAGCATAAATCACCCTGGAAATTTGAGTGACCCACTGCCCTTCCTTTCGAGACTTACGTTTCCTCTTGTTTTAACCAAAATCAGAATGAAAGAAGAAAAAGGATTGTTTTACTTTGTGTTTAAGTGGATATAGATAAAGTCTTGTAATATTTTACCTGGAATTTCCATAATTATTTTAGGGAGTACCTTGAACCCTTTGTATCCATGAGCCTACATCTGTAGGTTCAAATCATCTCAGATCAAAGATGTCAGGGAAAAATATCGAGTCTGTACTGAAAATATGCATCTGTTTTCTTGCCATTATTACTTTAACAGTGTAGTGTAGCATCTATATATTGTATTAGTTATTTTTTAATAAGTGATCTAGAGACGTTGCAAAGAATATAGGAGAGTTGCATATATGATAGGCAAATACTACACATGAGGAAATTCAACATGGAGGCTGGTGTCCTGGAACCACTTTCCTGAGGATATCTAGGGATAATAACAATTGATTTCCATTAAGCCTGCTTGAAACAAGAAGAATTCTTACAAATTTTAAATGGAAACTATTTAGAAATGCACATGATTATTATATGAACAAATACATTTGTTAACTTTTCCTGTATTTGCCTATTTGTCTCCCCCCAACTTTTTCTTTTCTTTTCTTTTTTTTTTTTTTTTACAAATTTATAAACAGCAGTGAAATCTGTTAGTAGTCTTGATTTTTCAAAGGAAATGGAACTTGACATTTTCTCTGTGCTATGAAGAAGAAATAGTGTTAGCAAGGTGGTCCATTAATTATGCTGGTATCTTAATTCAACAGCATTCAAGGGCAGTGAAGTGGAAATCATAATGCTTTGATAGAGGCTTAAATTAGAGTTATGCCGCCAAGGTGGGGATGACGAGCAGAAAAGTCAGCAGGAGAGAAGAGAGGAGTTTCAAAACAAATGAGATGATTTAAAGTGTTTAAAAGGAGGCCACAGACTTTGGCTACCTTCTGCAGTGTTAATTTAGAGGTGCCAGGAGTCTTTTTAAAAAAATCATTTTTTCTCATTTATTCACTGATTATTTTTATTCTTCAATTTCAGATAAGACACAAAATGCAATTATATCAGAGAAAAGTTAACTTAGTGATAATATAACTCATACTAAGATGATTATGACTATTATCATAAAGCATCAGATGCCGGATGGAGGTGGGAGGGAGCCCAAATAAATACTGCTTTGCACTTACTTTCCCTTAATATAGTCATTAACTATCACTGAGTTAACTTCAAATTTAGTTGCTTAAAACAGTTGCTATTGCACAGAAACTGGTCATGGATTACGTGGGTCCTGTGTCACAATTTGCAACCAGGATATGAACTTATTTGAAGGCTTGACTGAGGAGGATTTGGTTTCCATCTCTCTTCAATAGTTGGAGATAGAACTCACTTTATTCTCCTCTTTTGGATGCGCACAAATTGAAATGCCCTGGGCTTACGTTCTGATCTTTCCTATAGCCAACTAATTCCTTTGGTGATCCTAGTTACACTTTAAATACCACTCATGAATTTCAAATGGATATTTTTTTTTGTCCTGGGTCTCTGAGCTTTTTATAGCCACTTAGGTGTCAAATATCTCAAACTAACTTGTTCACGTTAACTTATCCTAAAAGTTAGTTACCTAACTTCTAAGTAAAATAAGTTACCATGCTTGCTTCTTTTTTGAATCTTCTCTTCAATAGCAATGATCTAGGCTTTGAGGAGGAACAGGTTTGATATTTTCTAAGAATAGAATAGAGATAAATATATCTGGAACAAGTGAAAGAAGCAGGAAGAGTGGAAGGAAATATAGTCAGAGAGACAAGAGGAGAGAAAATTATGCAAGTTCTTTTATGCTACCATAGGGATTTTCTTCCAAGTGATGTGTCTATGAAGGTTTTGAGAAGGGTTTGCTTTAAACAAGATCACTTTATATTCTAAATTAAAAACATACAGCCAAGAGACTAACAATGTAAAGCAAAATGCAGTTAACAGATACTTGTAATTATTGTAAATATTGGCTGGTATCTTAATAGAGAAGAGAAGACACTGTATTTGTTGATCTGGGATGTGAAGGAAAAAGACAACTCAAGGTGATTTCAAGGTTTGTGGCCTGAGCAAGGGAAAAATGAGTTGATATTTACTGAGAATAATGATTCTTCTGAGCTTGAAAGGAAGCCCAGTATTGACCATGTACATTATGCCTTAGAGGTGACAGACAAACATGAGCTGAGGAGTTGAGCCTTTTGGAACACTGCAGCATTTGAAGAGAGTGGAGGGGATGACAAGTCCACACACCCCATCGACAGTGCTGATGCCCCCAAACCAGCAGAAACCTGGAGGTGGAACAAAGAGGCTCTAGGCAGAGATATTCCATGCATGGATAAAAAAAAATGACAGGAACAAGGACTTCAAAAGTGAGTAGATGCCACTGAAATGCTCACTGGTTAAAGAGATTACCAGGAAGACTGTAATTGTGTCAGGCAATGATCCTCAGGACTTAGACAGGATGTGGAGCAAACACTGTCTGCTCACCAACATGAAGTTAGATGAGCCCAACCTCCTGCATCATGATAACGCATGTAAAACTTGAACAATTGCTTGGAAGACAACAAATCACCCAAGAAGACAAACGAAATTTGAAGAGATCTGTACACTAAATGATCAAGTTGAATGTTTGTTTCCTTTCTTTTCTTCAATGTTATATGAACAGCGGAAGGCCATGTATTTAGTTAGAGAAAATAAAGCATCTCTTTTGTTTGGTAATTGGAGTGTAATTTGAATGAAGCTTGCAGTCACATTTCGCTTATGAACATATTTTTACCTCCTAGCTTCTTCCTCCAGTATGTCATCTTCCTCAGCTAAGAAGCTCCTAAAATAATTGTGTATCTTTAGCATTTGTAGCCACACATACACTTCTGTGCCAAGACCAGGACGTTAGGCTAGAAGGATAAGTAGAGTGACTTTCTGATTTTTAGCTTTAAGAGCTAGGATTTAGATCTAGATTTGTCAAATTCCAAATAATCTGGTTTATTTTTGGTATCTTTCACAGTTTCTGTAGTAATCATACGTTGTGCTTACTTGGGAATATGTTGGTACTGACAAATCGCCATGAGCATAGGATAAGGATAAGGAGGATGTGGAAGGATTCTAAGATGTCTCAAATTCTTTTTTAAAAAAAATAATTGTATCACCTTTATTTAAACATAAATATGTGTGTTTAGACAGTATACTACACTATCTGGCTTTTTCTGAGTAGTTTATTGGAAATAAGAGTCTTTCCTGCCTGAGCTGGCTTTGTTTTTGTTTTTGCCAGTCCTGGGCCTTGGACTCAGTGCCTGAGCACTGTCCCTGGCTTCTTTTTGCTCAAGGCTAGCACTCTGCCACTTGAGCCACAGTGCCGCTTCTGGCCTTTTTTCTATATATGTGGTGCTGAGGAATTGAACCCAGGGCTTCCTGTATATGAGGCAAGCACTCTTGCCACTAGGCCATTTTCCCAGCCCCAGATGTTTCAAATTCTTGTGTGGTATCAGTGAGTCAGAAGCATGATGGTGCAAGTCTCCAAATCGTAGTCCTGTAAATCGTAGATGACAGAACTTTCCCATCTCTTGCATCTGACTGTTGTACACTTTGGGTCAGCCAATTTGGGATATGTGGACCTGTGACAAAATGCCCCACAATTAAGAAGTCATGTTAATATGATAGTGCTTTAAAATTCATTTTAAGTAAGGCCTTAGTACATATTCAGACAATTCCAGAATTCAGGACAAAGGTGTTTAATCCATGTGAGCTATAATATTGCCTTGGTAAATTGCAGAGCAAGGGAGAACTTATAATATTTTGTCAGTTATTATCAAATGCCAAAAGGGAAAGTGATGATTACTTCTAATAAAAGAATAGGCCATGCAATTTATATCTAGGCAGATTCAATTAATATCTAATCCTTAAATGTATATACTTGGATTTGCATATTCACAGTTTTGCAATTAAGATTGATATTTAAAGAACATGCCTCCCATTTTTTATCTTTTAAAATCATAAAACCCTAAAAGTTTTTCTGTTGTTGTAGAATTACAGGATTAAGGTAAATACTTTATCTGACAACCTTTATGTCGATGTTGATACAGGAATATTCACAGCTGACTTAAATGGTATTCAGCCTTGACATTCATAGGTTGTGTTTCACTATGCTCACTTATAATTGCAGCTGATTTCCTTTTAATTTATACTTCGGAAATACTTAGGCAAAAGGTTAAGTTCTTCTCTTCAGTGTCTCAGGAGTAAGTGAGTTTCTTCCTGTAAAACACGTTATGCGGCAGAGCCTTTCAGCTCTCTGGTTCACCAAATACCACTAAGTAAATACAGAGAGCTAGATCTTTTGGTTCTGAGGGCTGGAAGAAGGTGTTTGACTAGAGTCCCTTCACACTACAAGTGCTATGATATATGCAAGGGAACTTTGTGGTAATGTCAGGTTAATCAACCCATAAGGAAGGATTTAGACTGATTCTGTATGCTTCTCACCTTTGAAAAATGTATGTGATTCACATTCCCCTGAAAAAGCCACTGAGTCTGAGAGGATCTTTGGAGGAATCATGCTCCGTGGATCTACCTTAATCCCTTCATGAGAAAAATTATGCAAATCCTTCATGGAAAATTATGCAAAAATTATTATAAGAGCCAAGGTTTTAGGAAAAATAACCACACAATCATATCCAACTGCTAGAGAGCATGTGGGGATGCTGATAATTCTCATAAATGGGTACAAAATATATATCAAATTCTTAAACATATACTTTACTTTTGACAAAGAAAATTCCATTTAGAGAAAATGATCAGAATTAAGAGATTATAAATATAAAGTTAACTTTACTAGAGTGTTTAAGCAGCACATCAACTGTTAAAGATCTCCAGTAATGGGGAAATTATTATATATATTATGTTTTTATATAATGTGAGACATTATGTTAAGTAAAATAATCCAGGCAAAAAGAAGCAAATACTGCATGATCCCACTTTCACAGAATATAAAAGATTTTATCTCATAGAAGCTGAGGTAGACTAGCTCTCACCAGAAGCAGAGGTAACTGGCTATATTGCGATTGGATTGGACAAGATTGGTTAATGGGTATTAATTTTTAGTTATGAGAAATAGTATGTTCTGTACAGTAGGGTAACAATAGCTAATATAGTATCTACAATTGTACTGTCTTTAAAAAAGCTGTAAGAAGTGCCTTTGAATATTTTTACTACATAGAAAATGAGAACTACTGGAGGAGATAGATATGTCAGTCTAGATCTGTCCATGACATAAGATTTACATGTGTTAATGTTATGTGGGTTGGATGTTGATGCTTCACCTTTGTAATTCTAGCCAGAATTTAGGAGACTCAGATCTGGAGGACTGCAGTTCAAAGCCAGCCCAGGTAGAAAAGTATGTGAGACTCCATCACCAGCTAACAAGCAAAATGCTGCCTGAAGATATGGCGCAAGCAGTACAGTGCCAGCCATGAGCAAGTAAGCCAAACAATACATTCAAGTCCTGAGTTCTAGCTCTGGTACTACTACTACTACTACTCACACACACACACACATTTAACATTATCTGCACCCCACATAAATATATATTTTTATGATAAAAATGATCATGTATTCAAATGGAAATAGTCATAAGATGTCCTCTAGTGAAAAGTTTCAATAGCTTATATGACAGTATGTATTATGTTTATATAGTACATATATTTATAGATAGCTAAATAGATCAGAGTGATCTAAAGATTGGTACTAGTTATCATTCTTGGTAGATAAGTGCATTTTCTCTGTTTATTTTTTAATTTGTCTATTTAAATTAGTTTTTCTAAAAGTGAATTATGAAATGGTTATGTCATTATATCACTGGAATTCTTGCATTATGTGAGAAAGATGTGCTATAATTTATTTTTTTATACAAATTCTTGAGAACTTAGCCACAAGCCACCAACAAACTGTTTCTTAGTCTGTCTTTTCACTAGAGGACAAATACTTATTATACACAAAACATGCTGGGTTTTAATGAAAAAAAAAATGCTCTGTGCCATTTGCTACTTGCTCTGAATGACAGTTTATTTTTGACAAGGATGTATTATTTTGCCATTGTGATAACAATTATTGATGGATATGATTAGCATGTTACCCATTTCAGAAAGCTTTAAAAAGCCTTTCAGACATTCCCTTTTGGTTTTATGAAAGGACTCTACATCAACACCTACAATGAAACTAACAATTCAGCTCCAAATGGCCAGCTTGTACAAATAAGTTAGTTGGCTTCTTGTTTTGCTGATAATACAAGTTTTTATATGAATTACTTTTCTATGAACTGACAAAATTGCTAAAGGCATTAGTATCTATAAGGTGCGGGCTTACTTATTTTACTTAAATGATGTAAAATCAATTTAATTATACCCCTTAGAAGAATTCTGAAATTTGTATTTGTTCTGGATATACTTATACAAAGTATTTGAATTTTAACATGCTCTTAGTCACATTCTTCTATTTTCTCCTGCCTTATACAGAAAAAAGAGCTGTAATTTTCTCTTAGTTAAAGGTATTGTGTTGTTTTGTAGTTGGAATATGTGATGACTTCACTTGAGAAGATTTTTTTCTCCCCCTAGGGAACTAAGGTTTTATGGGTACTCAGGTCTGATACTAGCAACTAAAATCCTACTAGTTCTTCCCTCTACATGTCATAGTCTTGCAACTTAAGTTAGCTGTTTGTTGAGTAATTGCAGCTTGTCTTTAGGTTGTTTTCTTTATTTCTAAAGTGAGAAATGATGTGAGTTGAGTCAACCTGAAAATCAGCACTTGGTATTTTGCTGACCTCAATGTTGGGTAGCAGCTTACACTGGCTTGATGATTCTTCCTGTCCATTGACCAAATTCTGAAGGATCTACAGAATAACAAGGGAAGTATTTCTCTATCCTTGAGCAAGGTAACAACACAAGTAGACCAAAGAATGACTATAAGGAAGCAAGAAATATATTTCATTTATTTACAACTTATATTCCACCAATGGGCAAAAATAGGTTTGAATCAACTTATGATAAAATAAAAAACAGTGTAAGGTTCACACATGGAGTTAAAAAATAACCAAAATAAAAATTAGAGACCGTAGAACAAAGGGAAAAATAAGATTGGAGATAATTCCCTAAATCAAATGTTAAATTTTCCTGGGTCAGAAACAAAAAAAGTCAGTTCACCATTTTTCAAAAGGATTACATATTTTCAGGAGAAATAAGAGTTTTCTTGAAGTCAGATGTAGGAAAAAATAATAGCATGTGGGTTGAAAATGTGGACTAATTCAAATGACATCTTAAAAAAAGAAAGACTGATGAGAATCTGTGATTCACAGCTGTAATCACTCCTACTTACTCAGGAGGCTGAGATTTGAGGGCTGCAGTTCAAAGCTATCCCTTAAATAGAGCTGTGGCTCAAGTGGTAGAGTGCTAACCTTGAGCACAAAAGCTCAGGGATAGTGCCCAGGTCCTGATTTCAAGTCCCAGGAAGGACACAAAATAAAATAAAATGTAAAATAAAAAGTTTTGTTTCTCTCTCCTCCTTTTGCAGTTATATTTGTTTTCTCTTTTACCGCCTGTTCTCCTATAGTATTTTAATATACAAGCAGTCTGCCAGATCTGGGTTTGAATCTTATCTCTGTCTTGTACTAGAAGGTTTCAGAGTTTATTTTCTCAGTTAATCACCAATGTGATTAATAACTAGCACAGATTTGTTGTTTAATGTCTAACAATCACATTTCTTGTTACAATTTAGTTTATTTACTCATGTTAAGCAATAAGCACTTATCATTTTAAGCTTTCTACATATTTGGAAAGTGTCATTATGTCCCTTATTTCACCTCTAACTTTCCAGACTCTGTAAACCTTGGTAATTTGCTATCTTTCCTAAATTCTAAACCATTATCACTACACTCACTTACCATTTGATTCTTGTGTCAAGAAGTAGCCTATAGGCAAGCCTAACATATGAAGGAGGACAAGGAAAATATTAAATACTGTAGGGTGGTTATTCTCTTGCTCAGAAACTATACATTTATCCCAGATTTTATTAACCATATTGTGTTATTGACTTATTATTCTTTATATATATTTATTATCAAACTGAATTACAGAGAGGTTACAGTTTCACACATTAGGCATTGGATACATATCTGTTTGTTACCTCGTCCCTCATTCCCCCCTCCCCCTCCCCCTTCCCCTTTCCCCCAACTCACCCATGTGTTGTTCAGTTCATTTACACCAAACAGTTTTGCAAGTATTGCTTTTGCAGTTGTTTGTCTTTTTTTACCCTGTGTCTCTCGATTTTGGTATTCCCTTCCAATTTCCTAGTTCTAATACCAGTATACCCGATTTCCAATATACTCAGATAAGATACAGAGAAAGTGTAGGTACAACTACAGGAAGAAGATCATCAATATTGACTTATTATTCTTTTGAAGTGCTGGTTAATTCAAAGTAGGAGAGAGGAAGGGAGGGAATCAAAGGAAACAGAACAGTCAAGAGTTAAGATATCACTTCTTTATTGATAATCTTTTCTCCCTGAGCAGCAGTCTTCTGGTAAAACTCTACCCAGTGGGAAAGTCAACTTGTTTCTTATTGCCACTTAAGAGGAAGGATTCAAAGCCCGAATCGTTAACTATTGGCATGACCAGCTGTGTACTTGCCCACTTTGCTTGGGTGAAGAAGGCTCTTTAGAGATCACTTGTATGTTTTATGGGAAGAGCCACACATCAACTTTTCAATGAGATAGATGTTATTTACTGACAATTGTGCCTTAATTCAAACAAGTTGTTCTCAATGGACAAGAAATGTTATATTGTAATGTTCAGGGATTTAGAAGCACATTGTTACAAAGAAGATTGGTTTGTTCTGAAGCACATTCTCCTATTTGTTGGTGAGAACTAAACAAAAAGTAATTTATCTGAAGGTAATTCATTCTTTTTCTTGGTTTCACAAGTGATGGGGTTGTGATTCTTGGATCACTTTGGCCTTTTGAGTCACCAGGATTCCAACTTAAGGTAGAGATAGAGGGTTGAGAGGCAAAAATTATCTCAAAGAATGTGCAAGCAATTGAGCTAGAGAAATGAAGCAAACCATGAAGTCTAAGTAGAGAGCAAGGAAGAATCTTCATGTGTCTCACCGAGCACGAGTAGAGGTAGGATAATGCTTGTTTGTCCATCACTGATAAGGGTCACATGTCTAGACAAGGAGCAAAGAAGTTCCTGCTAGGAAGCAGAAGCAGAGGGGTGATTTTGGCTTATGAATTGTCTCTAATCTGTTTCCTTGGGAGCCACAGAATTGAAAATTATTGTTTACATAGCAGACACTAAACTTGCCTTCTCAAGCAAGTTCCATTATAAGATGCTCTTCTTTTGGAGATATTCAACTATTTGCAATGAAGCAAAAGGCAAGGCTTTGACAGGTTTCTTCCTAGACTGCAAAATTTAAATAACAATAAGCATTTTCTTAGTCTATTAAAAAATGGTTTGATCAGTAACTCCAATCTCAAATGAAATCAGATTTTAAAAGATTCATTTACCAAGCCCCATCAAACATCTATGAAACCAGAAATTCCTGGGCTGATGAGTTGTAATCTATATTTCTTATTTTGACATTGTCTTTCTATAGAAAGTTTGGAAACCATTGGTTAAAGCATGTAATTAATGAAGTTTGCTCCATCTACAGACTATTTATTGAACAGAAAAACAGAAAAACAAACAGCAAACACACACCAATACACATACAAGGCAATACCTAGTCTTATGAATATATGAATAATATTTACTACTAAAAGGATGGTACTGAAAAATAGATAAGTAATTTTTCATGCTTGTCTACAATTAAAGAATAATTACTCACCATGAATAAGACATTTTGGTTTAGTTCAGAATACCATGTGTGCCTACCAGGGATTGTGCTGGTGTCTCTAGAATATAAACATGACTTTTAGTTTATTTTTTTGTAGAGTTTATAATTCTTTTTTTGTGGTTATGATATATTTTGTTTATATATATATTTTATTATCAAACTGAATTACAGAGACGTTACAGTTTCATACATTGCCAGGCTTCGCTCTACCCCCCCATCTATGTGTGTGTGTGTGTGGGTCCTGGGCTTGTCTGCCTCTTCTGTGTGGGATCCATTCTCACTCTCTCATGTCCCCTGGCCAGTCGGGATTAATCACGGAAGTGGGGTCCCAATGTAGCCTCAGTTCATGTGTGGTTGCGAGACACCATGCCTGCCAGCCCAAGGAAAGACAGGGGCGTATGGGAGTCCCAGAGAAAGCCTCTGGGGCATTCTGATTTATTCAGATGAGGAGGCAACAGATATACCCCCAAAGGTGGGCACAGGAGAGGGGCCATTGGTTGGCCACAAGGGCTGTCCCTCAAGTGATGTCAGGGGACTCCCTTTATGGGCGAAGACCACAGGCCCCTAAGGACTGCGTTCTGGGGTCGCGGGCCATCACACACGTGCTCATGTCCAGGGGTGGGGGCTTCTCTTCCTGTCGAAGGCGGAAGGGGATGGGCTAAAGCCAGCTGTCCCTCTTAAAGGCACAGCTGTCCCCAACAATACATTAGGCATTGGATACATTTCTTGTACTGTTTGTTACCTCGTCCCTCATTCCCCCTTCCTCCTCCTGTTCCCCTCCCCCCTCCATGAGTTGTTCAGTTCATTTATACCAAACATTTTTGCAAGTATTGCTGTTGTAGTTGTTTGTCTTTTTTTTACCCTGTGTCTCTCGATTTTGGTATTCCCTTCCAATTTCCTAGTTCTAATACCAGTATACCTGGTTTCCAATATACTCAGATAAGATACAGAGAAAGTGTAGGTACAACCACAGGAAGGTGATACAAGAAGATCATCAATAATAGAGGCTACAATTACATATGGCACGTTGAAAGTAGTTACAACAGTCGTTTCCATAACATGGAGTTCATTTCACTTAGTATTATCTTATGTGTTCGTAAGGGTATAGCTATTGGGCTCCTGTGATCCTCTGCTGTGACTTGCCTAAACCTGTGCTAATTATTCCCTATAAGGGAGACCATACAGTCCATGTTTCTTTGGGTCTGGCTCACTTCACTTAGTATAACTTTTTCCAGGTCCTTCCATTTCCTTACAAATGGGGCAATGTCATTCTTTCTGATAGAGGCATAAAATTCCATTGTGTATATGTACCACATTTTCCTAATCCATTCGTCTACTGAGGGGCATCTGGGTTGGTTCCAGATTCTAGCTATGACAAATTGTGCTGCGATGAACATTGTTATGCTGGTGGCTTTAGTGTGATTATGTTTGTGGTTTTTTTGGATAGATACCCAAAAGTGAGGCTGCTGGGTCATAGAGGAGTTCTATGTTTAGCCTTCTGAGGAATCTCCATACTGCTTTCCAGAGTGGCTAAACCAGTTTACATTCCTACCAACAATGGAGTAGGGTTCCCTTTTGGCCACATCCCCTCCAACAGTTGTTATTATTAGTTTTTTTAATATAGGACATTCTTACTGGGGTGAGATGGAATCTCAATGTTGTTTTGATTTGCATTTCTTTTATGGCCAGTGATGTAGAGCACTTTTTCATATGTCTCTTGGCCATTCTCATTTCCTCATCAGAGAAGTCTCTTTTTAAGTCTTTAGAGTTTATAATTCAATTGTCATTGGGTTGCTTTGTTTATTTTAGTGGATGCAAAGGGTGTCAAACAGACATTCATTAACATGCTCATCACAGACAAGGGTTAATCAAAAGTTATGACCTGCTTATCCTTTCCCCTTTATCTGATTCTCACTAAGAAACTTGGAAAAAATACAGTAGTATTCCTTTTCTGTAGGTGTAGCCATGTGGGTAATGGCAGGTAAAGAGAAGTTTCATGGTGGTTCCTGAGAAAATTTCCTTTTAGATTAGAAAGAAGTGCATGAATTTCCCTATCCTGCTTTCTGCTTCGTGCCTTTGAAGATATGCTCCTACAAGTTGGTGTGACAACTTTGTTTCCATAGGAAAATATTCAGATAGTTCCAAAGTCACCAACACAGAGAATTGATGCTAATAAGTTACTGTATCAGGGCCCCAGACTGTCTAATTTTACTGTATGAGAAATAAACCTTATGATACTCAAGCCAGTATTTGTTGACTATGCCTTCTTTAGTTAAAAGAATTTCTAACATATGTAATGCAGTAAAGGGGCCTATTTCGACTGCTGCTTTTAGAAAACTTGTCTTTTTGTTTTTGAATATTTTAAAAATTATCTTTAGGTAGTTGTACAAAGGAATTGCCACTCATCAAAGCAATTTCTGCCTACAATGCATCTTTAACAAAATTATTGTAAAGGTGATGAACGGGTGGGGAGTTACAGTTACAAAAAGTAATGAGTATATTTCTTTTTAAACATTTTTACCTCCTCCCTTCTTTTCTCCAGCTTACCACTCTCCTCCCTCCTTCCCTGAAGTTGTAGAGTTCATTTCTAACATAGTGTCTATTGTGTATCATTGTTGCCTTAGTTCATCCTCTGTCCTGCTGTTTCTCTGATTCTCTTTCCCTTTTATGGATCAGATAAGCTTATATACAAGACAAAGGGCACTGCAAACTAAAACAGAAAGAAAAAAAAAGAAATAATTGCATAGAGGACATAAAAAGAACTTTGCAATTCTTGGAGTTCATTTTGATATGGTTCATTATATATGGTCAAATGCACTTGGTGATTGGCCTATTGTGATCCCTTGTTAAGAATATCATAGACATATTCTAGTTATTACAAATTAGTGACACCATGCTTTTTTGGGCGTGGCTTGCTTTGCTTAATATAATTTTTTCCATGTCTTTCCATTTCGTTATGAATGGGGCAATGTAATTCTTTCTGATGGAGGCATAGAACCCTATTGTTTATATGTACCACATCTTCTTGATCTATTCACCTATTGAGGGGCATCTGAGTTGGTTCTATGTCGGGATCTCTCTGGGACCCCTCTCCCCACTTCTCCAGGGGAGATGCTTGAATTCTAAACTATGAAAGAAGACTCAGCTTTGTCCCTTTGCCAGCAGAAGGCAAAGCGTGTTCTAATGGATTGCGATAAGTTGAGGAGAAATGCCGAGACCCCCACTCCCCGGTTCCCTTACGTGTGGAACGGTGGCGGAGAAAGAGACTTCGGGGAGGCGATTCCATGGTCCATGCACCTTAGCCTCGCAGAGGGCGGGCAGAAGAAATTATTACGATGACAAAGGCGGAAGGGGAAGGACTTGGGGTGACTGACTGATTGGCTGACTGGGCTGGCCATCAGGTGATGTCATGAAACTTCCTCTGTGGGTGGGGATTACAGCCCCCCAAGAGCTGGGTCTCTGTAGATGGCACACACATGTTCGCCCCCCAGGGGCGGGGCTTCTCTTCCTGTTACAGGCGGAAGGGGAGGGGACAGGCTAAAGCCAGCTGTGGCCTCTTAAAGGCACAGCTGTTCCTAACAGTTCTATATCTTAGCTATGGCAAATAATGCTGCAATGAACATTGTTGTGCTGGTAGATTTAGTATGTCCTTATTTTTGGTCATTTGGGTAAATGCCCAGAAATGGGATTGCTAGCTAATAGGGGAGCTATGTCTAGTCTTTTGAGGAACCTTTTCAGAGTGGTTGACAAATTTACATTTTCACCAGCAGTTTAGTAGCATTTCCTTGGGCCACATCCCCACCAGCATGTGTTGTTACTAGTTCTTTTTTTTGGCCAGTCCTGGGCCTTGGACTCAGGGCCTGAGCACTGTCCCTGGCTTCTTCCCGCTAAAGGCTAGCACTCTGCCACCTGAGCCACAGCGCCCCTTCTGGCCGTTTTCCATATATGTGGTGCTGGGGAATTGAATGGAGAGTTTCATGTGTTGGAGGCAAGCACTGTTGCCACTAGGCCATATTCCCAGCCCCTGTTCCTAGTTCTTGATAATGGCCATCTAACTGGAGTGAGGTAGAATCTCAGTATTGTTTTGATTTGCACTTCTTATAAAAGAAGGTCAGAGGTACTGAGCATTTCTTCATGTGTCTATTGGCCATTCTTATATCCTTTTCTGAGAAGTCTCTCTTTAACTCTGTAGCCCACTTGTTATTGGAGTGGTTGTTTCATAGAGGATTTGTTTGTGGGTAGTTTAATTTTTTGAGCTCTCAGTATATTTTAGATATGAGGCCCTTGACTGAAGATCTTTTCCCAATCTAAATGGCTATGTCCTTTGCCATGTAGAAGCTCTGCAGTTCAATGCAAACCAATTTATCCAACCTTTCTTTGATTTGTTGTGTTTCTGGGTCTTTATTAAGAAAGTAGAAAAGTAGTCTTCAAATCTCTTTTCTCAGAATATAGAATGAAATGGCATTATAAACTCCTCTGAATAACAGATTAAGAAAATAAATACCAGGAAACTGAACTATGTTTTGTCAGTGGGGAGGGAGGCTAAGTGGGGAGGTATCTTTGCTTTGCTCAATGGAACTTCTTTTTCTCTTCCAAACTGATTATCTCAATGAAATCAGCACTCAGCAAATCTTGGGCTCTCATATTCCCAACTTTCTTCACAGAATAATTGGGTAAAATGAATACAGAAGCTGATTTGTGTCACAGAACAAGAATTCTAGATAAATTTATGAATTTATAATTAGCTATAAGTGCCAAGTATCTGTAGGTAGCTGTGAGAGTTGATCTGACATCTGTAGGATGCCAAGAAAAGTGCTTTATGGGGTAGTATTTAGTTATATGTGTATAATATTTGGTTACTTGAGGCTACAATATGACTGCAGGTGACTTAAGTTGAATAATGGAGGGACATAGTGTTTATCCTAGGTGTGGATAGTTGATCCAAGTCATATTAGACACAGCCCATCCTTGGGAAAATTGAAAGTAAACAGATAGTAGTACATTATACAGCTATCCCTAGCTGCAAGAGAGTGTGAGAAATGAGTAGCTTTCTAGGATCCTGGGTAGAGAATGTTGTAGACATTACTAAGATCTAGTATCATTCTGTTCTCCTCTATTGCCCAGACTACTTCCTTCTCCCTTGAAGGTAAGTGTGGTCATGTGGAACGTTCTTCTAAACATGGCCTATGTATAACTTGGATCATTTTCAGGGCAAAAGTTTTAGGAGCCATTGTTTCTCTGTGCTTCCTTGTACATCACAGCAAGTGCAAACACATTGTTATGAGTTGCCACAAGACTACAGTGTCCTGTGTCATTGAGCGTTAGCACTGGGGACAGATGCTTGAGAGCTTCTTGGTTGTATAGTGGACTAGCATTTTCTTCATTTTACTGGAATTTGGAGGTTATTTGTGATTGCAGCATAACTTAGCCTATTCTGATGGAAAGCAAGGAATGTAAAGAGGTATGAGAAATAAGTATTGGTTGAGTGAAGTTGTGAAAGGCAGATCATGAACTACTTGAATTTATTTATTTATTTATTTG
The DNA here is from genome assembly GCF_023159225.1 of Perognathus longimembris pacificus. Taxonomy (NCBI): domain Eukaryota; kingdom Metazoa; phylum Chordata; class Mammalia; order Rodentia; family Heteromyidae; genus Perognathus; species Perognathus longimembris. The sequence goes on from NC_063162.1 coordinate 41,231,983, forward strand.
GCCAGTCCTGGGGCCTGGACTCAGGGTCTGAGAACTGTCCCTGGCTTCTTCTTGCTCAAGGCTAGCACTCTGCCACTTGAGCCACAGCGCCACTTCTGGCCATTTTCTGTATATGTGGTGCTGGGGAATTGAACCCAGGGCCTCATGTATACGAGGCAAGCACTCTTGCCACTAGGCCATATCCCCTGCCCCTTGAATTTATTTTTTTAACCCCATACTTTTTCTTAACATTAATTAGTTATGACGGAAGCTTCATTTTGATAAGTCTCTATATGCATACCATGTATCTGTGTGTGTGTGTGTGTGTGTGTGTGTGTGTGCCAGTACTGGGCTTGAACTCAAGGTCTGGCCTGGGTGCTATCCTTTATCTAGTTTTTCTGCTGCAGTGCATGGGCTCCAGCTCCATTTCCAGCCTTTGGTGGTTAATTGGAGATAAGAGTCACATGGACTTCCCTGCCCAGGCTGACTTTGAACTACAATCTTCAGACCTCAGCTCTCGAGTAGCTAGGATTACAGGCATGAGCCACTAGCACCTGATATACTATAGGCGTTGATGAGACTCACCCCTTCCATTGCTCCCCTTCACCCTCTTTATCCCCTTTCTAAGACAATTGCACCCTACAATCATGTGGAGATAGGAGAATGAGCAAGAGAAACAGCATTATAATAATGTTGCTGTGAGCCTTCTATCATTGAATCTACAATTTTCAAATGAATTCTCCTTTATATGAATCCAGAAAATATTAAATGCTATTCTATGCACTACGTACTTAGGACACCATGGCCAACAGGGAGATATGACACCGCAGACACATTTGCCATCTAATATTCTTGGTACTGAGTAATTAGCTACAAGTGTCAATGTCTGGAAAAAAGGAGTGTGCTGCTGAAATCTGTGACAGATGGATTCACATTTGGCACAGGATCAGGAATTCTTTCTGGAGGAAATGATATTTAAGCCAAAATCCATCAAATGAGAATGCATTAAACTAGCTAGTCTGTGCAGTAAGAATGGAAGAATTCTTGAAGCCGAGAAAATGGTAATGGCTCAGCTACAAGCTGAGGAACCTCATATTCTAGGAATCAAGGGAAGACTAGTACAAATAAAATGCAAGGAAGAGAACTAGTAGGCTAGTTATCATGTGTGAGTCCCTTGAATATTTTCTTCACAACTAAGAATGGAACACATACCTTGCACATGCAAGGAATGTGCTCTACCATAAGAAATACATCCCTAGCTTTTTTGTTTTGTAGTTTTGTTTTTCTTGACATAAGGTCTCCCTAAACTTTGCCTTGGCTGGCTTTGGACTCGAGATGTTCCTGCCTCCACCTGCCAAGTAGTTGGCATTACAGGCATGTGGCATTCCACTCAGCTTCTTTGCCTTCTCACTCATTTATTAGACGTTTTAATCCTGTGCATTATGCTCACTTTTCCCTTTTCTGGTTATCTCATAAGAACACACACACACACACACACACACACTTTTCCCTGTCCTGTTGTCAGCTTAGGCTTCTGGCCGTCTTCACTGTAATTCTTCCATTTTCTTCTCTGACCCTTTGTAGTGATTTGACTATGAAATGTCCCCTTTTGGTTCAGAAGTTCAAGTTCAGGTTCCCAGATGAGGGCGCTATTTTAGCAAGTCCTGGAAACCTTAGGAGGTGAGGGCTAGCTGGAGGAAGTAAATCATTGTGGCAGGTCATTGAGAATACTTTAGCCCTAGTCCCTTTCTGGTCTCCTTCTCTCTGCTTCTTGCTGGCAATGAACTGAGCAGCTGTTCTCTACCACACATGCTCTTCCTGAATACATCTGTCTTCTTTCAAGTTGCTTTCTCAGGCATTTTGGTCACAGCAACACAAACATATTCATCCATCCTTCTTACTTATTGTGTCCAGGTCTGTGAATAACACCATGTTTGGCAAGTTCATCTAAAAATGACTCTTTCTCTGGGTACTTTCTGGAGCCTGCCAGAAGAAGTATTTATGGATTATGCTGAAGGGGATGGCTGTGGGCTCTTCCTGTGTGTCTTGTAGGCTAGATCCCTTAATCCACCCAGCTTCACTTTTCCCAAATTCAATAGTCCTAGATGGCTGTATTCTTTGAACGAACCCTTTTCTTACAATGCCAGATTCAATAACATCACCTGGCAGAGCCACGCCACTTCTCAGCTTGTTTGGGTTCCTTTCATTTCATAACACAGATTGCTTCTGTTTGTTTGATTTCTTGTGGAGAATTTAATACCGGCTGTAATCTCAATTTTTCAAAGAAAATTAACTGAAGCCAAATTACTTGTGTGTAACAAATACCATCACCCTGCTAAATTGCTATTTATACCAGTAAATATAAACTCAGATGCCTTTGGTTAGGCAGAGTGCAATAATTCTAGAGCCCTAACCTCATGCATAAACTATAGAACTTAAATGGAAAGCTCTAACTGTGAGGTGGATGAGACAAACTTTAATAAGCAGCACTTCAGACTTCCTGTGTTTCACCTCACAGATGTATGAAAGAACATGGTCAATAATATATTACTAGCATCTTCGACATAATATTCCATATTGATTTGGCCAATTGATTGACAGATAATGAATATTCTGGAACAGAACTGTGGTACCCAGTCATATCAGAAAGAAAATGAGCCAGAGCCCAAATATTATACTCTCATAATAAAAGTACCAGTTAGAAAATGACATATCAAAAAGTATCAGGCAATTTCCCCACCCTATCAGTGTCTAGTTGACACAGCTCTATTTTCAGCAGGTCAGTTCCGCAACTATTTGAAAACATTATTAGATAAGAATATCCCAAAGTTTTTTTCCTGTGGGAAAGAGGACTACCCTAGCAAGGCTACCTAAGAAAGTCTCCACTCTTATTAAAAAAGATTATTATTTCTTGTTGTTGTTGTTTTGTTTTGTGTTTTCTTTTTCCTTCTCGTTTTGAAACCAGAAAGGGTTGCTTTCAGACTTATTTTGATTGAACTGTCACTGCTTTCACTCTCTTTCTGGCCCATCCTCCTACTTCAAAAACTTAAATGAAGAGTGATAGGGTAGGGTATTCCAGTGAAAGATGCTCTGGTTAGAGCTGAAGGTCGCCAAACCCTGTGTTAGAAGTGACACATGGCTCCTACAGGACTCCCACAAGGCCATGTGGCACTTCCAACACATTGGGGAGCACTGTCTGAAAACACACATTGTATTTTTTTTTTTTTTGGTCAGTCTCAGGGCTTGAACTCTGGGCCTGGTTGATGTGTCTGAGCTCTTCAGCTCAAGGCTACCACTCCACCACTTGAGCCACAGTGCTACTTCCTTTTTTCTGGTGATTCATTGGAGATTGAGTCTCAGCGGATGATGTTTCTGCCCTGGCTTTCTTTGAAGCTCAGCCTCCAGAGTAGCTAGGATGAGCCAGTGGTGCCTGGATGTAACAGGACTTTTTGTTGTTGTTGTTGTTGTTGTTGTTGTTGCTGATCCTGGGACTTGAACTCAGGGCCTGAGCACTGTCCCTGAGCTTCATTTGCTCAAGGCTAGCACTTGAGACACAGCACAACTTCTGGCCTTTTCTGCTTATGTAGTACTGAGGAATTGAACCCAGGGCTTCATGTGTGCTAGGCAAGCACTCTACCAATAAGCCACATTCCCAGCCCAGCACATATTGTTTTAAACAAAGAATATAAACAAACCAATTATGTTAGCAACAGCTCCCACTCCTATAGTTTAGATATGTGACTTCTATTTGGGCTTCCCACTGGTGCTTATAAGGCTAAAAATACAGCCTGAGATAAAAAATATAGTCTGAGATCCCAGGACAAATTGTTGTAGTGATGTGAGAACATTAGTAGTTGGATTTAGTTTTATATTTTCCTTTACAAGGGTTTGTCACATCCTCCTGAGATAGTGTTTATCAGAAAGAGCCAAAGGCTGAGTAGCAGTTCAAACCTGACATATTGAAAACCAAAGGCAGCAAATGTCAAAGTATTGATTGGGTCTTAAAATGCACGTGAATGTCTTATATCTGAAATTTGGAAATAAAATGAAAAAAAAAAAGACAGAACCCTCCCAAACTCCCATTCCCCCATCCAGTATTATTCAGAGCCACTTTTACCCACGTATTAAAGAATTCAAAATATTAACCATGTTCAACCACTCTGGAAAGCGGTATGGAGATTCCTCAGAAGGCTAAACGTAGAGCTCCCCTACGACCCAGCAGCCCCACTCTTGGGCATCTACCCAAAAGATTACAAACAGGAACACACTAAAGCCACAGGCACAACAATGTTCATCGCAGCACAATTTGTTATTGGCAAATTATGGAATTAACCCAGATGCCCCTCAGTAGATGAATGGATTAGGAAAATGTGGTACTTATACACAATGAATTTTATGCCTCTATCAGAAAGAATGACATTGCCCCATTCATAAAGAAATGGAAGGACTTGGAAAAAATTACACTAAGTGAAGTGAGCCAGACCCAAAATAACATGGACTCTATGGTTTCCCTCATAAGGAATAATTAGCACAGGTTTAGGCTAGTCACCAGTCACCAGAGGGTCGCAAAAGCCCAATAGCTATGCCCTTATGAACACATAAGATGATGCTAAGTGAAATGAACTCCATGTTATGGAAATAAGTGTTATATTATGGTTGTAATTACTTTCAAAATGTCATGTGGAATGGTAGCTTTTTTTTGTTGTTGATGATCCTCTTGTATCTGCTTCCTGTGGTTGTCCCTGCACTATCACTATCTCATCTTAGTACCCTGGATACTGTATATACTGGTATTAGAACTAGGGAAGGGAAAGAGAATATCAAAATCAAGAGACAAAGGATAAAAAGATAAATGACTCCAAAAGCAATACTTACAAAACCATTTGGTGGGGACTGGGGATATGGCCTAGTGGCAAGAGTGCTTGCCTTGTATACATGAGGCCCTGGGTTCGATTCCCCAGCACCACATATACAGAAAACGGCCAGAAGTGGTGCTGTGGCTCAAGTGGCAGAGTGCTAGCCTTGAGCAAGAAGAAGCCAGGGACAGTGCTCAGGCCCTGAGTCCAAGGCCCAGGACTGGCCAAAAAAAACCAAAACCAAAAACAAAAAAAAACCATTTGGTGTAAACCAACTGAACAACTCATGGGGAGAGAGGGAAAGGGGAAGGGGGAGGGGGTAAAATGAGGAGGAGGTAACAAATTGTACAAGAAATGTACCCACTGCCTTATGTATGAAACTGTAACCCGTATGTCCATCACTTTGACAATAAATAAGTAATTATTAAAAATATTTATCAATTCCCAAGTATCCAAGATGTGTACTGTATTATCATTTATTAAGAATAGTAATCAAAATCCTCTCCTATATTTTAGGAAAATGTAAGGGGAACTCTTTCATTGTATTTCATTGGTATGGATTCTATTCCATTTTGGATGGGAGAAGAGGGAGGGTTGTATTAAAACTGTTAGACATTATGTAGGACTTTAGGTTTTATGTCTCCCTGACTTTTTCTCTCAAAAATATAAGCATGGATATTTAGAGTGTAATTAAGAATGTAGACATTTATTTATCTTATGAATCCTAAGTTTTCCCTGGGTATTTATTTTTTATATCAGAACCTTGACATAGTGATAGGAAAGGTCTCTCGATTTTATAATTCTATTAATTTAATGCTTAATGAGGTAGGTTTTTAATTTTGCAAATAATAAATTTTGTTACACCTTAAACAAAAAGGTCTCAAAGTCTTTTACAGAAAACTTCATAGCTGTTCTTTTTCCCAGGCTGCAAGTCTTTGATTATCTCCCACACAGTCCATGTTAGAAAGTATTCCAGTATGGTAACTTTCTTCTCTCCAATTCTTATTTTGCTGTGTGGGGAACAAAGAAATTTTTAGTATCTCAGAAGACTAATCAAGTTTCTCTGCACGAATGTCTTTAATCTCCTTATTTTTTTTTTTGCTGTCCCATCTTTATTTTTTAATCTCCTTACTTTGTAAACTTATTCCATTCTAGGAAAAAAAAATCTGTGTTTCCAATCTACTTCATATTTGAACCTATATGAAAGTCCAACCTTTCTATGGCATAAAAAGTTGCTTTCTTTAAAGGGAGTATATTTAGTGAATTAAATAAATTCATTTGAGAAAATAAAAATAAATTTGTACTTTTGTACAATGGAATTTTATGCCTCTATCAGAAAGAATGACATTGTCCCATTTGTAAGGAAATGGAAGGACTTGGAAAAAGTTATACTAAGTGAAGTAAGCCAGACCCAAAGAAACATGGACTCTATGGTCTCCCTTATTGGGAATAATTAGTACAGGTTTAGGCAAGTCATAGCAGAGCATCACAAGGCCCAATAGCTATACCCTTATGAACACATAAGATGATGCTAAGTGAAATGAACTCCATGTTATGGGAACAATTGTTATATCACAGTTGTAACTACTTTCAACGTCCCATGTGTATATGTAGCTTCTATTATTGATGATGTTCTTGTATCACCTTCCTGTGGTTGTACCTACACTATCTTTGTAATCTTATCTGAGTATATTGGAAACCATGTATACTGGTATTGGATGTAGGAAACTGAAAGCGAATACCAAATTTGAGAGACACAGGGTAAAAAAAGAGAAACACCTACAAAAGCAATACTTGGAAAACTGTTTGGTGTAAGTGAACTGAACACCTCGGGGTGGGGGGGGGAAGGGAAAGGGGGAGGAGGGAGGGGGGTATGAGGGACAAGGGAACAAATAGTACAAGAAATGTATCCAATGCCTAACGTATGAAACTGTAACCTCTCTGTACATCAGTTTGATAATAAAAATTTGAAGAAAAAAAAAAGAATTAAACTATTTCAAGCCAGCCTAAAAAAAAAAAAAAAAAAAAAAGAACAGAAGAGTGGAAGAGATTTAGGCACTCCCCCACCAGACTTTACACAAGGCACTAATCTATTCATGAAGTCCGTGCTTAATCATTTCCCTAAAATTTTTTACACAATGGGGACTAAGTTTCAACACATAAATTTTGTGGGATACTCAATAGCATCAACTATACACATTGTGTGTGTGTGTGTGTGTGTGTGTGTGTGTGTGTGTGTGTGTGTACTAGTAGTAGGGCTTAAACTCAAGGCCTCAAGCTCTTATTTGACATTTTTTCCCATGATTGGTGCTCTGCCACATGAGCCATCCCTACTGATCTGTCTTTTGGCTAGTTAATTGGAAGAGTCTGTTGGGTATGTCTGTTGGGGTTGACTCTGAACTTCTGTTCTCAGATCTCAAACCCTCCTAAGTAGCTGGAATGATAGGTGAGATAGTGCCTGGGTCACATTTTGATTTGATGAACAAAAGATAGTATTTTAATGACACACAAAGACATATGGATTGAATATTAGGATTAATCCCTAATTATGACAGAATATTAACTTACTATTTTGGATGTTTTCTCTATTGTTTAAGCAACAATCAGTTTTTGCCTTAGATTCTCACTGGCAGAGGATAAAGTAAGCTGGCTATAGGCCTAATATTTGCCCAGTTTGCAACTTACAGTCCCATGAGTAGTAATGTTTATTTTGATGAGTGAATGTCTCTGCTGTATTGGGTATTTTACATATATGCACATATACATATATATATATATATATACACCTATATATACACATACATATATGTAGTCAGGTATTATATATTTTGATATTACCTTTGGCTGTATATTAGTCTCCTTGGGTCAGGAGAGAGATAGGATTCCTTTGAAAGGCTATTGCGTTCCCATTAATATAAGCAATGGTGTTTTATTTAGGAAATTTCTTATTGGAACAATTTAGGGCAGCCATAATTTTTGAGCACCCAGAAGAAATATATTATCTCACACTGACGAAAAAACATAAATTGAGAAGATCCCCTGTGATCTTTTTTCTTAGACCATATTGGTTGATTCTGTGTTGTCAGGAGAATGGTTCTTTTTAATTCTGTCCATGCCCATTATGTTCTTTATCCCACTTTCTCATTTCTTTCTGGTAGAATAAATTCTGAATTTGTAAACAGCAGCAAAAAATTTGCTGTTTGGGTCTCAGTTTCTTTTGGACTATGAGTGTTACAGATAGGAATTTTATTGGCAAAATCCTCAAGTTTGTAAGGACTGTAATTTTTCTTTTAAATTGGATTGCTTTCCCTCTCAAAAACTAGAGAGCCTTTGTCTTTGAATGATATTTATTATATGCTTATGAACGATAAATTTGTTTTTTTTTTCCAAGACCATAGTGGGGCTTGAACTCAGAGCATGGGCATTGTACCATAGCTTTGTTTGCTCAAGGCTGGTGCTTTATTACTTGAGCCGTGCTCCACTTATGACTTTTTGCAGGTTAATTGGAGATAAATTAGTTGGGCTGGCCTCCAATAGCAATACTCAGATGTCAGACATTTGTGTAGCTAGGTTTACAAGTGTAACTCATGGTGCCTGGCTGAATTTAGGGTTTAGCTCTTCTCCTCTTCTCCCCAACACTGGGTGGGGGGGTGAAAGAGAGATGCTTGTGTGTATTTAGGAGATATGAGACATGATAGGAGGACATCTCTGGCTCAATGTTAGCTGCCCTGTTTCACCCTTGTCCCCAACCCAATGGTTTCTTCATCGGCATTATATGACCTTTGCCCATGCCTGATTCTCAATCCTCATGTCTGTGCCCAGTCCTCATATCTGTGCTCGTTTGTTTTTCATCTCGACCAGGAGGTCTGGTACAGTCACATTGTTTGGACCCCCTCTCTCATTGAAGACTAAAAAGCCTTTTGCCAAACTTCTGGTCATGATGAAAGTTTATGCTTCAGATTTGTCCTATAATATTTATTTCATCATGGAAAAATTCTAACAAACCAAAAATGTTCAAAGGAATACCTATGAACTTGCCACTTGCATTCTGTAGCCAGCATTTTACTCTCCTTGCTTTGTCAAATATCTTTTTATTTCTCACAGGGAAATATTAGCTTCCCAGCTGATGTCCATTGTCCCCATCCTGGATGCTGTGAATGGTGTCCTATAGAGCATGATTATCTAAGGAGAAGATGATATGTATTATTTATGTAAGGATCCTATAAAAAATCAGAGGAGGAGTTGATGTGACAAAGGGCTAAAAGATAGGTAAAGACATTCTGTTGCTGGCTTTGAAAGTGATGGGCTGATACAGAGAATGTGAAGAGTCCCTAAAACCTGGAAATGACAAAGAATGGCTTCTCCCTTAGAGACACTGGAAGGAATGCAGACTGTTTGCACCATGAAGATGCAGACTCAGTCTGGTCCCCGCAGTAGCTAATAACTTGGTGTTGCTTCAAACTACTGTGTGATACTTTTTTTGTAGCAGCAATGGGAAACCTATACACTGCTAGGAATATCTGTTCACCTTAATTCACAAGCTCATTGTGAAGAGCAAAGGAGATCCTGATTGAAATGTGAACTACTGTTTCGGTCTTACTAAATTAAGAGCTAAGTTTTATTTTCCTTTTGGAAATACCCAACCACATATTATCTTAGAATCACTTGATGATTTTTTTATTTGGGGGGCCATTTTAGCTACTTTCCATAAAGGAAAACAATGAGCATAGGACATCACAAAGCATTTGGAATGATCAGTGTCTTTAAGGTGAATTTGGGACTTCTGTCAGAAGAGCTTAACCGGATAGAATATTTGTCTGTGTTCCACTGAAATCATCAATGCATTGTTCAGATATATGGAGTGCCTTTATCTTTAACCAACTTGGAAAAGTAGGAAGGAATATATCAGATCTAGAACACAACCATTGAGTTGAAATCCCATTCAAACGTGAGGACATTTTTATTATATCATCAGCACAAAAACACATAGTTTCTTCTCTTTTACCTAGATTGGTCACAACCCTCTCTACCACAGAATCTCTGCTTCAGGCAAAGTTTTACAGCACAAAGCATTCACAAACCAATTCTATCTCCTGGAAAAGTAAAGAGAAATCTGATTTTTCAGAAGAAAAAAAAACACATGTATCTATGTCTGCCTCCCTGAAGGGAGAATAATGCATTAGAGAGAATAGAAAGATGTTATTTTCTGTTTCCTTTTCTGACCCCTGCCTGTGTTTTGGCCTCAGCTTCTCTTTGAACTCAACAGGGTTTTTTCCTTAAACCATAAACACGCCTATTTCCACAAGGCCAGCCTTCAGCTTCAATGTTTTAAGAAATATATTTCACATATAGAGCCATTAGGAGAGCCCAGATTGTAGTCTTTCCTGAAATGCTTAAAGGAAAAGGAATTGTACATACCAGGAGAGTTTTCATCATGATTTCAAATCTCTGGATCCCACTGCTTAGCCTTGAGGCCTATTGGGCTCACATCTTGGGTGCCAATTGAAAAGTTTTCTGTTAAGTTGATGAGTGTACTTGGAGAACTTCTTGGGCCGGGGGCTGATGCTGAAATAAATTTCCTATTTTTAGAGTCTTCTGTCACATTCTGAAAATCTCTTCTCAGCTAAAAAATTCTGACTTTTGATCAATAGCGCATTCCTTAACCTTTTAGTCTTGACTTTTCCCTGCATTGTGAATACTTAATTGGGTTGGGTTTGTGTATGGGTGTTGGGGGAGGGGGTTGGAGTTGGGTAGGCAACTGGGAAGATAGATGCTTTTCTCTCTCAATTATTTTCAAGCTATTAAAGATGACTGAGTGAGCCATTTAAAAATTTCAAAAGGAGAAACCTATTAAAAATAAGTGACCTTGTGCTTAAACCAAATGATTAAAATTTTAAAATTGAGTACTAAGCATTAATGCTAAATATCTCCTTACTTTCAGAGGGACTTCGGCAGACGAGTGTCCTGCAAGAGAAGAAGTCTGGCTTTTGTGGAATGAAATACCTCACCAAAGCCAAATTAAAAATATCAAAATGTAAATATTCTTGGAATTCGATATTTCAGTTGTTCGTTTAGAATTACAAACTACAGGTGTTCAGATGTTCTACCGATATTTATGAATCCGTATATAAAAGTTAAAAACATGTGTTCAAGTAGTTCTATCATGTTTTGCACCACATAGACTACCAAAATAAGAAGGTACATCTTAAGTTGCATTGAGAAGATATTATGCATTTTCTGGCATTGTACTGATTTCAACTATTTAGTTTAGTTGTATTGATAGGCAAAGTAGCATTTATTGGATGATAATGCAGGCAGTACATTATGGTCAGTGGAAACTTAGGAATAAGATAAAAATGGAGGACATGCTCCCTGATCTCCCAACTCTAAAAAAAACCAAACACCTGAATGTGTCAATGTAGAGAGATTAAGTCCTTTTGCAGAGATGAAACAACTTCTCGTCAGAGACACTAAATTATTATTTGATTGGCAGGATTAATTTATAGTGAAAAAAGCTGCTTATAAACACATATTTTCAATTACTGTAAGACATTGCTTTCCTGTAAGTCTGTTTTCTTTTGGGTTTCTGAACTGCCATTCTCCCAAATGGTAGAGATTTAATTTTAATCACTTTAGGTATTTACCTTCTTCCCTTTTCCCAGAAAGATAGGGACAAGGTCCAGGACTGGCATCTAATCTCTCATGGATTACCACTCTGACTTCCTTTTCCTCCAGCCTGGAACACTTGTCTACTGTCTGAGGCAGAAAGCTGGGAGCTTACAGCATTATATTTCCTCCAATCTAGTGTCTTGGTAGAATGGCTTCCTTTTCCCTACAAAGCACAAATGATTGAAACTCCACAAAGCCAAGAAGAGTTTTTGGGCCTTCTGCTCTGTCATTCTGTTTCCAGAGCTGGTGATTACAAAATGCCTGCTTTTCTTAATGGAGGATGGGGGAAGAGGGAAGGGAGTAGTATGTGGTGCCAGAAAGTGTTGAACATTTTTACACATCACCTTTCCATCTACATAAAGATGGTCAGGGGCTTCTCTGGTGGTGGTGTGGAGATGGTTGGAAGGAGGAGGACCAGTGTTTTGCTCTGCTATAGTCAGACTTCACAGGACAAGGAAACTGTCCCCATGGGAACACTTTCTCAGTGCCTGAGCAGATGGATCTTTATTCTAGAAAGAGATGCAGCATTAGTGATGTTGGTCAAGATACACTGTACTCAAGAGCAGATAGGCTGAATTGAAGCCGCTTTGCAAAATTACTTAAAGATGATGACTATGACGATGACTATTAATAGAGATAAAACATTCTAATGTGTACCTGATGCCATTAACTACCTAACCCAGAGGACTGACTTCCCCTGTTCTGCTTTTGCCACCACAATCACCCTTCGCACAACTTCACTTTCCATATGCCTTACATTTAAAGGGAGAGTGAGTTTCCAGAGTTGTATAAAAATTCCCCCCTACACACCATGGACATGATTCACATTTGAAACAAATACTTTAACTTTTCACTTTTTATATATCAGTACCCTCCCTCAGCATGCATATATTTCGTGTCTTTGATTTTCTCTATCAGTTTGGTCTAAAAAGTTACTCAGGAGAAACCCAGGAGCCTACCCAAATATTCCTATGGAAGTACAGATCGCAAAACTCTATCTGACTTGATTCCTGGTTCAAGTAAAGGTAGATTTAGGCATTAAAAAACAGAAGCTTATTCAAAACAATTTATTAATGATTTGTTTTGAGCCTGAAGATAAGACCCATTCAAAATGCAGACAGCTATGTCTTAAGCTAGTAGATAAAGGCTTCACAGAGGAAGAGAGGAATATAATAGAAAGTGAAAAGAGGTAAGTAGATTTTGTAGTGAAGCTATGTCTTAAGCTAGTAGACAAAGCTTTCACAGAGGAAGAGAGGAATATAATAGAAAGTGAAAGGAGGTGAGTGATTTGTAGTGAAGAACCTCTATGCTGATATCCAAGTAGAATCTGAGGTATGAATTACAGAGAGGAGAGAGAAACATTCACTTCAGGAAGAACAGGTTTGGAAAGGAATGTCAAAGTATTTTTGAATGTATTATTAATTAATGCCCAGTAGACACAAAAATGAAGATGGCAATGTATATATAGGGATTATGAGTAAATGACTCTAAAAACAGAATAAATTGAAGAAGCAAAAAAAAAAAAAAAACCAGAAGCTTATAGTGTGTGTGTGTGATCTGAATTTCTTTTTTTAAAAAATAATTACTTATTTACTGTCAAAGTGATGTACAGAGAGGTTACAGTTTCATATGTAAGGCAAGGGGTATATTTCTTGTACAATTTGTTACCTCCTCCCTCATTTCTCTCCCTCCCCTTTCCCTTCTCTAGTTCTAATACCAGTACATACAGTATCCAGGGTACTCAGATGAGATACAGTGATAGCGCGGGGACAACCACAGGAAGGGGATACAAGAGGATCATCAACAACAACAACAACAAATCTATAATTTCACATGGCATGTTGTAGAGCTATCTTCATGGACTTTAACTTCTCCCAACTACTCAGCTAGAGTCTCCTCCTATTGCAATCTTGTCTCCAAGCCTTCTGGAACTTCTAGCTGTCTCCTCTTTAATGAATGGAGAAGTTGTCCAGTCAGTTACAACATGCTATATATCAAGCTGCTTCACCTGTGTGGTTGGATCCACTTAAATACATTGTTTAACCCTTTAAGTAAACCACACCACTACTATTAGTGTCAGCCAATGACTATGTGGTGCTTTTTATGTAATCTAGGTACATAGGCCCATCATTTTGCTTTCTTCCCACAGAAATCTTATGTTACAGGTTGAATTGTGTATCTCCAAAGAAAAAGATTAAACTCGCTCCTTGGTACTACAGAATGTAATTAGGTAAAATGAGGACTTTAGGGTGGGCAGTAATCCCATATGACTAGAGTCCTTATAAAAATGGGAATTTAGACCATGGGATAGACATGCACAGAAAGCAAATGATGGGAAGGATGCTGCATGAAGACAAAGGCAGAGATTGGATGATATAAGCCAATGACTGCCAGCAGCCCATTAACAGTTGGAAAGCAGCACAGCTCTTTTTTTTTAGAGCCCTCAGAAAGAACCAAGGCCTCAACATCTTGTGCTTTTGGGATTGTTGGCTCCACAGTTGTGATACAGAATACATTTTCATTCTTTAAGCCATGCAGCTCTCTGTCCATTGTCATGACAGCAATAAGACGTGAATACCTTGTATGACGGAGGCAGTGTTACTGTCTCTTTTGAAGATGAGAAAAGTGAGGTACAAAAGAATTTTTAGGAGTTCATTTTCAATGGTGATACGAACCCAGGACCCCAGATTCCAGTATCTGTGCTCTTCTTTGTTCTACTAAATTGCCCTTTATCTTTGCTAGTTGAGGTACATTCGTTTCTTCAATCCTTTCCATAGACTTCTCACTACTCTCTCCTTCCTCTGCAGTTCCCTGCTGCTCATCCTGGCCTCTCCTTTCCCTGAGTTCTTCCAAGTACTTGGAGAAAGTTTCCCTTCTGTGCTGTATCCCTCTCTGTGGCAGACTTTCTAAAGTGGAGCTACCCTAAGCCCCAGGTTTGCAGAGGGAAAATATCACTTTGGGGACATTTTGAGGAATCTGGCCTTGTCCAGTAGAGAGAGAGGATAGATCAAGGACAAATACGGATAGCGATGTGAAAATCTTCAGTACTCCTGAAAACTCTTCATTATCCCATTCATTGAAACTCTAACTGGGTTGAGTTGGTGCTTGCCATATCTGCATAGGCATAAATGGAGAACATTGAGGAACACATACAGGTTATAGACAACACCTGTGATGGTTGTGAGAGTTAAAGTCCAGAAGAGTGAGCAATACATGATAAAGTACGTTTGTTGGGCTTTTAAGTCATTTATTTAGAATTATGTGTGTGTATTTATAGGAAGATAGTCACTGAATTCTTCTGGTAATTATTGGAGGTTGACAGGAGTTCATGTGAGTTTCTTATTTCTACATTGCTAGAAGATATTACTGTTTATCTCATAATAACATTGGTGCCTCTCATTAAGAGATCAGGCATATAAGGATAATATTGTCTACTTTTTTTTTTTTTGCCAGGCCTACGGCTTGGACTTAGGGCCTGAGCACTGTTCTTGGCTTCCTTTTTGCTCAAGACTAGTGCTCTACCACTTCAGCCACATTGCCACTTCTGCCTTTTTCTGTTTATGTGGTGCTGAGGAATTGAACCCAGTGCTTCATGCATGCTAGGCAAGCACTGTACTGCTAAGCCACATTTCCTTGTTGTCTACTTTTATTGTATCATAGACCAAATGGACCACAAGGATACTGATATACTTCCACTTTCTTCCTATAAAATATGGCACTTCTGTTTTTTTTGGTTCCCTGACCGGGAAACGAAATGGCACTTCTTTTATCTGCACGTATGAACATAGAAAAACGAAACCTGTTGCAGTTGTGTTACAGAGGAGGAGGGGAAAGCAATGAGGTGAATTTAATCATATTAGATAATATGCGTCTAGGAAAATGTCAGAATGAGATCCTTGGTGTACAACTACTATATACTAATAAAAACTGTAAAGAAAGAAATATCTTGAAGATGAATAGTATGACACCTAGGATAAGTTCTTTGAAGAAAATTGAAGAGCCATTAAGAAAGGGACCGACAGACAGATTAAATGATGTGCTTGCTCTCTCTGGCTTCTCTCACTTGCACAGCTGAGCTACTCTGTTACCCAGAGTAAGAACTCTCCTCTCCCACCCCATTCATTTGATCTTGGCCATATGGATCATAATGACGGAGGCAGTCTGTTCAGGAATCTCTGCCCATATACTGGGCAATGCACACTAGCCTTGCAGCAAATGACTACTGGCAGCTGGTCATCAAAATAATAAGCCGACATACCAAAGGGAATATAGTTGGTGTTCTTCACATGCAGAGATAGTACTGTTTGTACACTGGAACCTCCAGTACCTGAAAAACGTCATGTTGCAGATACTTCTGTTCGGAAAGAAGAGTTAGAGCTTTCTGCATATCTATCTGGCTTTCAAGGTCAGTGAATTTTGTAGAATTCTTTGCCAAGTAGCTGCTGTGATATGAATAAATTTATGTGAAAACGAACTCAGCTAGCTAGTTATTGAACAAGATTTTTTTTAATGGGATGTACTGACAGGAGAGAAGAAAAGGCAAACATAAAGAGTGAATAATAACCCAATGAAAAGAACTATTTTTTCCCCCTTTAGTTCAGAGGAAACAGTCATCTATTTTTTTTTAAAGACAAAATTTCAGAAGTCAAAAGGGAAGGAAGATAGAATCTCAACTCCACTGAGATAGAGAAAATAAGTAAAGCAGTTCTGAGTAGAATGAATTACCTGCATGGGCCAGACTAAACAGAAATAAATATTTAAATTGTTTATTTAGGTTTTTTGTACATAGGAAGATATGAACAATGGTGCAAACCAAAGAATGTACAGATGGATTCGTTAAAATTTTCTTAAGCTATGTTAAATATTTCCTTCAGAGAACTGAACTGGAATAATTTTTTTTTTTCTGAACAAGTTTGGCCATTCTATTAACTTGTTCAAAGGTACCATGGAACTGTCACCAATAATCTCCTAAAAGTGGCAATTTTTTTTTTTTTGCCAGTCTTGGGCCTTGACCCCAGAGCCTGAGCATTGTCCCTGGCTTCTTTTTGCTCAAGACTAGCACTCTACCACTTGAGCCACAGTGCCACTTCTGGCTTTTTGCTGAGGAATCGAAACCAGGGCTTCATGTATGCGAGGCAAGTACTCTACCAGTAGGCCACATTCCCAGCCCTTCCTGCAGTCTTTTGCGCATAGACTGAGTTGTCTTTTCCATCTGTCTTGTGTATTTCAAGATGTGAAAAATGGCTTCTCTTTCATTCTCCTTCACGCACACACACACACACACACACACACACACACACATTTACTTGTGTATCTGGCACACGTTAGCTGAAATGCTGTGGTACTATGAAGATGGTGTTTGAGTGGCGGAATTAACTTCAGAGTATACCCCAGGCACTCCATTTAGAATGTTTTTGACCATGTCTAACAAGGATGTTTCTCCTGGTTCATCACTCAACTTTCTGGACATCCACTATTTTTTTCCCTTTCTTCTCACATATTATATAATATCTATATTACATTATATAGCATATAATATCTATATTATATTATAAATAATATATTATATTAGATACTTCTTGTTATATAGATATATTAGATACTTCTTATTTCTGCTATTAAATTGAAATGTAGTTATTAAAGATATTATATAAAATATACTATTTTTTACTTTACCAGTACAATAGGTTTTTTTTCAGAGCTACAGAAACCCACCATAAGAAATATCATGACCCTCAAACAATGAGAAAATTGGAGAAGCTGATGAAAGGAAGACAGGAAAGAGATTTTAGATTTCTTTTTCTTCTTACCAATTGACCAAGTGAAGACTGAATTATTAAAATATTGCAGGTGTGAGACTGTTATAAGGCACTTTATAATCCATTGTCTATGAACATTCTGTGCTAAAATCAAATCAGTAGCTTAAATTTCACAGTGATTTAACAGATATTTTCCCTTTTCTGTCTCCAGGCCAAATTAGAAACAGTTTCTCCAGCATAGATTTTCTGGGTATGTGTTTCTATCAGGAAAGTGTTTTCCTGATATAAGTTATCAATTTAAAAAATTCCTGTCACATTTTTTGGCTGTAGTGAAGGCTGTTCTTGAACTTCCCATCCTTTTGACTTGGCCTGCTGTGTGCTAGATTTCTAGGCATGTATGGCTGAACCCAGTTCTTGCTTGATATTGTTTTAACCTTTGAGGACTTAACTTATAGACTACTCTGTAAGCTCAGAAACACTGACTATATTACTGTTTTTTTTAAGTGTTTCTTTCAAGTTTCCAAGTGTTTTATTAGTAAGATGCCAGTTTAATTATTGGCCTTAGTTGAAACTCAAAAGAAAATTTCAATTACAAAGTCTGTTGATTTGAATATCAATCTCTAGGCAAGCATTCAGTTTTTTCAAAGTTGCTTTTCTTTGCCATTTCAAGGGGAACTAGGGTAACAATTCATCTAGGTTATATTAGTAAACAGATCACCTCATATCTTATTTATATTTCTATTGAATTTTAGAACCACACTGTCTTAGTTTATTTACTATAAAATTGGACCTCATTGTTAAGGTCTTTTCAAAAATGGAAATTCTGTGAGATGTGAAAGGAAATAGGTTAAAAACAGACGTTGGCTGGACATGGGGACTCAGTTCTGTTATTCCAGCCCTTTAGGAAGTGGAGATAAGAATCACAACAAAGGCCAGTGCAGACAAAAAAGTTAGTGAGAATTTATATCAAATAATAAGTTTTCTATAGTGGTTCTTGACTGGAATCCAAGCTATGTGGGAGATGTAGGCAGGGGGGCCTAGGAGATCCTCCTGACAGAGGCTGGTCTGTGAGATCCTAACTGAAAAACAACCAAAACCTGGAATGGATATGTGGTTCAAGTGATAGAGTACATGTCTAGCAAACACAACGTCTTGTGCTCAATTCCCAATGCAGGAGAGAGAGGGGTGTAGGAAGGAAGGAAAGAAGGAGAGGAGAGGGAGAAGAGGAAAGGAGAGAAGAAAGAGAGAGGAAGGGAGGGAGGAAAGGAGGAGTAAAGAAGGAGAGGAGAGGACAGGAGAGGACAAGAGCTCTCAGAATACAGATACTGGAGTTAGACACTCAAATTTCTATCACTGCTATACCATTATATACCAGAGATCTTTGGCTGCAAGAAACCAAGGTCAACTGGGATTACTTATATAGAAAAGTAAAGTTAAAGTACATCAAGGAGTATAAGTAAATCTATATTAATGCTGAAAAACTAACCTCAGGAAATGTACAGAAAACTAAGAGATACTGAGCAGTGAGCAAGTCAGTTAAGGTTACAAACCAAGAAATTGTATATTTGCCCTCAGCACACCTTTGATGTTACAGCCTCTGCCACTCTGAATATTTTCTCAACCCTCCTTCCATCATTGTGAATGGCTGTGCTTGCTCTCTTAATTCTCAGTGGATGGGGAAAGAAAGTTTATGGTCTTGTTTGTTTAGTCAGTGTTGTTCTCCAAAGAAACAAATCCAATAGAAAATTTTATTTGCTTTATGAAATTGGCTCACATGATTGTAGGGCAAGCCAGCAGTCTGCTAATTCAGATTAGAGGTGCTGTAGTTGTATTTGTGAATTCCATACAGAATAGGTGGGGTGGAAAATATGCCAGGCTTGTATCTCAATCCAGAAACCAAATTCCTTCTTTGGAGAAAATCCTGGTTTTTGTTCGTAATCTATCTAACTGATTCAATGAGACTAAGCCATAATAAGGAGAATAATCTGCTTTACTCAAAGTTTACTGATTAAAATGTTAATTGCATCTAAAAAATACCTTCACGGTGACATATGGAAGACTTTTTCACTGACATGGAGACATGATAGCTCAGTGAGGCTGGCATGCATTTACCATTCACTGTTTACAGCAAGGTTCTTCTCCAAACATTTGCTAAGTTTATGAGACTGGGGAGGAAGGGGGAAAATGACAGCTGCTTATGACAGCCGCTTAACTGTGTGACCTTGTGCAAGGTACTTTTCTGTGTCTCAGAGTTGACTTCTGTAAAGTAAGGATAGTCACAGTGGCTGCACAGGTAACTGTTGTACAGATTCAAAGACTGAAAACTATGTGAGATGCTTTTCAATAGTATCTGAAATAATGAAATTGATGTAGGGAGTAAGACGCTGTAATTTCTCATCCAAATGCTGCAGTGGATGGTTTGTGAGAGCTCACATTATTTCCCACAGAGTCATATAGAAGGATGGGATACCCAACTGGGATGGCGGTGGTGGCGCCACTTCCTGCTCAGTATTAATAGCTATCATTTACTGAGCTCTCACTCCCAAGCACCATGAAGGGTACTTTACATATAATCAATAACTCATTGTAATTTGATTCACTGAATAATCTAGTGAGGTTCACAATTTAGAAAAATTTGGAGCATCCTCAGAATCAGGAAAGATATATTTTTTTAATCCCTTCACTCAGAATTTATATTTATTTTTGACTGTGAGATATGGTTCTTGGAGAAAACAAATGGTTAGATCTTGTTTCTTGACTCAATCTTTTGCTTTGCATCTTTTGATTGGGGAGATAAGCCTGCTGATTTATGAAAAAAAAATGTCAGTCATAGCATTTGAACTCAGAGTCTGGGCACTGTCCCTGAGCTATTCCTTGCTCAACACTAGTGTCTACCACTTTAAGCCACAGCTCCACTTCTGGTTTATTGGTGGCTAATTGGAGATAAGAGTCTTATGGACTTTCCTGCACAGACTGGCTTTGAACTGTGATCCTTAGATCTCAGCCTCCTGAGTAGCTAGGATTACAGGTGTGAACCACCAGCTTCGAGACCTGTTGGTGTTCAATGTTACAGTGGAGAAATATGTCATGCTTCCTGCCATTTTGTTATTTTCCTGCAGCTTGCCTATGCTTGTGTTTACTAAAATAGTGTTCTAGTGACTTTTAAAAAATTATTACTGTAAAGTGATTTTCAGAGGGGTTAGAGTTACATAAGTCAGGTAATCAGTACATTCCTTTTTGCACAGTTACTCCTTCCCTCACTTTCTCCCAGATTTTCTTTCCCAACCCCTCCCCACAAGTTGTATAGTTCATTTTTTTTTTTTTTTTTGGCCAGTCCTGGGGCTTGGGACTCAGGGCCTGAGCACTGTCCCTGGCTTCTTTTTGCTCAAGGCTAGCACTCTACCACTTGAGCCACAGCGCCACTTCTGGCCATTTTCTGTATATGTGGTGCTGGGGAATCGAACCCAGGGCCTCATGTATATGAGGCAGGCACTCTTGCCACTAGGCCATATCCCCAGCCCTGTATAGTTCATTTTTAACCTAGCGTCTAGTGAGTATTACTGCTGCATTTGTTCAACCTTTGTCCCATTTCTGTGTGATTATGCTTTCCTTTAGTATCCTTTGTAGTGCTGGTTTCCTGTTCATGAATTCCTCTGGTTTTTGTTTGTAGTGGAAGATTTTAGTTTCTCCAATTGTGAATGTTAGTTTTGCTGGCAACACTGGTTTAAATTGGTAATTGTCATTCAGAGCTTGAATTACATACACCACTACAGACTCTCCTTGCATTCAGGATTTTGTGGAGAAGTCTGCAGTTATTTGAATCTTTTTCCCATTGCAATAAGGTTCTTTTCTTTTGGATTTTGCTGCATTTAAAATTAATTCCTTTTTTTTTTTATCATGTGCCTAGAAGTACTTCTTTTTGGATTTGGTCTTCTAGGAGTTCTGTATATCTCTGTCAGATGGGTGAGATTCTGTCTCTTGAGACTGGGGAAGTTTTCTGTTATTATTTTATTAAATAAGTTTTCCATGCCTTTAGTTTTGAATTCTCCACCATCTATCTCGATCTGCATAGATTTGATCCTTTGGCCAAATCTGCCAATTCTTAAATATCCCTTTGGTATGTTCTGAGTGTTTTTTCCATGCCTTGGATTTTTGCTTCTAATATCTGTGCTTTAGCTTCAACTGCTGATATGGATTTTTACTTGATTTACTTTATTGCTATGCTTTCAACTGTGGTTTGCAATGGGGAGATAGAGCGTTTGGTGTTTCCTAGCTCTTTGTTGATGTCAGTGGTGTATATCTCTGTTAATTCTATCATTTCCTTCATTGAGGTATGTATTGGGGTCCCCAGAGAGGCATGGGCAGGCTTTGGGGTCCAGCTGAGCACCGGTCTCTGGCGGTGCTGTGTCTGATGGTGTCAGATGTGGGGATGCACAAATGGGCCTTCGGGCCTGGTTAGGTGTGAACCAAGGTGCTGTGGGATGTTGGCAGTGTTCAAGGATGTTCAGGTGGGCTGCTGGGATGGGGTGGGTGTGGATTCCTAGCACTGAAGGTCGGGGAGTCTTGGTCGGGAGAACACAGATGGCTTTTGGGGGCTGGCTAGGCAAAGACTTCAGGCGCTGTGGGTAAGAGTGTCCCACCCATAGGCATGCCAGAGGTTGAGGGCTGACACTCACCTCTCTCTCGCTGTTCCTAAGATTGACAGTTTTGGTGTGGACGCAGCAGGAGGAAGGGGCTGCTGGCCAGAAACTCACCACTCCCCAGCGTAAGAGGCCCCACTGGGTTAGTTCCTGGGGTTA
The DNA here is from genome assembly GCF_023159225.1 of Perognathus longimembris pacificus. Taxonomy (NCBI): domain Eukaryota; kingdom Metazoa; phylum Chordata; class Mammalia; order Rodentia; family Heteromyidae; genus Perognathus; species Perognathus longimembris. Next base: position 41,254,045 of record NC_063162.1, read on the forward strand.
GGGAACCTGCCAAGACTGTTTCCCTGTTTCCTCCAAGACCCTTTCGGGGTCAGAAGCCTTGCTGTACGTTCTTTTCTTTTTAAAATTATTTATTGGTATTGTAAAGGTGATATACAGATGGGTTACAGTTACATAAGTCAGTACTTTTTCCTTGCTCTCTCTCGGTTTTCTTTTGTCTCCACCTACGAGTTGTATAGTTCTCTGTGAACATAGTGTCTGGTGAGTACCACCACTGTATTTGTTCACTACTTGTCCCTCCATTTCCGTGCCCTACCCTGAGCCTTGCAAAGACAAACAAGACAAAAGGGAAGGCAAACAAAAACAGTAACAAAGAAAAATTACCCCAATGCAACAATGATACTCACAAGACAATTTGTGGGAAATGAACTTAACAAACTAAGGGGGGTGGGGATTGGGGAGAGGGGAAGGGACCGGCAACTCCTCTGTATATCACGTTGACAATAAAATTAAATAAAAAAGAAAAATTACCCCCAAACCTCGTTTCCCCTTCCTGGAGCTCATTTTAATAAATACTATTTTATATAGTCAAACACACATAGCTATTGGGCTTATGTGATCCTCCTATGAATATTCTCCTTTGGTCTCACTCTGTGTGAATGCCTAGAGACCTGTATAATTTATCATGTCTTAGTGTATTTTTTTTCATGTACCATCCAGTGTGTTTACTTGTAGATTTATAGGCACATTCTAGTTACCACAGATGAGGGAAACCATGAAACTCACATTTCTTTGGGTCTGGCTTACTTTAGTTAATATCATTTTTTCTAAGTCTTTCCATTTCCTATTGAATGGTACAATATCATTCTTTCTGATGGAAAAGTAGATTCCATTGTGTATATAAATGACATTTTCTTTATCCATTCGTCCACTGAGGGGCATCTGGGTTTATTCCATTTCTTGGCTATGTTAAACAATGCTGTAAAGAACATGGTTGTAGCTTTAGTGTAGTCTTGTTTGTGATTGTTTAAATAAATGCTCAGGAGTGGGATTGCTGAATCAGGAAAGCTCTATGTTTAGTTTAGTTTGTTTGCTTATTTGTTTTTTGATGGTTGTGGGGCTTGAACTCAGGACCTGGGTGCTGTCCCTGAGATTTTTTTTGCTGAAGACTAGTGCTCTACCACTTTGAGGCACAGCTCCATTCCTTGTTTTGAGAGGTTAATTGGATATAAGGGTCTTATGGACTTTTCTGCCTGAGCTGGACTCCCATTGTGATCCTCAGATTTCAGCTTCCTGAGTTGCTAGGAAGTGTGAGCCACCAGTGCCTGGCTATTAGTCTTTTGAGGAAACTGCATACTAGTTTCCAGAGTGGTTGAACAAGTTTACATTCCCACCAATAGTGTAGTACTGTTCCCTTTTGGCCATGTGCCTGCTGACATCTGTTATTGTTTGTTTTCTTGATAATCGCCACTCTTCCTGGGGTGAGGTGGAATCACAATGTTGTTTTGATTTTCACTTCTTTTATGGCCAGAGATGTTGAACATTTCTTCATGTGTCAATTGGCCATTCTTACTTAATTCTTTAGCCTATTTATTAATGGAGTTGTTGTTTCGTTGTTTTTTTTTTTGGTGGGAGGGCATTAATTTTTTGAGTTCTAAGTATATTTTAAATATGAAGCCTGTGAATGATGCATGGCTGGTAAAAACCTCCCATTTTGTGGGCTTTCTAATTATCTTGTCTTTTGCCATGTAGAAACTCTTCAGTTTGATGCAATTCCATTTATCCAGTCTTTCTTTGATTTGTTGTGATTCTGTATCTTTACTTAGGAAGTTTCGACCTGTGCCTAGGAGCTCTGGTGTTTCCCCTGCTCCTTCCTGTAATATTTTCATGGTATCTAGCCGTAACAGCTTAGTACTGGCACAAGAGTAGGTCTGGGGGCCAGCGGAACAGAATAGAAGATCCCAAATTGAACCCATAGACCTATAGCCACCTAATATTTGATAAGAGAGCCAGAAACACAGGTTGGAAAGAAAGACAGCCTCTTCAACAAATGATGCTGGTAAAACTTGGCTATACAACATGTAGAAAATTGAAGCTAGACCCTCATGTACTGTCGTGCACCAGAATAAATTCTAAATTGATCGAAGACCTGCTGTACTTTTGTAGTTATGTCTTGGAGTCACTTTATCTCTGGCCATGGTCTTCCTGGTGCGTGCTGCTATGGCTGCCTTTTCTGTTCTGAGACTCAGCTTTAGGGTCATAAGTATAATATTGTTGCTATTGGTTGGTGAGGTTGAGTCACCAGAACATAGCAGTGGAAAAAGATGGGGGAGACAAAAATAGAAGGAAAAACAAAAAGAAAAATAAATAAAAAACTAAGGTGGTCACTAGCTGCAACTTGTGGCTGCAGCGCACTTGCCCTTGACATCTGCTTTGATTTTTCTAAGTTTGTTCTCTTCTTGTAGATATTTAAATTGGAAGCCTCTTGATTGGTGCCAGACTCTGCTTATGTGTAGTTTGTTTGGTGTGGTCTCTTGAAGGAGTCCCATGCTAGAGGCCCTCTTCCTCCTTTTGATCAGTTTAGGTTAATCCAAGTCGCTACTCTACCATCTTCAGAGTCATCCAACTAGTCCATTGCAGGACCTCTGTAAGGATTCAGATTTTTCTTCTTTTGAATCTTACTGTCTTCTCCTCTGTCTCTACCTTAGTCCTGACAGAAGGCCCCACTCATTGGCCTTGTGGCCTCACTCCCTCCCCCATGTTCCCAGCCCCCCGCCCCCCCCAATTCAATGTCACCAATCTTACTTCAGCTTCATTGGTCTGGAAAATGAGAATCTTCAGGTCTCCCTTAAATATCAGATTCAGGATGTCAAGCCTCTGTGACTAGATCCTTGTTTGTAATTTTACTTTTAATTAGTCAGTCTTTCAAAGGAGTCCTGCTCCAGTGTCCTTCTTAAAGAAAATGATGAACACAAATTTATTCAGTCTTTTGGTTCCATCCATGTGTATTAAAAA